>NC_133655.1:252825728-253147908 GCF_009905375.1 Apium graveolens
TGAGAGATAATGCTGCCAAGGTAAGATTGAATTAGTTTTGTACCTACTGAATATCAATTGGCAGAATATCTTTACAAACCCCTTGGCGAAGCAAGATTTTCTAACCATTCGAAGGAACTTGGCATGTGCAGTGTAATGGCAACTATTTGGAAATTTGGTAATGTAGCTTACTATCAATTTTTCATGTTAGCTTACTATGATTGTTTATTTAAATGACATTTTTTTTGTGTTATGTTATTTTGTTAATTAGGATATGTCATTTCTCTGTTTAATTATGTTTAAATATTTTGCCATGATTTGTGATTTAATTGTGTAAATGATTATAGTACTAATTGTGGTGTTTTAGATATATTTTAAAATGTTTATTTGATAAGTGTTAGAATTAGGATAATTATATTTGTTTTTTAAATCTTATCCTAATTTCTCCCCTAAAAAGGCTATCAAAACACGGGTTAGGGTTTTCACTTCCTATTTCACCGCCACTCAGTATATTACTTTCTACTTACCGTCTCTCCTCCAACATCATCAATTTGATCTCATCATGGTTCGAGCAACAAGGAAATCAAATCTTCTCGCAAATCGTTCTGTCTCTAAAACTAGATAACACGTGGTTGATTTGGGTCACGAAAGTGATGAAGAAGTCTCTCACACCACTGATTCGAAGAAACTCAAGCAATCTTTGGCATTTGATTCTCCTGATCTCCAACAACGATTCACGAAAATGCTTTGGATGTTCGTTCTATTATCCCTGGTATCCCGATTGTTGGTAAGCCTTTTCAAAACTCCGGAGCCTTACTTTGTTTCAGAATTTGGGTATGGAGTTCTTTTATCATCGAATGCCTAAGGTCTACTATCCTGAGTTAATTCATAATTTTTAATGCAAATTGATTGAAGATAAGTATGAAAACTGATTAACCACTGTGGCATAGACAAGAAATTAGGGCTATAATCCTCCCATTTTAAGTTCTATTAGCAAGTTGAGAATCCCTCTGAGATTGATATTTTTACCTGGAAAGGATATGTGTCATTCCCTGATATTCGCTGTGATGGATCAGTTTAAGTATGTTATTAGGATCTTTAATGATATTGAAGAAAACCCTCAGCCCCCTTCCAACTACTCAAGTATCTCCTATGGCACACATTTGTTGTTTAAAAATCTGTAGGGCTAATGTTTGTCCTAGGGGTGGGAATAAATCAACTTTAGTTGTCAAGATGTTACTCTGGTTTCTATGCTTCTAGCTGGCAGGGCTTTTGATCTATCAAATCTGGTTTAAAAAATATGATTGCTGGCTGTTAATCAGAAAAAGATTGGACTTCCTTATGGTTTAAATGCTTACCAAGGTATTTGAATTCTTTAAGATTGAACTTAAGAGTGCTGTTAAGGGAGTGTTAAAGAAGTTTTGGATGCTAAAGTATTAGCTCAGTCAAATTTATAAATTGAAAAGGGAGAGTTAGTTAGGATTTTACCTACCATTGTTCCTGAGTCTCCTGTTGTAGCTGAGCCTTCATCTTTTTCTCCAACTGCTGAGATGATGCACCTGCTTAAGGGTATTCAAGAGGACAATATTCTGCTTTTTGGACATATGGATGCTACTACAGAGCAAGTGAATCAGCTGAAGACTGAGATTAAGGGATTGAAAGATATTATGCTATACTGCATGTCTGCTGCAAAACCTCAGCTTCTCAGTCAAATGCAGATTTAGACACTGGCTTGGATGATCTTGTGGATGCTGCTGAAGACTTGGAACAACATGGAGAAGCAAGATGAGTTTCTTTCAACCAAAGAGAATGCAGCTGTCAATTCTGCTCAGGAAGACTAATCTGTTTTTGATGATATAAGGGGGAGAACTTAGGAAGAATTTAATTTCTTTTAAGTTAATTTCTTTAAGTTAATTTCTTTTAAGTTAATTTCTTTAAGTACTTAGTCTCTGAAGAACTTGATTTAGTTTTTGTTGTAGTATCTGTTGGTTTTAAGACTTGTTGCATCTGGTACTTGATTTGATCTGTTTATTTGGTGTGGTAAAACTTGTTGATGGATGTTTTGGTTTAAGACTTGGTTATGCTGATGCTTCTAATATTTGAAATATGTTTAAATTATTTTTTTATTTAGAAGTTTATTATGCTAATTGTGATATCTTAGTTTTATTTTGAGATATGCATAAATTTAGGGGGGAGTTTTTATAATTCTCCTAAATGTGTGTAATCATCAAAAAGGGGGAGATTGTAAATCCTTAGTTTTGATGATCACAACACAGCAAGCCATCATGTTGTTATTTGAGAATGTTTGCAGGATATAATAGCTTAATGTCATTGCTGTTTAAGTATCATGACAGCAAGCTATCATAAGACAGTAATCTATTTCAGCAAGCTATGATCAACAGTGTCAGAATAACAGCAAGCCAAGATGCACAGTCCAGATTCAACAAGGAAGTCGAATTCATGGAGATTTTATAGGATCTTCATATATATCAGTTGTAAGGACTTCTCTAATAATTATACGTGCATTATATATAGAGCTCAATTATAAATCATTTTAATCATTCAAATTGATTTCCTAAAGAATAGGAGTTTGTTTTTCTTTCAAACTTTATCTTCTATCTACTGATTAAAACGTTTTATACTCTACAAAATAGAAGAGATATTTTCTGTACGTTCGTTGGACATCTTTCTTTCTCTTCTATCTAACGTACACATGAACGTTGGAAACCATCCCAACGATCTTACACGGTAGAATTGGATTCTAGCCGTTGTAATTTGTTGAGGCTGTTTTCAAACGTTAATGTGTGGTTATATAAGAGGTTTTCTTGCAGTTTTATATAGAATGATTTTGCAAGCAAGAACACATACAACTCCTGATCTTTATTGTTTCTAAAATACTCTCGAGCTCTAAATATATACACGTGTTTTATCTTAGAGAGAGTTTATAGTTTGAGTTGTAAACTTTATCACTGATTTGTATTGTTCAATTGTATTGATTAGTTGCTGGATAAGTTGGCTAGGGAAACAAGGGTTTAGTGGTACTTGCTAGAGGAGTTTGTACTACGGGGTAGTATAGTACTTAGAGAGCAGATTCTTAAACAGGGTTTCAGCAAAGCCATTATCAGCAGCTGGGATAAAGGGAGATATATTGTTGTATCTTGTAGTTGTAACCTTCATTGATCAATAATATATTCTCTTACCAAGTTGGTAAGGGACCAGGACGTAGACCATAGGGGCCTTAGGGGTCGAACCTGGCTAAAATTCTTGTGTGTTCTATTTACTTTCCTGCACATTATTTTCTACATTGCATTTAGTCATCTCAGCTTACTATCATTGTCAGATTATAGTTCAGTTGATAAAATCTCAGTAAGCTATTATCGGGTAAAATTTAAAAGTAATCCTAGTTAGCCATAATCACCTATTCACCCCCCCTCTAGGTGTAATTTCAGTTGGTATCAGAGCTTTGGTATACCTAATCTTTCTGTAACAGGAATAGTATTCGATCAAAATGGCTGACAAATATCCCGAAGGAACCTCAGATTACCGAGCACCTCTCTTGCTTGGTACAGAAAACTATAACTGGTGGAAAGGTCGCATGGAAGTGTATCTATCCAGGGAGCCACTAGCTTTGAGAGTTGTTCAGAAGGGTCCTTTTGAGTTCAAGGACAAAGAAGGCAAAGTGAAAGACGTTGATGATCTCACAGAGGCTGAACTAATCAAATACAGCTTCAATGGAAAGGCTAGGAATTCTCTCATGAATGGGTTATGTCCTAGTGAATGTGATAAAGTCTTTTCATGCAAATCAGCTAAAGAGATATGGGATACTCTGGAATTGTATCATGAAGGATCCAAGAGTTTAAGAAAGGTGAAAGTTGAGTAAACTAATGAATGAGTTTGGAAATTTCAAGCTTCAAGACGGAGAAACTATTCGAGAAAGTCAAGCTAGATTCCAGATAAATCTGAATGCCTTAAAGCAGCTTGGACAAACATATCCCACAAGAGGAAATCAACATGAAGATACTTAGTGCTGTGCCATTTATCTATGAACCAAAGGTAACAGCTCTAGAATCCTCTCCAACTATAGATACTATGGATCAATTGGCTAGTTTTTGCAGAATTGGAACAATTTGAAAGCAAAATCAAGGAAAGCCAATCAAGTTCTATGACAAGCTCCAGTTGCTCAAATGAAGCAATTAGCTCTTCACACTAATGATAAGCTTACTGGAATCTGAAGATGAGTCAGACGAAGAACTAGCTTAATATCCAGGAAAGATCAGAAAGATGATCGAGAAGAAGAACAAGCTGAAAAGAGATAAAGGCAGATTTTCCAACAACAAGAAGCCCAACAAGGATTCTAAAGATCAGACATGCTTTGAATGTGGAAAGCCAGGCCATTATAAGCGGGGACTGCTACAAATTGAAGTCAAAACAGCAAACTGTCTTCAAGGATAAGAAGAAAGCTAAAGCTCTAATGACTTGGAGTGATGATGACTCGGTTTCCAGTGATGATTCAAGTGGAGACATGGTCAATCTTGCCCTAGTTGGACTTGATGAGGATTCTGTTCGAGGAAATTCAGAAAGTGGATACCTAGAAAGTGATTCAGAAGAAGATCAGAGTGAGGTAAACTCTTGTAAATATAATTTATCTTCTGAAAATATTGTTTTGGAACCACTAACCATGCAGGAATGTAAGAATGTATCTATGGGTGAATATTATTCTCTTAAAGCTGAAAATAGCAAGCTAAAAGAGAAGAATAATTATCTCAAGACTATGGTTCAAGATTTGATGAGCAAATAGATACTTGGATTGACAAGAAGGTACCTACACAAGCTGACAAAGAGGCTGAAATCAAGGATCTTCAAGCTAAAGTTAGTCATGTGGAAAACTTCAACAAAATTCTCCTCAAAAGAAACAAGACTCAGTTAATGCAGATCACAGAGTTAAAGAAGGAGATTGAAGCAAGGGATGAATGTTTGGAGCTGTTCAAAATCAGAGAATCAATAGATGCAACACCTTCAAATCAAGCAGAAGAACCATCTCAGCAAGCTGAAATCATAAGTCAGCAAGCTGAAAAGATTGATCTGCTCACAAAGGAAGTTGAGGATCTGAAAAAGGGCATGGGATCGTTTGTTCAAGGAGAAGAAAGTCTCAAATCTATGATGAACAACACAAATATTCCATTGGTCAGAGAAGGAATTGGAATGAATGCAAACAAGAAGGACAAAGATCTAAGATATGAAGGAAAACATGGCATACCCTATGATTATGCTATGCCTTGGAAGATATGCAACAGATGTGGAAAGAAAGGGCATCTTGAAAAGCATTGCAAAGTTCAGAATGAACAAAAATCATATCATGGAGGAAACAAACAGAAAATAACTTACTATGATCAGAATGGCAGAACAAAGACAGCTTACCATCATCAGGCTGGCAGAGTTAAATCACCTAGATTTATCCAAAAATGGATAAAGAAATCTGATTTACATGTTTTATATGTTTTATCTGCTAACCATGTCGGACCCAACAAACTTTGGGTACCAAAAGGTTGAGTTGTTTTATTTGTTTTGTAGATGTGTCTTGCCGCTCGAGTCAAATCAACTCAATGGATTTTAGATAGCGGATGTACTAGACATATGAGTGGAGACAAAGCACAATTCTTGAGTCTTCAGATGAAAAAGGGTGGAAGAGTGACTATTGGTGATAGCAAAACTCTTCAAATTCTTGGAAAAGGTAAAATAGGTAATAAACACATTTCAATTGATAAAGTTCAATATGTTAAAGGCCTTAAATATAATCTGCTTAGCATAAGTCAGTTATATGATGATGGTCATACTGTTAACTTTGGTATTGATAAGTGTATTATTACTATTGGTACTAACAAAGTCCCCCTAGTTGCTAGAAGGGAAGGAAATATATATTTTGGACTTTGAGTTGCAGAAAACAGCTTGCTGTCTTGCTGCAATAGACACTGATCCTTATGTTTGGCATAGAAGATTGGGTCATGCTCACATGGACTTACTTAACAAGCTTTCAAAGAAGAAGCTAGTCAGAGGTTTACCCAAAATCAAGTATGTCAAGACTGAGGTGTGTTCGGCATGCCAATTAGGCAAGCAAATTAGAAGTACTCACAAAGCAAAGAAAATGGTATCTACTTTTAAACCCTTAAAACTTTTACATTTAGACTTATTTGGTCCAGAAGCTTATAAAAGTATAGGAGGTAAGCAATATGGTTTTGTAATTATTGATGATTATTCTCGTTTTACATGGGTATTGTTTCTTAGAACTAAAGATGCTGCTTTAATGAGTTTGAGAAACTAATTAAATTACTTGAGAATAAGCTCAATACAAAGCTTGTAGGAATAAGGAGTGATCGAGGTGGTGAATTCCAAAAAGAATTTGTTACTTATTGTGAAGAAAGAGGAATATCACATGAATTCTCGGCTCCAAGGACTCCACAACAAAATGGTGTGGTGGAACGCAAGAATAGGTCACTGCAAGAGACAGCAAGGACTTTGTTGCAAGAAAGCAAGTTACCTAGAAGTTTTTGGGCAGAAACAGTCAACACAACATGCTATGTTCTGAATAGAGTATTGATAAGACCTATTTTGGACAAGACTCCATATGAATTGCTCAAGAAAAAGAGGCCCAACATCAGTTACTTCAGAATCTTTGGCTCAAAGTGTTTTGTGCTCAAGACAATTGGTAATGATGGTAAATTTGATGCTAAATCTTATGAAGCTATTTTTCTTGGTTATTCTATGAATAGTAAAACCTATAGAGTTTATAATTTGTCTAAACTTATTGTTGAGGAATCTATAGATGTTACTTTTCAAGAACCTAACAATGATCTTCCAAGAGAAGAGGAATATGATGCAGGTGAAGCTGGACAACACAAGCTGAAACAGAGAAGGCTACTCCAAAACAGCAAGCTGAAACAGAGACTGATTCTGGAAAACAGCAAGCTGAAATTGAAACTGCCTCAGGAAATCAGCAAGCAGAACCTTCTACTCCAGTTGATGATGCAATTGTAAAGATGGCAAAGATGACTCTTGATGGTCCTAGAGGAAATAGAGCAAAGGATAAAATGTCAATCTATGATGGTGAAGACTTAGCTCCTCCATCTAAGATAAGGAAGACTTCACATGAAGATATTGCAAAGCATTCATTGCCAAAAGCTACACGGACAGTGAAGAATCACCCTCCAGAACAGGTTATTGGTGATATTTCTGATGGTCTCAAGACAAGAAAAGGCACTGCAAACTTTTTGTGCTTATGCTGCATTTTTAGCTCAAGAGGAACCCAAAAATGTCAAAGAAGCACTTGAAGATGAAAATTGGATCACGGCTATGCAAGAAGAACTCAATCAATTCGAACGATGTGATGTTTGGGAACTGGTCAAGCCACCAAAGGGTGCTTCAATCATTGGTACAAAATGGATTTTCAAGAATAAAGTGGATGAATTTGGTACTATTACTCGAAATAAAGCAAGGCTTGTAGCACAAGGGTACAACCAACAAGAAGGCATTGACTTTGATCAAACTTATGCTCCAGTAGCTAGATTGGAATCAATTAGGATGCTTCTTGCTTATGCATGCTACAAGAAGATCAAGCTACATCAAATGGACGTCAAAAGTGCTTTTCTTAATGGATTTCTGGAAGAGGAAGTTTATGTTAAGCAACCCCCTGGTTTTGAACATGAACAACATCCGGACTATGTTTACAAGCTTAAGAAGGCATTATATGGCTTAAAGCAAGCACCAAGGGCTTGGTACAAGAGGCTTAGTAAGTTTTTGATCAAAAATGGCTTCATTCGAGGTAAAATTGATCCTACTTTATTTACTAAGCAAAATGGTAATGATATTTTGATTGTCCAGATATATGTAGATGATATAATCTTTGGATCCACTAATGATTCTATGTGTGAGTAGTTTTCTAAGTGTATGAGCAGTGAATTTGACATGAGCATGATGGGTGAGCTCAATTATTTGTTGGGGCTCCAAATTAAACAATCTAAAGATGGAATTTATGTGCATCAATCAAAATATGTCAAAAATTTGCTGACCAGATTTGGTTTTGACAATGTCAAGCCGAAATCTACTCCAATGAATCAAAATAGCAAGCTGACATCGGATGAAAAAGGTAAAGATGTTGATATCAAGAAGTATAGAGGTATGATTGGTAGTCTTTTATATCTTACTGCTTCTCGGCCAGATATTATAGTTTGTGCTCGTTTTCAAGCTAAGCCTAAGGAATCACACTTAAATGCAGTTAAAAGAATATTTAGATATTTAAGTGGGACTATTAATCTTGGGTTATTTTATCCTATTACAAGCACATTTGATCTTGTGGGGTATAGTGATGCTGACTATGCAGGTTGTCAAACTGATAGAAAGAGTACAAGTGGTGTTTGTACATATTTAGGACAAAGTCTTGTATCTTGGCAAAGTAAGAAACAAACTTCAGTTGCATTATCCACAACAGAAGGTGAGTATTTGGCAGCTGGTAGCTGTTGCTCTCAAATTTTGTGAATGATTCAGACTCTACGAGATTTTAGAATCAAGTGTGGCAAAGTTCCAATCTATTGTGACAACACTAGCACCATCAACATATCAAAGAATCCAGTTAATCACTCAAGAACAAAGCATATTGATGTTCGTCATCATTTCTTGAGAGATAATGCTGCCAAAGGTAAGATTGAATTAGTTTTTGTACCTACTGAATATCAATTGGCAGATATCTTTACAAAACCCCTTGGCGAAGCAAGATTTTCTACCATTCGAAGGGAACTTGGCA
The DNA here is from genome assembly GCF_009905375.1 of Apium graveolens. Classification (NCBI taxonomy): domain Eukaryota; kingdom Viridiplantae; phylum Streptophyta; class Magnoliopsida; order Apiales; family Apiaceae; genus Apium; species Apium graveolens. The sequence goes on from NC_133655.1 coordinate 252,834,502, forward strand.
TGTGCAGTGTATAATGGCAAGCTATCTTTGGAAATTTGGTAATGTTAGCTTACTATCATTTTTCATGTTAGCTTACTATGATTGGTTATTTAAATGACATTTTTTTTGTGTTATGTTATTTTTGTTAATTATGATATGTCATTCTCTGTTTAATTATGTTTAAATATTTGCATGATTTGCTGATTTAATTGTTAAATGATTATAGTACTAATTGTGGTGTTTTAGATATATTTAAAATGTTATTTTGATAAGTGTTAGAATTAGGATAATTATTATTTGTTTTTAAATCTTATCCTAATTTCTCCCCTAAAAAGGCTATCAAAACACGGGTTAGGGTTTTCACTTCCTATTTCACCGCCACTCAGTCATATTTCTACTTACCGTCTTCTCTCCAACATCATCAATTTGATCTCATCATGGTTCGAGCAACAAGGAAATCAAATCTTCTCGCAAATCGTTCTGTCTCTAAACTAGATAACACCGTGGTTGATTTGGGTCATGAAAGGCATATGTCATAGCCTACTCGTTTATTCGAGTATTTAACTCAACTCAAATAAGAATGTAATAAGTAAATAGTGGATCAAGCATCAGAGAGATCTCACAAAGTAACATCTGTCAAAGAATAAAGAAACATTGTTCATCTGCAGACTTGAAGATTCACTGGAAGAAGTTCAAGAATTTGATCATGCCTCAGTGATATAAATCAAGATCGTGGATTTAATCAAGTGACAGAGATCTCGTCAAGGTATCATTTATTACAAGGATTCAATCAGAACAACAAAGTCAAGACATGAAGAAACGTCACGAAAGTTAGTCACTCATGAACCAGACAGTACATCGAGTGTCAGCATTGAAGTGACGGAATTGATTCATAAGTCTCAGTGACTTTCAGAAGATTGTCAGAAGAATGGTTGCTGCTCAGAGTTAGTATTAATTCTCCATTAATTAATTAAGTCATATAATTTAATTAAGAAAATAAATTATATCTGCAAGGATTAATTTATTAATTAATTGAATTAAATTGATTAATTAATTTAGAATTAATATTAAGGAATTACAGAATTTTAATTGGTTTAAAATCTATTTAAATTGGAACAAGGCAAACTGATTGTATTAGTATGACAATCGGTATGACAATCAATAGTCATACCGAAAGTCATGCTAATTCATTTGATTGTCTTGTTAGAATTTTTATTAGTTTAAAAATCTGTTATTAATCTTTGCAAGACAATCTGAATTGTACTTATGTAACAATCGGTATGACAATCAATTGTCATACCGAAAGTCATGCTGGTTCAAAGGATTGTCATTGCAGTTCATTTGCATTCGGCTGTTTACTTTAAAAGAGAAAAAGAAGCAGAAGATCAAATCATCCAAAAATAGAGCAGCAACATACAGAACAAGAAAAAAGCAGAGAACAAAAGAAAAATATTTCATCATCCATCTGCTTATTCAAGATCAAATATTCTAGTTTGTTAATGTTAAATCCAAACCACTAGAATTACTTATCTTGTTCCTGTATATCAATCTAGCGGATTAAAATCCCTAGAACTTAATCTCAAATCGCTTTTAGCATTTGATCTTTTAATTACAAAAATAGAAAAAGTTCATGTCGAATTTATTCTAAATTTGTAATAATTGATTTGAGATTAATCCCTTGTAATCGATACCGTAGTTGTAACACCTTTCAAGTTTAATAAAAGTTTTATTTAACTTGAATTTTGTTTCACAATTTTATTCCGCATTTTATTAGACGAAACGGTATTGTTTGCATTCAACCCCCCCTTCTACAAACAAATTGGGACCTAACAATTGGTATCAGAGCCTTCTGATTAACGTACAAATCAAGATCCTAGACTTTTGTGTTTCTTTCACTTCTTGAATTTTTATTCACTCAAAAATTCATTATGACTACACAAAAAGTTGGAACCGTTAAAATTCCACTTTTCGATAAAGAAAATTATGTGATGTGGAAGAAGAAGATGCTACTGTTTTTACAGGTTGCTAATCCCAAATATTTGCAAGTGTTGAAGAAGGGTCCAAAAATTCCTATGGTTATTGAACCAGAGGTAATAGAGAATGATGTGGTGATCACCCAAGCGAGAACTTATGTGAAGGATCCTGAGGACTTCTCTCCTGCTGAAATAGAAGAAGCTTCCCTGGATGCTAGCCTTCAATTAATCTTAGTAGATTCCCTTAATCCCCTAATGAATAGACATGTGATGAATTGTAAAGATTCCAAACATATCTGGGAAACTATTGAGATTATTAATGAAGGCACAGAGGAAGTTAGGGAGAACAAACTAGAAATCCTAACCTCTGAGTATGAATACTTTAAATCCAATCCAGGAGAAGGAATCACTGAAGTGTTTGAGAGGTACAATGCATTGATCAATAACCTGAACATTAATGGTAAATACTATTCCATCAGGGAGGTCAACAAAAAGTTCCTTTTGACACTGCCAACTCATCTCGAACATAGAATCACTGCCATAAGAGAAGCAAGAGATCTGAGTGAGATTTCTTTGGAAAGGCTCTATGGTGTGTTAAAGACTTATGAGTTAGAGAAGATTCAGCAGAAGGAAGTTTACGGGAAAGGAAGAGTGGTCAGCACGTCTACTGCTCTGGTAGCTGATGAACAACAACAACAACCACTATATCAACAACAATCTCAACAGTCAGATAGAATGGTACAGTCTTCCAAGGTTGAAGATAATGTGATAGTAGCAGAATTTGATTCACCTACTACAAATCAATCAGGAGATGATTATTATTCCTTGGAAGAACTGGAGCAATTGGAGGATGAGTCAATGGCCCTGATTGTCAAGAGATTCTCAAATGTCAGATTCAAAAGGAATCCCAAGTTCAAGTACAAGTCCAACTACAACAGATTCCAGAAAGGTGGATCTTCATCCTCTAACACCAGCAGTGGTGGGTATAAAACAGGGATGGTTGATCGAAGCACCATTCGATGCTTCAACTGTAATGAGTTGGGACACTTTGCCACAGAATGCAGGAAGCCAAAACAAGCAAGGAAGAACTCTTACGATTCTAATCAGAAGAGTAAATCTGAAAGGGCGTACCTGGCAAAGGGAAGAAGCTGGGATGATACTGACAGTGAAGATGAAGAAGTTGGGAATCTTGCTCTCATGGCTAGTGATGCAAGCACCTCATCGTCAAGAAAAGAGGGCATTAAACAGGTACAACCGGTAGTGTGGATTCTTGACAGTGGATCGTCAAGACATATGACCGGAGATAGAGCCCTGCTATCAAATGTGGTTGAGAAAGCTGGCCCAGTGGTTACCTTTGGAGATAACAGCAAAGGTTTAACGGAGGGATATGGCTGTTTGCAAGCTGGAAATGTTATCATTGAAAATGTATATCTTGTGCAAGGACTTGAACACAATCTGCTTAGCATTAGTCAGTTCTGTGACAACGGCTACAATGTTTTATTCGACAAGCTGAAGTGTCAGATTCTGCACAAGAAAAGTGAAAAACCCTCTTTAATGGGAATACGGAAAGGAAATCTGTTCGTAGCTGACATGAACTCTGGAAGCAATCTTGAAGTCAATTGTTTCTATGCAAAAGCATCGTCAAATGAGAGTTGGCTATGGCACAAGAGACTTTCCCATCTCAATTTCAAGACAATGAATTCTCTTGTCAAAAGAGAACTGGTAAGAGGTCTGCCTCAGCTGGAATTCTCTCCAGAAGGACTATGTGAGGCTTGCCAGAAAGGAAAGTCAAAGAAAGCAAGTCACAAAGGCACTGACACATCTTCCATAACTGGTATTCTGCAATTATTGCACATGGATTTATTTGGACCAGTTAATATCCTTTCTATGTCAAAGAAGTGTTACTGTCTTGTGATAGTTGATGACTATTCCAAGTATACGTGGGTTTTATTTCTTCACTCTAAGGATGAAACACCACAAGTTGTGATTGATCATATCAAGATGATTGAGTTAGATTCTAACGTCCCTGTTAGAGCAATAAGGTCAGATAATGGAACAGAATTCAAGAATGCACTTCTAAATGGATTCTGTACAGACAAAGGGATTACCAGACAATTTTCAGCTCCTAGAACCCCTCAGCAAAATGGAGTGGTAGAAAGGAAGAATCGTACATTGATTGAAGCTTCTAGAACGATGTTAAATGAATCAGGTCTTCCAATGTACTTTTGGGCTGAAGCTGTCAATACTGCATGTTATACTCAGAATCGAACTCTAATCAACAAAGACTTCATGAAAACTCCTTATGAGATTTTGAATGAACAGAAACCTTCTATCAAATACTTTCATGTATTTGGTGCCAGATGCTTCGTGCTCAAGGATGGAGATGATCGTCGTGGTAAGTTCGAGGCAAAGGCATATGAGGGTATTTTTGTTGGATATGGAAGAAGATCATATAGAGTGTATATCATTGATCAACACAAAGTAACTGAAAGTGTCAATGTTACTTTTGATGACACTAAACTCCCTAGTATCCAAACTGAAGATCCTTCTGAGAAACTGAAGTTTGATGATATGTCAGATTCAGAGTCAGAACATGGTCAAGAACCTGAGGTTGTTGCTGTTGAAGAACCTGTTAATCCTGATAATACTCAAGGTAATAGTGATGGAAACTCTGGAAACAATGGAGATACCACTGCTACTGACGGAGAATCTTCAAGTCAACATGGCAACAACTCAGGGGGAGATGCTGAAGGATCATCTAGTAGGACACAACATCACAATGAATTTCAAGGCGAATCATCAAGATCAAATCTTCCAAGACAGACAGTCTGGAATAAAGCTCACCCTTTTGAGTTGATTATTGGTGATCCAGATGTTGGAGTCAGAACTAGACGTGCTACTCAAAATGAGTGTCTGTTCTCAGGATTTCATTCTGAGATAGAACCTAAGAAAATTGAAGAAGCACTAACTGATCCAGATTGGGTGATTGCTATGCAAGATGAACTCAATCAGTTTGAAAGTCAACAAGTCTGGAAACTGGTACCTAGGCCTGTACACAAGAAAGCTGTTGGTACAAGGTGGGTATTCAGGAATAAACTAGATGAAGATGGTGTGGTTACAAGAAACAAGGCAAGACTGGTAGCTAAAGGGTATTCTCAAGCTGAAGGTATTGATTATGATGAAACCTATGCTCCAGTGGCTAGACTTGAGGCCATTAGGATATTTCTGGCATTCGCAGCATTTTCAAACTTTAAAGTTTATCAAATGGATGTCAAGAGCGCCTTTCTGAATGGAAAGTTGGATGAAGAGGTATATGTAGAGCAACCTCCTGGTTTTGAAGATCCAGATCATATGGATTTTGTCTTCTTTCTTTTCAAGGCTATCTATGGGCTAAAACAGTCACCAAGAAAATGTAAATCAAAGGTTAGATGGAACATTTATTTGTCAATCCAAGTATCTCAAGGAACTCCTCAAAAAGTACAATCTAGAGGATTCTGCATCAGCAAGGACTCCATCATCTACAGCTGTCAAGCTTGGACCATGTGAAAACTCCATTAAGGTAGATGTCACAAGCTACAGAGGTATGATTGGCTCGTTACTCTATCTTACTGCAAGTAGACCAGATATTATGTATGCTACATGCCTATGTGCAAGGTTCCAAGCGGATCCTAGAGATATTCATCTCGTTGCTGTTAAACGAATCTTAAGATATCTTAAGGGAACACCAAATCTAGGTATTTGGTACCCTAAAGAATCTGGTTTTAACCTTGTTGGATATACAGATTCAGATTACGCAGGAAGTGTTGTTGATAGGAAAAGCACCTCAGGAAGTTGTCAATTCCTAGGAAGCAGGCTAGTCTCATGGTACAGCAAGAAACAGCAAACAGTTTCCAACTCAACGGCCGAGGCTGAATATATTGCTGCTGGAAGCTGCTGTGCTCAGATCTTGTGGATTAGGAATCAACTACGAGACTATGGCTCTGTATTGAACAAGATTCCTATTTTATGTGACAATACAAGTGCAATAGCCATCACCAACAACCCTGTGCAGCACTCGAGGACAAAGCACATTGACATCAGGTATCATTTTATTAGAGAGCACGTCATGAATGGTACTGTTGAACTATTTTTTGTTCCAACAGAAGAACAAATAGCAGATATTTTCACTAAACCACTTGACGAATCCACATTTACCAGATTAGTTGGTAAATTGGGCATGTTAAATAGTTTTAGTGATTAACTTAATTAATATCTGGAATCTGTTCTTGAATGAATTTACAAATAAATTTTTTCATAAATGAAAAATTCATTTGCAAATTTATTTTATCATTTTATCATATTTCTTGCTTATTTCTATGTAATATATATTATCTTATCTATGGTTATTTACTCTACTTGTTAATTGAAAATATCTCAGAATATTTTATTTCCTCTAAAAATATTTTTCTATGAATTTTATTTGCTAAAATTCAACAGAAATCTATTTTTTATAAAAATAATTAATTCTGATATATTATCTTTGTTTCTGTAAAAAAATTATAAGTTTTACTATTTCAGTTTTACTATTTCAGTTTTACTATTTTTGAAATGAAGGTTCAGTACTTAATTAGATGTCTGTACATATTCATTTTATTTTAATTTTAATACTAGAAAGACTATCGGCAAGACAATTAAAATTGTCTTGCTGAAAATCATTTCAGTATTCGTGTAAATATAAATATGTTATTAGTTATTTTATCTTGTTCTAGAAAGACAATCGGCAAGACAATTGAAATTGTCTTGCTGAAAGTCATTTTAGTAATAATTGATTGCTTATTTTAAATATCAGATTAATTTTATAACTGGCAAGACAATCGGTAGGACTATTGATTGTCATGCCAGTAATAAAATTAATATCAGAATTTTATTGTTTTATTTTGTACTGGTATGACAATCGGTATGACTATCAGATTGTCATACCAGTTGTGTATTTTTATTTGTTTTATTTTCCTTCTTTTGCCTGGTATGACAATCGGTATGACAATCCCGGATTGTCATACCAGCTGTTATATAAAGGCTTGTGCTGTGTTGTGTTAAGTCATTTTCAATATAGCAGTTCATTTCTTTAAAAAATTTCTAACAGTTTACTCTCTTTTACTCTCTTCTCTCTCCTCGAACAAGATCAAAACCAAACCAAAAATCTGATTCATTTCTTTGCTCGAGTTTTTACTCAGCACACTTAATCATCACTTTGTGATATATACATACAAGTATATACATAAAGAAGTGCTGCTGAAATTTTCTTAAAAATAAAAATTATTATAAAAAACGCAAAAATCAAATTAAAATCAAGTTGCCCCTTCAAATTCCATTTTAATTTTAATTTCTTACTTGTGTCTTTTGGTGTGTCAAAACTGTGTTAGTAATTAAGAATTTTAACGAGATACATTTCTGTCTAAATTTTTCGATTATAATTAATTTAATTCGAATTATTAAATTAATTTAATTAATTCGAATTTTCTTAATATTATTCTTAAAATTCTGAAAAGCTTGTGTCTTATTATTATTTTATAAAAAAAAAAAAAAAAAAATGGCTCTCAATTTCCAAATTGTCGCGCATAATCAAGTTGGTTATTTCAATCCGGAAAGATGTGATGTTGAAAAATTTAAGCCTTGGATTAGATTTTTAAATGATCATTCGATTGTTAGCTCTGCTATTAAATCAAATGTGATTTTAAACGTCGATCTACTTAGACTAATTTGCACAACTTCTACTGTGGCTGTTGATTCAAAATCTTTTTCATTCACCATCGCAAACACACAGTATGTAGTTGATGAAACAGTCGTCAATCGTGCTTTAAATTTTCCACTAGACAATTTCTGTAATTTACCCTCTGAAAATGATATCACAAATTTTTTCAATGCCATTCACTATCAGGGGGTGATCAATTTAACCAAACTTTCTAAATCAAATTTGGTGTCTGAATGGGATATATTCTTCGATACACTTTCCAAAGTGTTTGCCAACTGTACAAAATCTAATTTTCATAACATTACTTCCACCCTGCAGTATATTGGTCTTGCGGTTGTTTTCAATCAAAGGATCAATTTTGGCAAACTACTTTTTCCCATTCTCCTGAGACGTCTAACTTCTGCTTTACGTGATCATTCTACAAATCGTAGGGTATCATGTTACTATGCTCGTTTTCTTATGCTCATAGCAGATCATCTACTCACCCCTGAACACAAAGCACTTTTTGCTAACTCTGCTGTAACTGAACCCCCACCAGTTAGCAAAAAGATTTACACTCGCCAAGACACAACCTTCAAATTTATGCAAGTACCAGTACTTGTATCTGCTTTCATGGCCAATTATATTCCCTTGCCTATTTTTAATCTTCCCGGCCATGAACAGCAACCTCAACCTCCAGTGGTTCAAGCCACCCAGGCTCTTCCATTACAGGTAGTAACTCCTCACTCTCACTCTCACTCTCACTCTCTTCCTACTTCTGTTAACAGACCCTCAGTGGTTGATAGGGCTGACCATGAAGTTGTAGAACCACAGCTTCAATCCCAGGTCATAGAGCCAAACACAGAGTCTCATTCTATCTCACCCTCTCCCCCACTGTCTAAAATGTTACCCAGAAGATTACTAGGAAGTAGTACAATGTTAAATATGAGTGAACCCTCAGCTCTGCCTCCTCCTAAGAAAAGAAAAACCTATTCTGAGGCATCTGAAAGCCCATCCTTGTCCTCCCAACAGGACATGGACTTTGAAATGGCCAATGAACAGTTACTAGAGGCATTCTCTCAACAGGATGCATCTATTGAAATTCGCCATCGGGCCATGGCATCTTGTACTGAGTCAAGCACAATTCCATTACTCACAATGGAACCATACACTTCCCCAGATAAAACTCAGGACACCCAGCGAGGAGTGCACGTAGAGTCGGTTACAGTGCCTGCCATAGTTACGGCAGAAGAGCAGTCACATGCTTCAGAGGGAAAATCTGACTCTCCGCCATCTTTAATAGAGTCATTTTCTCCCCTCCCAGATCCAACAACTCTGGCTCCCTTATGGGATTCTCCACTCGCAGATTTATCTGGAGAAAGTGGAGGGCAACTCGGTCAATCTATCCCTGAAGCAATTCAGACATCTATTCCAAAAGATTTGATAGCATTGACTGAGGATCGGGACTCGCGAATTCCCATTGCACCACCACTGACCTCTCTTGAAGAGGCTAGGGTGATTTTTAATGCAGGTACACAAGAACAGCAATTGGAAGACTCCTCACGAGCAATCATATTGAGAGAAACACATGCACGTGAGATGAGTGAACCAAATACGAGTGAACTTCAGGTGAGAGCACACACAGACACTGATACTGTCAACCTGTTAGCTCAGATTGCTGCCCTGAAAGAAGAACTTGCCAAAAGTCAAGCTGAAGCTCAAGCATTCAAAGTACAAGTGGTTGAACGGTCTTCTTCTTCCACCTCTGTCGACAATCAGCTTGCGATCATAAGGAATGACATCTCAGATTTAAAGACTGCTGTAATACCAAAGCTCAATTCTATTCAGGACACTCCAAACTTATCAGCTGATGACATATCCAACTTCTGCTCCCTACATACAAGAATGACTTCTCTTGAAGACCTCGTTGAGATGAATCATTCACTGGACAACTCAAGATTTGTAAAGATAGAGACGGGCATGGAACATCTAAATGAAGGCATGAAGCACTTATATTACATGATCAAGAATTCTCATTGCCCTAATGAAGAACAAAGAGCTTATTTTGAAGGACCGTCTGGTGGAGGATCAGGCTCTGGAAGTGGTGGAGGTTTCAAAGGAAAGTCAGTAGAGGATCCCTCAACTAAGGGGGAGAAGAAAGGAGGGAGTAGTTCCAAAGGGAAAGAAAAAGATACTTCTGCTGGAGATAAAGGAAAGGCTGATGATGCCTACTACAGTGGAGAACAGGATGACTTCGATATTTTTGACATTCCCACTGAACCAGCTCAGGAAGATAAAGATGGGTTATTTGAAGCTGAAGAAGAAAGTGATTTTGAAGATTGGGAAGAAGAAGATACAGTGGATCCTAGGTTTGAGAAAGAATTTCAGAAAGAACAGTCAGAAATGCAAAGAAAAGAAGCTGAACTCAAGAAGGTCTCACAGATCATTGATAGGAGAAAAGACATACAAAGGACAGAAACTCTTCAGAAGCAACGTCTTCATGACATTAAAGCTCAAGAAAGGAGAAGAGATGTCAGACTGAAGATGGGTGTAAAGTGGGATGAAGCTAGGAGAGTACTCGATATGCCTCAGCTATGCACTAACAATGATAGGCAGTTCTTACATCTTCTTGACAAGCTGGAAATATCAAATCCTAACAATGACATGTACATGAATGCTATCAAGACTGAAGTCTCAAGGATCACAGCTGCTTTTGATAGATCCCTAAATGAGATGAGCATTTTTGTATATTGTCAGAGTGAAGGATCATTCAAGGTGTCACTTCATCTATTCGAGAATCGTTCGTTGTCAGAGATTTGGGTTCTTTTAAACAAAGTGAAAAGAAGCTCAGAGTTGAATGAAGTTCTTCGGGAAAGACTTAAAGAGTTTGCCAGCAGGGCTAGTCCTCAAGTGGTCAACAATCCTCATCAAGTGAGATTCTTTAAGTCTGATTGTCTTCAAATCTGTCAGCTAGATGTACAATCTCTTAAAGACTACTCAGCTAAGCATCTGGTCTGGATGGAACATCATTTGAGAACAGCTGGATATTCATCCATGTTGAAGACTCAAGCTGCTGACTTGATTCAAGCTTATTGTGAGAAGAATGTTAAAAGGTACAATCAACTCAAGAATAAGTTGAAGACAGTTGGAGTTCAACCAGTCAGACCTGCAAGCTTCACTTCAGAAAAGGATCGTGTTTTTGACAAGGAATTGCTTCAAGATTAGGAAGAAGGTGAAGTCAGAAGAGAAGACAACTAAACTCAATTAGCTCAAAACTCAATGTAATATGATTAGAGCGTTATGAATCAAGATAGTCTAATGTAGTTATATGTTCAGGCTAGAGGAACATCTATCTTGTATTCACTTGTAAATTTCATTTGGAATCTGGAAAATGTTAAATATAATCCAGAACTTTTCTGCTATTTACTTTACATTACTGTTCATATCTTTTTCTTATTTGTTAGTTGAGTTATCCTCTAGGTATTTGTTGTTATTGTCTAACAAGCAAATAGGGGGAGATTGAAAGGCATATGTCATAGCCTACTCGTTTATTCGAGTATTTAACTCAACTCAAATAAGAATGTAATAAGTAAATAGTGGATCAAGCATCAGAGAGATCTCACAAAGTAACATCTGTCAAAGAATAAAGAAACATTGTTCATCTGCAGACTTGAAGATTCACTGGAAGAAGTTCAAGAATTTGATCATGCCTCAGTGATATAAATCAAGATCGTGGATTTAATCAAGTGACAGAGATCTCGTCAAGGTATCATTTATTACAAGGATTCAATCAGAACAACAAAGTCAAGACATGAAGAAACGTCACGAAAGTTAGTCACTCATGAACCAGACAGTACATCGAGTGTCAGCATTGAAGTGACGGAATTGATTCATAAGTCTCAGTGACTTTCAGAAGATTGTCAGAAGAATGGTTGCTGCTCAGAGTTAGTATTAATTCTCCATTAATTAATTAAGTCATATAATTTAATTAAGAAAATAAATTATATCTGCAAGGATTAATTTATTAATTAATTGAATTAAATTGATTAATTAATTTAGAATTAATATTAAGGAATTACAGAATTTTAATTGGTTTAAAATCTATTTAAATTGGAACAAGGCAAACTGATTGTATTAGTATGACAATCGGTATGACAATCAATAGTCATACCGAAAGTCATGCTAATTCATTTGATTGTCTTGTTAGAATTTTTATTAGTTTAAAAATCTGTTATTAATCTTTGCAAGACAATCTGAATTGTACTTATGTAACAATCGGTATGACAATCAATTGTCATACCGAAAGTCATGCTGGTTCAAAGGATTGTCATTGCAATTCATTTGCATTCGGCTGTTTACTTTAAAAAGAGAAAAAGAAGCAGAAGATCAAATCATCCAAAAATAGAGCAGCAACATACAGAACAAGAAAAAAGCAGAGAACAAAAGAAAAATATTTCATCATCCATCTGCTTATTCAAGATCAAATATTCTAGTTTGTTAATGTTAAATCCAAACCACTAGAATTACTTATCTTGTTCCTGTATATCAATCTAGCGGATTAAAATCCCTAGAACTTAATCTCAAATCGCTTTTAGCATTTGATCTTTTAATTACAAAAATAGAAAAAGTTCATGTCGAATTTATTCTAAATTTGTAATAATTGATTTGAGATTAATCCCTTGTAATCGATACCGTAGTTGTAACACCTTTCAAGTTTAATAAAAGTTTTATTTAACTTGAATTTTGTTTCACAATTTTATTCCGCATTTTATTAGACGAAACGGTATTGTTTGCATTCAACCCCCCCTTCTACAAACAAATTGGGACCTAACAGGTCACGAAAGTGATGAAGAAGTCTCTCACACCCCTGATTCGAAGAAACTCAAGCAATCTTTGGCATTTGATTCTCCTGATCTCCAACAACGATTCACTGAAAATGCTTTGGATGTTCGTTCTATTATCCCTGGTATCCCGATTGTTGGTAAGCCTTTTCAAAACTCCGGAGCCTTACTTTTGTTTCAGAATTTGGGTATGGATTCTTTTATCATCGAAATGCCTAAGGTCTACTATCCTGATTTAATTCATGAATTTTATGCAAATTTGATTGAAGATAAGTATGAAAACTGTATTACCACTGTGCATGACAAGAAAATTAGGCTTAATCCTCCCATTTTAAGTTCTATTATCAAGTTTGAGAATCCCTCTGAGATTGATATTTTTACTGGAAAAGGATATGTGTCATTCCCTGATTTCTCTGTGATGGATCAGTTTAAGTTGTTATTAGGATCTGTTAATGATATTGAAGAAAACCCTCAGCCCCCTTCCACTACTCAAGTATCTCCTATGGCACATTTGTTGTTTAAAATCTGTAGGGCTAATGTTTGTCCTAGGGGTGGGAATAAATCAACTTTTAGTTGTCAAGATGTTACTCTGGTTTCTATGCTTCTAGCTGGCAGGGCTTTTGATCTATCAAATCTGGTTTTAAAAAATATGATTGCTGCTGTTAATCAGAAAAAGATTGGACTTCCTTATGGTTTAATGCTTACCAAGGTATTTGAATTCTTTAAGATTGAACTTAAGAGTGCTGTTAAGGTGAGTGTTAAAGAAGTTTTGGATGCTAAAGTATTAGCTCAGTCAAATTTATAAATTGAAAATGGAGAGTTAGTTAGGATTTTACCTACCATTGTTCCTGAGTCTCCTGTTGTAGCTGAGCCTTCATCTTTTTCTCCAACTGCTGAGATGATGCACCTGCTTAAGGGTATTCAAGAGGACAATATTCTGCTTTTTGGACATATGGATGCTACTACAGAGCAAGTGAATCAGCTGAAGACTGAGATTAAGGGATTGAAAGATATTATGCTTAACTTCATGTCTGCTGCAAAACCTTCAGCTTCTCAGTCAAATGCAGATTTAGACACTGGCTTGGATGATCTTGTGGATGCTGCTGAAGACTTGGAACAACAGGAGAAGCAAGATGAGTTTCTTTCACCAAAAGAGAATGCAGCTGTCAATTCTGCTCAGGAAGACTAATCTGTTTTTGATGATATAAGGGGGAGAACTTAGGAGAATTTAATTTCTTTTAAGTTAATTTCTTTTAAGTTAATTTCTTTTAAGTTAATTTCTTTTAAGTACTTAGTCTCTGAAGAACTTGATTTAGTTTTTGTTGTAGTATCTGTTGGTTTTAAGACTTGTTGCATCTGGTACTTGATTTGATCTGTTTATTTGGTGTGGTAAAACTTGTTGATGGATGTTTTGGTTTAAGACTTGGTTATGCTGATGCTTCTAATATTTGAAATATGTTTAATTATTTTTTTTATTTAGAAGTTTATTATGCTAATTGTGATATCTTTAGTTTTATTTTGAGATATGCATAAATTTAGGGGGAGTTTTTATAATTCTCCTAAATGTGTGTAATCATCAAAAAGGGGGAGATTGTAAATCCTTAGTTTTGATGATCACAACACAGCAAGCCATCATGTTGTTATTTGAGAATGTTTGCAGGATATAATAGCTTAATGTCATTGCTGTTTAAGTATCATGACAGCAAGCTATCATAAGACAGTAATCTATTTCAGCAAGCTATGATCAACAGTGTCAGAATAACAGCAAGCCAAGATGCACAGTCCAGATTCAACAAGGAAGTCGAATTTCATGGAGATTTTATAGGATCTTCATATATATCAGTTGTAAGGACTTCTCTAATAATTATACGTGCATTATATATATAGAGCTCAATTATAAATCATTTTTAATCATTCAAATTGATTTCCTAAAGAATAGGAGTTTGTTTTTCTTTCAAACTTTATCTTCTATCTACTGATTAAAACGTTTTATACTCTACAAAATAGAAGAGATATTTTCTGTACGTTCGTTGGACATCTTTCTTTCTCTTCTATCTAACGTACACATGAACGTTGGAAACCATCCCAACGATCTTACACGGTAGAATTGGATTCTAGCCGTTGTAATTTGTTGAGGCTGTTTTCAAACGTTAATGTGTGGTTATATAAGAGGTTTTCTTGCAGTTTTATATAGAATGATTTTTGCAAGCAAGAACACATACAACTCCTGATCTTTATTGTTTCTAAAATACTCTCGAGCTCTAAATATATACACGTGTTTTATCTTAGAGAGAGTTTATAGTTTGAGTTGTAAACTTTATCACTGATTTGTATTGTTCAATTGTATTGATTAGTTGCTGGATAAGTTGGCTAGGGAAACAAGGGTTTAGTGGTACTTGCTAGAGGAGTTTGTACTACGGGGTAGTATAGTACTTAGAGAGCAGGTTCTTAAACAGGGTTTCAGCAAACCATTATCAGCAGCTGGGATAAAGGGAGATATATTGTTGTATCTTGTAGTTGTAACCTTCATTGATCAATAATATATTCTCTTACCAAGTTGGTAAGGGACCAGGACGTAGACCATAGGGGCTTAGGGGTCGAACCTGGCTAAAATTCTTGTGTGTTCTATTTACTTTCCTGCACATTGCATTTAGTAATCTCAGCTTACTATCATTGTCAGATTATAGTTCAGTTGATAAAATCTCAGTAAGTTATTATCGGGTAAAATTTAAAAGTAATCCTAATTAGCCATAATCACCTATTCACCCCCTCTAAGTGTAATTTCATAAATTGGACCTCAAATTGACTGGATCCGCAGGACCGCAACCACCGAGCGTAGATGTGACGATAGACTCCAAAAATTAGATCAAAAAAAGTAAAAAAAGGACTGACAAGACAACAAATCAAACTCTCCGATAAATGCAAGTTGGACCAACAAAGGTACGTTTCTTGCTTGTCTTTTGTCAAATGCAGTGTGCAGAAGTACAGAACTACCAGACTTTTTGCTTTTTCGAGTTTTTTTTAGCTAATTGTATTTGCTTATCGAGTTTTGCTTTAAGTTTTTTCTTTTTAATCCAACAAATGTGAACTTACTGCCTTAGATATATAATGTAATATTGTTATGTCTTTTAAATTCAAATATGTACACAGTTCACCGAAAATGTACAGGACTAATATACATATATGCATGACCTGAAAAACTGTAGATTTCAAACTAATAATTTTTTTGTATCGGACTATAAATCAAAAGCACACGTGTATAATTTATTTTTTGATACATTTTGTATTGTATTTTCAATTATTTTTCATGCTCTTTAAAACAAAAAGAGTCCTTATTTTCTTTTACTTTTATGAATATAAATTATAATATTTTTTGCTTAAACTCGGGAACAAATTGTGTATAGTATATTCACCTTTTATAAAAATCTCAATTATTTTCATAACCAACTTGATCAGCCCTCAGCGGTGTCACAACTCACAAGCAAAGATACAACTTTTGTAAGTCTAAGACTCGGACTAAATTATTTACACGTTCGTAATGATTTATTTCAAATATTATATTTTGTCAAAATTTCAGTATTTATTGATTCTACGTAAATTCTTCACAGTAAAGAATTGATGGGTGTAATATTTCGGAATCAGATATGTGTTTTATTTATTTTAATTCAGTCCCTTATGTTTTTAGTTCAAAAATTTGTTTTCCTAAATTTGTTCCTTAAACCCGGGGTTTTCACGATCAAGGGGAGGTGAGTAGGGGCAATCAATTTATTTATGTTGTTTTATCTTTATTTAATCACTAAATTGTAAATATTTAATATGATAAATAAATTAATGAATCAAAAATATATTAAAATAATAATTAAAATAAAATTTTAAATAATTAAATTTACATTTTAATATATTTATACATTTCAGCCCTCAAACAAATATTTGATATAAAAAATTACCCACATTATTTTAAATTTTAAGCTATTCTATATACCACCCCTTCAATGAAACGACCCACAAAAGTTTAAATATTATACTTTTTGGTCCATTATATAGTCAGTTTGACGTTTTTCACCTATTTTTTAAAAGATTCAATATTAAAGTAAAAATTGATATTTTTTAAATTTATTTTTCCGAATCAAAGTAGATATTGTTAAATTTTAATTTAAAAAATAAATTTTTACTATATTTTCAAAACTCTTATAATTTTGCCAGTGTATGGCCCCCCATTTATCTTTAAAAAATAAAATAAGAGGAGGCATATATAGGCATGTGAGTGGGGGGAAGATAAGAGCATCGAAGAAGATATGATGAAAATGATTAATCCAGCATGAGAGACCCTCCTCCTCCTCCATATACTTTTTTGTTTAGGAGGATGAAAGTGATGGTCTGCCTCTTTCACTACACACATTGGCCGACACATATCCCCCTCCCTATACTTTCACTTTCATTTTCAATTTTCATACTATACTCGCACTTTCAAGGGCACATACTCCATACGGGGTGAGTTTTATGGAGTCCACCTTTTTATCGAAGTCCTCGGAGTCTATCTACGTTCTGCAAATAAAATATATTGTAAAACGTGTTATTTTACAAAACATGTT
The DNA here is from genome assembly GCF_009905375.1 of Apium graveolens. Taxonomy (NCBI): domain Eukaryota; kingdom Viridiplantae; phylum Streptophyta; class Magnoliopsida; order Apiales; family Apiaceae; genus Apium; species Apium graveolens. The sequence goes on from NC_133655.1 coordinate 252,851,597, forward strand.
ACACAAAGAGCATAACTTCAACAAAATCATGCAAATCTCATATATTTACGGTACAATATGTATGTTCTGTAATATGTTCTGCAACATGAACATTTATGTTCTGCAAACTAAACATGTTTTGTAAAATATATATTTTTGCAATGTTCTGCTTGTAAAATGTATGCAATCTACAAGATTTTTGATAGAATAGTGATGTTTGTCGAAAAATAATATGTTTTACAATATTTTAAGCTATATTTTACTTGCAGAACATATATGGACTCCGAGGACTCCAATTAAAGGTGGACTCCATAGAACTTTACTCCATACTACAATTCATCATGTATGCACAATTTTCCAGTTTACAACTCAACCACACATTACATACTTACTTTTGTACGCTATTACATATTATAATTCTACATTTAAATCTATTGTCCAATGACATTACATTACAATGTTCAAATGAACTCATATCCCGTATTAATCCCCGGCTAAATTATCGTTAATTATTACTACAAATATCTTTATAAACTAACTTCATTTATCATTTCAAAATAAACTCAAATTTGATGTTCATTCCCGAAAATTATCATAAAAGATGTACATATCCATTACTCCATTTGTCTTATTTAATTTTATACATTATTTTTTGGCACGCTTTTTAATACTCATTTAAAACATAACTCTATAATATTTTTTTAATTTTTTTTTTCCTGAATAAAAGTTTTATGTTTAAACTTTTATTAAAAAAATATATTATAAAACTCTACTTTATAGAAATCTCGAACATACAGGACGGGACTGAGGGAGTACAAAACAGAGCTAACAGCCGTAATACTGTACAAAAGAAGAGGACAAACGGCAAAGGCCCCCAAACATGTGTAACCGATATATATAAAAAAAAAATGGTCCCCATGAAATCTTGTGTATCCAGTTTATGAACAAACCAACATTTTAGTTTCTGACCTCTTCTTTGAAACATTCAATGCCGGGGATTCTTCATATCATAACTAACACGTAATACTATCAGACATGAGTGTACGCGGTTCAGATCGGATCGGTTTTGGAGTAAAAGTCAAACCAAACCGTGAAGAGCGGTTTTAAAAAATTGTCATCCGCTTTTAAAAAATTGTCATCCGCAACCGCAAGCATTTGCGGTTGCGGTTAACCGCATCATTTGCGGTTGCGAATTTGCGGTTATTGCGGATCGGTTTGCGGTTTAACCACTTATTTTAAAATAATTAATAATTTGCAAAAAAATAAATTTGGAATATTAATAAATTGAAGTTTAGCGGTTGCGGTTAACCGCATCATTTGCGGTTGCGAATTTGCGGTTATTGCGGATCGGTTTGCGGTTCAACCACTTATTTTAAAATAATTAATAATTTGCAAAAAAATAAATTTGGAATTTTAATAAATTGAAGTTTAAGTTACGTGATAAATTACATTCAAAAATAAAATATAAACTAATGCTCCGTGTGTGGAGTAAGGATATTAAAAACATACAAAAATGTGGAGGCGGGAGAAAAAAAAAGAAAATGATAAAAAAAATTACATGTAAATTATATTTTTCATTTGTTTGGTTATATATCTTATAATGATTGTGAATTTGATTAATGAAGTCTTAACATTAACCTAAGATTAGTTGATAAATGTGTATACTTATTAATTTATATGATACCAACTACATTTTTGGAAATATATTTTATTATAAATATATGTTACGAGTTGCGGTTGCGGTTGCGATTTTCAAGAATTTAAAACTGCATTCAAACCGCGAATGAACGATTTTTAAAATTTAAATCGACAATCAACCCGCGTTTCGCGATTATCCGCAAATGCGGTTCGATTGCGAGCGATTGGATGCGGTTGAGCGATTTATTTATACAACCCTCCTATCAGATATATTCAAACATCTCGTTAGGTCATTCAAGATCATCAACCATACTATACTCTTACTCTTATTGCCTGCTAGCTAGCTGGCTTTTATATATTCATATCTTTGATATATTAATGTTCACAAGCACTAGTTTGGCAAATCATATGTGTGGGTCACACGGATTAGGTGATTGTACATATAGATTAGGTTAGTATATGCTTCAAGGATCTTCCAGGACAGAACCTTATTCTTCTCCTCAACCTACATTAAAGTGCTACGACTTTTCTGTTCATTTAATTTTCTTTTCTTCTTCATATAATTGTGATTCAATAATGTGTTCCCAAAAGGCATGATTAGTGACCAGTTAAGATGTGTTCATATATAAAATCCATCTCCCTAATGTGTAATGTCCGTTTATAACATTGATTATTAACAAAATATGTAAACAAGTCGTGCAACAACTGATTCCATTACAACTCGTGAAGCAAAGGAAAACTAGCTATTGTGTTTGGACTTTGGATGGAGTCTTCGATGAAAGCTTTTTAACTTGTACACCAAATGTTAAAAATAACTAAATCAGGTATTCCAATAAATTTTTAAAAGAAAATTCGAATGGATAGGCATGACACTGAAGTATTTTAATTATTGTGAGCATTTATATGTACGCGTGAAGCTTACCAACTCTAACTCTAAGTAACCAATTTATAATATCTAGAGTTTTTCAAAATAATACTCATCCCGTCAAAGATATAAATTCCTTTGATTTTTTACATTATTTTTAATGTGAATAAAAGTATAGCTTTTCAAATTATTTTTCAATTTTTTTTCTAAATAAAAGTATACATATTAAATTTTAATTTTAAAAATAAATTATAAAAAAAATATCCCGAGCTATAACTTTTATACATCTTAATATACGCGTAAAAAAAAAAACTTATATTTTAGGACTCAAAGGAACTTATATTTTGGACGAAGGGAGTAATACTTTATTTCTTCTTACATTCATATTATATTTAGCACCCAAACTCTAATAATAATACAAGTTGTTTAAATGAAGCGCTAGAAACTTACTTTAAGAAAAAATAAGTAAATACTAGTACTACATACTTTAATATAATAATTTATACCCCTTCATCCAAAATTAGTTGTCCTGTTTGATTTTTACATATATTTTATGATGATTTGATCGTATAACTTCTTTGATTATTTTTAAAATTTTTTTTTATAAATAAAAGTTTAAATCTTAATTTTTTAGTAAAATTTTTTTTAAAAAATAATTATCTAAAATATAAATTAAGACATCTTAAGTTATGTATAAAATTAAATGAGACAACTAATTTAAAATAGAATTTAAAATAGAGGGAGTATTTTTTTTTGAAATTGAGCAGCAGTAACAACAAGGTGCCAAGTGTTGGTGACAATTTTTTTGGCACCCTTTATGACTTCAATAAAAATGCACCAAGACCGGTGGAGGAAATGGCAAGGGCAACAAGAAACAGTTTCCAAAAAATAAAATTTTATATTTTTCACTGTTAATCTTTTAAAATATACTAAAATGCCCCATGCTCTCTAAAAAATAAAAAATACAAGGATTTTTTTTCATAAATATATCAGGCTTACAAACTTTTTTCAAACATATTATCATTTTTTAAAAATTTTTGCAAAAATACATTCTGCAATTTTGGAATCATTTTGCAACTTTACAACTTGATTTTTTTTTTAAAAAATAGCGAAAATATGTTCTGCAAATTTTGCAACCATAATGCAATATAATTTACAAGCTAAAATACATATAAAATTGGAACCTGAAATATAATCTAAACGAGTTGCACAGTTCATATTAAATATGTAATTTATTATGTAATATCGTATTTTTATAAATATATTCAGAATAAAATAATATTGTTATAAATCTTTTTAGACGCTTACAAATTATTTTATTAAAAATTATACTTTTGATAAATTCCCAAACTACAAATGCGTTTTCTTAAAAATTTGCTTTGTATCACTTTTTTTTTATAACAAAAACCAGCCCTTACTCAACCTCATCCCGTGAACATCTTGACACCCATAATAAATATTCCACTTCAAAACAGTAGTGTAATGTCAAAAATTTACCTATATTAAGAAATTTTGAAATTAATAGGAAGTATATTTATTAAGTATTTATTATATTAATTTAATATAGTACATGTAACAAATATTATCATAAAATTTAAATTAAATATGTGTGAGATAAAATAAATTTTTGAATACAAATTAGGGTGTAATCTCAAAATTAATTCAAAAAAATTACCTTTATAATTGAAATGAAAAATTAATTTGATTCAATTATATTTTCTGAAAACAAACTATTGTTTTAAAACAGAGAAAGCATGATTATTGATAAATACGTTATTATTCACGGTAATGAGATCAACTTCTTGTCCCAAAGTCATTTTCGACAAGATATGTTATTGTTGAGGCATGCGTTCAAACATACAAAATTAGTGAAGTTCTCTCTGTTATTATCATAACAACTTTAAGATGTTGGATAAAGATGAAATATTTTTTAAATGTTTTATTTAAAACCCTATAATTGTAAGACTCTGAAAGATGACATGAAAGAAGATTTTCATTTTCCTACATGCATAATGCATAATGATAATATTAGAAGTTTTTGATGTACTGTCTGACACATGGGTTCATTCTCGATTTTTTTTAATTTCCACGCATGTATTTTGACCAATATTAGTTGGTCAAACTATTATAACTTCCAATTTAAATTAAAAAAACAAATACAAGTTCAATTTGATTTTTTTGTAATCAATTATACGTGACCTCCCGTAAGTTTTTAAAAAACTCAACCATTATATGAATTATTAGCGTCCAATTTAAAACTCGACAGTTACTTTTAAAAAAAATACGATTAAAGATGATCATAATTCATAAATCAGCCATGTTCATATACATATTACTTATTTGAAATTTTATTTTTTTAAGTAAGTGCTACAAATTAAATTAAAATAGTATAATAATATAGTTGGTGCTATAAAAATAATAAAATATAGACCATGATATAGTCATTATATCATTAAAATTAAAAGTAAAATAAATAAATACGAGAAATGAGGAGGATTTTATCGACCATCAGACAAGTCAATTAAATTTACATTCATGTTTTGAAAATGGTGCTAAAATAGTCGAAGCATGTGATATTAAATATCGCAATTTATCTACGATCTTGTTAAATCAATACCTAATTAAATTTATTTATAAATAGATCTAAAATTGACAATTATTTAGGATAAAGTTACTTTCTCCATGCCAATTGCCATAATAGTACTCCCTTACGCTGTGTTCCCGAATCTAGGGTAGAAAAGAAAAGAATAGAAAATAACCAATTTTCCTTTCTCTCCTAATCTTTCTAAAAGTGGGAAGAAGATTTTGGAGACAAAAATAAAGAAAACTTCTTCCCAAATCTGCAGCTTTCTTTTCCTTTCTTTCATAAAAGTTGTTCGGGAACAAGCTGAAGAAATGTATTATTTACATTTCTTTTCTTTTCTCTCCACAAAAAAAGTTTCTGGAACACAGCGTAAAGGGAGACTTTTTTCATAATACGTCCAGTTTTAGTTGTCGATATAAATATTGACATTATTGTAATTATCCTTTTTAAAGAGTTTTTATAACAATTAATGATATTTGAGTAAGAGTTTTCATTTGTTTATTTATGAGGGGTACAAGCATGGATACTTGTATTTTGGCGGCCAGTGAATATTCTCTCCGTCCTCCTTTTCATTTGTCACATTTTTTTTTGGTCAAATTGATATTTTTTATTCAAAAATTAAATATTATTCTTATATTATTTATAATAGTTAAAAAATATATATTAAAGTACATTAAATATATATTTTTTATTTTGTTTACTTATAAAATATTAATAAATTTCAATAAAATTTTAATAAATTTAACCACATAAAAGTCAAATATGATAAATAAAAATAAAAAAACGGGAAGACAGTAGCGTTTAGTACTCCCTCCGTCCCTAAAAACGTTTCCTATTTGTGTTGGACACGTTTGCCAATACACACTTTTGATTATTAATATCTTTAATTTCGTATTAGTATTAAATATAAAAATTTTATTGTATTAAAGTACTCATAAACACAAATTCAACAAGAACACACAAGACCATATTTGATATTTTAGATTAGACATAAATTAATAGTTAATCACTTATCATGAATAGTGTCAGAAGTCAAAATGAGAAATATACATTAGGACGGAGGGAGTAAGTACTATCAATATGTTTTAGGATGGTTTTAACTTTAAGCATAAAAAAGTTGTGTTTTAATAACGGTGAACAAGTCAACAACATGTTGAAATAAACAAAGACCATAAATTTGTTGTAATAATTTAAGCTTTCCGGGGGACAAAAGCGTATCCGCAAAAATCCTCAAATTCGATTCAGTGGCTTTAAATATTTGGGGTACAGAACATATTTCTCTGCATTTCCATTTATTTTAAAATATATATAATTCGTACCCAACACCATAAGACTTGTAATCACAAGTCATTTCAGTTCAAACTTCAAATTTGTACACAACCCACGTTCACTTCTTGTACCAAAAGCAGATTTATTTCTCTTTCTACAATCTTACACACATTTACATAAATTATTACACACACGCTGTATGTATATGAAGCTTAGCTTAGCTTAGCTGGTCAATGTGTAGTATAGTTTAAGAACCAGCTCTAAACATAGAAGAGACATATAAATTTTTTGGCACAGCGGTTAAACTCTTATTTTCTTTTGGGCAAGTCCAGGTATGCTTTGTGTTACGTTTCGGGATAATTTCGACTCTTGAAATGTGCTTATAATTAATAGCAAAAAAAATTAGTTAAACTTAAACTCTTTGTTATGTATGTGTTAGAAAAATGTGCACCATACTTGTCTGGATTATTCAACTTAACATCACGCTTGCACACAAAAACACACACACACAAAACACACAGAGAATAGTATGATTAGAAGTCTTGTCATTTTATAATCCATTCAAACCCAAGAAACCCCACTGGGTTTTTGCATTGGAATGTGAGCTTGTACATCTTTTGATAACTGCAGTAAGCCATGCTTGTTCCATGTTGATTTTGGTAAATCTTTCTTTTCTTGTTTTTCTTCTTGTTAAAAAATATCATTGGATTGTTTTTAGTATTAGTATTGTATCACACAAAACAATGTTGTGACAATAATTTAGCTTGGGTGAATAAGTAACCTTTTTCTTTGTGTAACAGCAAAAGTGGTTCTGAAAAATTCTCCAAGTCTTTTGATAAAGCTGCGGCAACTGCACATGTGTCTAAGATATGTGTATTTTAATGGGTGCTTGTCTTTTAGTTTGGATTTGAAGTTGGAGAGGAGGGTGAAGAAGAGATTGTAAAACAGTTGGATTTTTTGTGTTAGTGATGGGCTTAAAATTGCAGAGTCACCATATGGTGGCTGTTAAGTTGAATGATCAATTTGGGACCAAAAGAAAGTATACTTTTATTAATAGAGTATGGCTGCCAAAAATTCTGTTGCTTTGGATTTTATCAACTGTTTTTGTTAGTAGAGTTATTTACAATAGAATGAATGCTGATAATAAGGAGAGGAGGGAAGAAGTGCTTGTGAGTATGTGTGATCAAAGGGCTAGAATGTTACAAGATCAGTTCAGTGTTAGTGTTAATCATGTTCATGCTCTTGCCGTTTTGGTTTCGACTTTTCATTATTACAAGAATCCATCAGCAATTGATCAGGTTTGAGCTAATTTTATGTTCTTGGATTTTAGTAGATTTTTTATGGTGTTTTTAGCACGTTTTGATTTTTGTAGCTTTTTTGGGGGAAATGTAGGAGACTTTTGCTGAGTACACTGCTAGGACAGCTTTTGAGAGGCCATTGTTGAGTGGTGTGGCATATGCTCAGAGAGTTGTGGATTCTGATAGGGAACAGTTTGAGAAGCTGAATGGGTGGACAATAAGAACAATGGAGAGAGAGCCTTCACCTATTCGAGATGAGTATGCGCCTGTCATTTTCTCTCAAGAAACTGTTTCCTATATCGAATCACTTGATATGATGTCGGGAGAGGTAATTTTTAGCTCTCATATTGTTACTGGTATTGCATCTTTTCCATCTTAAATTTACATGTTCTCTGTTCTAACTTCTGATACAGGAGGACCGTGAAAACATACTGAGGGCTAGAGCTACTGGAAAAGCAGTTCTTACTAGCCCCTTCCGTCTACTCGGTTCTCATCATCTCGGGGTAGTGCTTACATTCCCAGTTTACAAATTCAAGCTTCCCTCAAATCCGTCCTTGGAACAACGAATTGATGCCACTGCTGGGTAAGCTTGTTCCTTGTCTTGGTCTCTAATTTTTCTATTTGGTGCATTCTCAGTACTTCATTTACAGTTTGATCACTAGAACATGTAGTCCAAACTTCGTAAATCATGATTACGATAAATTTTGTCCCATGAGCAAATAAAGTTTTTTTTAATGTAATTTAAGATAAATTCGCAATTTTTAACGATGCAAGGTATGTTGGTCTATGCCAAATTTATTTATTGAACTATTTTGTTGGTTTTGATTGTCTCTGTCCTGTAAAATTCAGTGACTGGACAATAACTTTTGAAATATATTATAAAAAATGTAATTTATTCTGTAAGAGCCAAAACATCTATTACTGATCCCCACTGTTGCATTTCTAGGTTCTCCCAAGTTCACTTTTATGTGTTTAGCTTAGAAATTTCAAGCCTAACTTCCCCAAATCTGCAAAATATAACATACATAAATTTCCATAAAATTATCATGATTTCTAATTCCTGCAATCATTTATGTGCCAAGTAATTGTAACTTTGGTAAAAAAATCAGTCTCCTTTGAATTGTTACCATTTTCAATATTTTAGTAGAAAAGGCTTGAGGACCTTGTCTCCTTATCAATTTAATATTTTAATGCCACCAAATTTAAAAGCTAACAGTGACGTGCTATCTATGCATAATCTTTACTGGTCAATGATTCCTACCTTACTTTTGATTGTTATTTCCTACAACACTTTTAAGAAACTTTAAAGTTTTCAATCCCATATAGGACTGTAGAACTGTAGATACTTACCGGTGTGCAGGAACCGGTACAACCGTTACATTTAAGCGGTGTTGTCATTCACCCATTTCAACATTTAGGGTACGTTCAAGCGGTGTTGTCATTCACCCATTTCAACATTTAGGGAACAATTCTGTGAAAAGGAAAATAATTTTGTTCACCCATGTGATTAAAATAAAAAAAAAAGTTGAATTAGCAGCTAAGATTTAGAGGGTCAGGTTTCCACTTACATTACATCTATAAATTGATGCTTTTATAGTTGAAAGGTTTATCGCTTGATGATACTCGTCTTAATGTGCCAAGAAATGTCAGCGTTATCTCAGTCCTGTATATCAAATGTTATTGTTAGAAGCAACAGAGCATATATCATATATCAACTAAACTAAATAAAACTAGGTGATGCTATTGGCTTGTGAATATGTGAATATAGGAAGATAATTAGACGGGATACAATTATTCTTTAATGTAAGCACAATATGTAAATGATTATTACCACTTTATATATTTAATCGGTACTTTGTATGATTTCGTAACATTTTGACACAATGCTTTCATTTAGTACAAAATAGGCACCTCAAATATAGTGTAATGCATTAGCTGATTATTTACTCTCTTTTTTAAATGGAAAGCGGGGGTTCTAACAGGACCCCCGCTCCTATACTCATACACAAGTCACCTAAATCCTCAACCTCCCACTGGAGGTAGAGGGTTGATACCACTGGAACACTGCCCCTTAAGTACTAAATATATATTGACACTTTTCAATGTGTTTATGTCCAAAATTTACAGGTGTAGTGTAAGAATTACTTTTAATGGTTGGTTGATGTACCTGCTTCATGGGAATTACATCAATTCCCATCTTAAATGAAATTATAAATATAACGAAATTATAATTGGAGCATCTTCTTGAAATAGAACAGGAACATTAATTATGTACTCTTCCATTAATATAAACTACCAAATACCAAATCAAAGTTTAAATGACTTGTTAAATTTTTCTCTAATGAGGAAACTTGGGTTAAAAGTGATCAAATGTGGCTAAACAGATCTTATGTTTAACAGATACATTGGCGGAGCCTTTGATGTTGAGTCCTTAGTGGAAAATCTACTTGGGCAGCTTGCTGGGAACCAGGCAATTGTTGTGAATGTATATGATATAACAAATTCCTCTGACCCGCTAATCATGTATGGACACGAAAATCAAGATAGCGACATTTCACTCGAGCGTGTGAGCATGCTCAACTTTGGGGATCCATATCGAAAACACCAAATGATTTGTCGGTGCGTACACTCAATCTTATATATGATCGAGGAATAATTATAATTTTTTTTTGAAACCAAAGAAACTGATTCTAAAGTTTTATATACAATTTCTTACTATCTGGTTCCTCCTATTCAGGTATCTCCAGAAGGCACCAACACCATGGACAGCAATAACCACTGCATTCTTGTTCTTCGTGATTGGTTTGTTGGTTGGCTACATGACTTATGGTGGAGCAATTCATATTGTTAAAGTTGAGGATGATTTCCATGAAATGGAGCGACTGAAAGTTCGAGCTGAAGCTGCTGACGTTGCTAAATCACAGGTTTCATTCCACTGCCTATTTTTTAAATAAAAAATCAATTTTATTTATTGTTATATTTATATTTGATCTGTTTTTTAAATTATACCTTTATTGAATATACACTTTCTGAAATTCTGTATGTTTTACTGCTCAGTTTCTAGCTACTCTTTCACACGAGATCAGAACTCCGATGAATGGCATTCTTGGTGGGTTCTTAATCCTTTTTGATTTCCTGTTATCGGCTGGAGTCAAAGGGGAACCCTTGTTACTATATTAGATATAGTCCGTTAGTTTTTACTTATGTTATTACAGGGATGCTTGCATTGCTTCTTGATACGGATTTAAGCTCAACCCAAAGGGATTATGGTCAAACTGCTCAGGCTTGTGGGAAGGCGCTGATAACTTTAATAAATGAAGTCCTTGATAGGGCAAAAATTGAAGCTGGGAAGTTAGAGCTGGAGGCAGTCCCATTTGACATCCGCGCCATACTTGATGATGTCCTTTCTTTATTCTCTGAAAAGTCTAGGCACAAGGGTATTGAGGTAAGATCTACCTTAGATGTTATAATTGGTTTAGTTACTTCCTTGTAGTCATAACCATGATTGCATATATGCTTGTACTAACATTGCATTCGTATCTTTTTTGCTTTGCTATTTTGTCTTTTGATTTGGATTCCGCTGGGGAAGTAAAGTTGGCCGTGTTTGTATCTGATAAAGTTCCGGAAATGGTTATGGGGGATCCTGGAAGATTCAGGCAGGTTATTACAAATCTTGTGGGAAATTCTGTCAAGGTAAGAACTATTATTCCCTTGCTAATTTCTCTTCCTTGTTTTCTGCATGAGACGTCATATGAGACTCAATTGTAGATGATCTCCCCACCTACAGTATCCTTAAGACGTTGTCTGTCTTTTAAAATAGTAATTTATATGATCTATGCCTCAAGAAATCTATTTCACAATAGTTTACAGAACAAGGACATGTACTTGTTCAAGTCCATCTTGCGGAGCATGCAGAAGCTTTAATGAAGGCAAAAGCTGACAGCTTCATGAATGGAGAATCTGAATGTGTAGTTTTATCTGGTGGGGGGCGGTCTAGTACTCTAAGCGGTCGTGAAGTGGCTGAAGATATGAATAGTTGGAAAACCTTTAAGAATTTGATTGTTGATGAAGAGTCCCTGCACTTGGCCACTCAAAAAGTAAGTGCTCATGAGGAAGCATTTCAGAATGTCAAACTGATGGTATCTGTCGAGGATACAGGAATTGGGATCCCCTTAGGTGCACAAGAGCGAGTATTCACACCGTTCATGCAGGCAGACAGTTCAACTTCTAGAAATTATGGGGGTACTGGTATTGGATTGAGCATTAGCAAGTGCCTAGTTGAATTGATGGGTGGTCGGATTAATTTCATTAGTCACCCTCAGGTTGGAAGTACATTTTCGTTTACCGCTATCTTTAGAAGGTGCCAGAAGAGTGCAAATAGTGATACAAAAAAGTCTCATTCCGCAGATTTACCTGTGGCATTTAAAGGACTGAAAGCAATTTTAGTGGATGAAAAAAAAATTAGAGCTAGTATAACAAGATACCAATTAAAGAGACTTGGTTTATTGGTTGAAATTGTTAATAACATTAGGACTGCAGCCTCTATATCTGGCAGCAAAAATGGTTCTGTAAGATCAAAGTAAGTTCTATGATTCTGATTCATTTTCTTTTTCCATCTATCTGACTGTTGCAACTCAATCTAATTTGTGACTCAACATTCTACTTGTTATGGCAGCAGGGGTTGGCAGGCAGATATGATTCTCATTGAGAAGGACTCATGGTTATCTGGTGAGAATGATTGCTTAGACCTGGGACTATTGGATTGGAAACAAAATGGCCACATGGGTACCTCGCCCAAGATAATACTTCTCGCAACCAATATCACTAGCACTGAGTTTGACAAGGCAAAAGCAGCAGGTTTTGCGGATACTGTGATCATGAAACCTTTAAGAGCAAGCATGGTGGCAGCATGCCTTCAACAAGTAATGGGGACGGAAAAGAAAGCACACCAAGAAAGAGACATGATAAATGGATCTACTTTTCTTCGTAGCTTGCTTTATGGCAAGAATATATTGGTAGTTGATGACATTAGGGTAAATCGCAGAGTTGCTGCTGGCGCACTCAAGAAGTTTGGTGCTAGTGTGGAATGTGCTGAGAGTGGAAAAGATGCCCTTGCATTGCTTCAGCTACCACACAATTTTGACGCATGCTTTATGGATATTCAAATGCCCGAAATGGATGGGTATGTTTTAATGTCTTCTGTGAAAATTATATGTTGTTCATTCTTGAGTTTCATACTAAGTACTGTCAATTTAATAAAAAATTAATACCACAGTATGTATATGATTGTATGATAGTTTTTCATTCTCTGCAGCTTCGAGGCAACTCATCGTATTCGAATGTTGGAGAGCAAGGCAAATGAGCAGATGAATGGAGGAAAAGACGTTGAAGGAACTGAAAAAAAGGGGAAGTGGCATTTACCAATATTAGCTATGACAGCAGATGTCATCCACGCCACTTATGAAGAGTGCCTGAAATGTGGAATGGACGGTTACGTTTCTAAGCCCTTCGATGAGAAAAGTCTGTATCAGGCTGTTGCAAAATTTTTCGAACCCAACTCCACAGCAGATTCATAGAAAACCTCAGTTACCTTGTAAAATGTTTTATCAAAATGTATGGTTGACCTGTCCCGACATGCAATCTTATGCATGGCTTGCTGGTTCTTTTAATTTGAAGTTCGTGTTGATGCTTCTCACTACGGAGTTTGCTGGAAGGCAGAAGTGCATGTTTGGAGAGCCAGAACTTGAATTCTAACCACTTAGAACATCTAACTTGTTTTACTAGAGTGCAGGTCAAGGTTTAAAATGTTAAGATGTACTAGTACTAGGTCTCACCTGTTTGTATTAGTGTATAGCTCCTTAGAAGTTATGATGCTTGAATTTCCAATATAAATATATATAATTTATATCAAGCACTCCTTACGTGTTGTCCTGTAAACAGCTCAAGCAGTTCCAATTTTTCATCAATCTCATCAAGTAGACCTATGTTTAAAAGTTGAAACAGACAAGACACAAATTTTGCTTTAAAAAGGGCTTGTTGGCACTAACATGTTGCAAGATGAGGCTACAAATTGAACATTTAAACTGAACTGAATATCAAGTATAAGCATTAAAAAGACCACATCTCATCGAACATAAAAATGTGGCAAGAAATTCTTTAATATATACAAAAATAATTTTCCCTTAATACACTATTGAAATGAAGCAACCTTTTCCTTGAAAAGTTTAAGCAGGTCTTCCATGCTGAACTCTGAATATTTCCTCTCACCTCTTACTCTTACACTTACCTGGAATCATCGAAAGAAGATTGGAATAACAAATCACAAACTATCATATACCAATAAGATTATAAGAAAAATGTACCGAATAAAATATATAAATGTTTTGATACAATATTAATTTTAATACTTAAAAGTTAGAAGGCTAGAACTGATATAATAATCCGATGCATTATTTATATATAAGATTTACAACTATAATTACATATTTTTTGTTTTAAATTTTTTAAATACTTTAAATAATATATATGTAACAACTAACAATAGAGAGCATGAAATCTTATTATCATGTGGGGTGGAGAAAAAACCTTTCCATTCTTGACCTCATCCTCGCCAACCACCAGTATGTAGTTGTACTGTTTCTCTTCAGCTTGAGCTTCCAGTACCTGGAACATAGTATATGAGGATCCATTATATAAGCTAACCAGAAGGTATATAAATACAACTTAAATTCACTGCACGAAAAGAACTCTTGATAGCTACTGCTTGTAAGAAATCGTTTTTCCTTTTCGATAAAAAGAAAGAAAGAAAGAAAACGAGTCAGGGAGAAAACGAGCCGGTTTTCCATTTTACATTTGTTAAAGATGTTCTTTTGTTCCATGATTTCCCCAACAGTATGTGAACTTTTTGTATAAACCGATAGAATGACATAAAATTTTATCAAACTTGACGACACTGTAATAGTCAACTTCTCATAAAACATGAACAGTTTCAAATGGGACTCATGTTGTCGAACAAGAGTAATGTCAATCTCCGTGATAACGCATACTGAGAGCTGGTATTAAGCACTACAGGGAGTTCAGAAGTACCTTCTTGTTTATGGTTTTATCACTTATATCAACGTCTACATAATACCCAGCTTCATGAATCTGCTCCTTCACCTACCAAAAGTTACATAAAAGAAATCAATGATATTTCGAGATACTATAACAGGGAAGAAAACCATAATTTCAGTAACACTGAGAAAATAAAATATCCGGTCACAATTCTGGCAGGAGTACTTAAGAAGACATTGAGGGACTAGTAAAATATGCAACTCCTAAATTAAAAATTACAAAAATAGAAAAGTGGTAGGTAAGACAATAGAACAGAAAAAAAAATATGTTGAACCTGAATGGCATATGCTTGTGATTTCTCAGATATCGAGCAAACAATGGCTTGCCGCGGACTAAGCCACAAAGGCCATTTTCCCTTATAATGCTCAATAAGTATACCTAACATGCGTTCAACCGAACCAAGAACAGCTCTGTGTATCATGACGGGTCTATCCCTCTTACTTTCATCTTCTGCCGAGTACGTCAAGTTGAAACGAGAAGGAAGTTGAAAGTCTAGCTGCAGAAAGTATAATTGAATGTTAATTCGATAAGAAATGACAGATGAATTCTAATGCTCAATATAAACTATAAAGCAAATAGCAATATTACCTGTAAGGTGGCACACTGAAACTTTCTTTTCATAGCATCAGAAACACTAATATCAATCTTTGGCCCATAAAATGCCCCATCGCCTTCATTAATCTGATATATTTTGTTTTGAAGGTTAGGTATGAGCACTTAAGAAATTGCAAATTGGTCCTAAATCCTAATGACAGTGAGAAAAGTACCTCCTAAGATAACATAGTCAAGGACGAAATACTGGTATCATCTGTCTATGACTCTTTATTTACTTGATAAAACATGCAGTAGAATACTAGGAAACAAAACAGGTATCAACAATCATGCAGTAAAAAACCAAACAAACAACATGAAACAATAAGATGCATAAATGCGATGAACAAAACAATCTAGGCCAATGTTTGTGGCAAAAAAGGTTTGCTACATGAAATTAACATCTAGGCGTCGTGATTAATACGAAACAAAGACCATACAAAGATTCATAACATAATAATAGCATGCAAAATAGCAAAACAACATATATGTTTGAGCAGAACTTCACAAGATTTATGAACTTGAAGGGCAAGTAAAGAACTATGGGTAACCAACATCTACAAAAGATGTTATTATGAAATAAGTTGCTAATTTTCTTAGAAAAAAAAGAATGACAAATTATTTCATACCTGCCAGTCTTTACCAAACTCATTCAGTGCTTCAGTAAGAGCAGCTTCTGCTTTATACCATGTCTCTAGATCTCCAAGATACTTTTCTGGCCTCTGCAATACATAGTGCCAGACAGAACAAAAAAGTTGCAAGACATTCACGGGAAACTTGTCCAAAATAAAAAGATGTTTAATGTATGTCCTCTGTGCAAAATTAGGGTATCAATTTCTACTCTCATCACTCATCATTCTAGTTGAATCATTCTCACTCAAATGCAATCTTTCTGAAAATAGGTGTTTTTGAAGTGTATTATGGTGTGTTTACTTCACCACTTCTCCCCAAAACTTCTTCTTAGAAAACACAGGGAAACAGAAAACACGACCAAGTTAGCTATTTTCTAAATAGAATACAGGGAAAACTACAAAATACGGTTTTCTAGGTTATAGTTATGTTTTTGAAAAGTCTAGAAAATGAGTATGAGGTGACTTCTACAATTCCCCACTTAAATATAAAGCAATTTTGTAACTTGTGCATTATTGTGCTTAAATGTCACGAGGCATGAAAGAGGCCAACTACCACTATTTACAGGTCAATTAAACCTAATAGTCTAATACCATAAACGTTGTTTACGAGAACCATACTCTTAACACATGTCTATGCATGCAGATCTTTCTACTTTAATCTATATGCTATACATGATGAGAAGATGGATGAAGTATCTACTCAACTTGCACGGCTTCAAATAGAAAACAAAGATTAGCTTTTTACCGTTGAAAGCTTGAGGTCAAAAGTGAAGCCAAATACATCATAGGTGTAACTAATAAACTCGAGAACACCCTTGACCTCATCTTTTATCTGGAAAAGTTATAGCTCAATGGTTAGATTAAAATTAATAAAAACGATAAATAGGAATTAGGTAAGTTGAGTAAATTTCTTTGACCAACCTGGGATTCCCTACAAAATATATGAGCATCGTCCTGTAACAACAAAAGCGGTGTGAGAAAAAAGGTGAAAAACTGCAACATTCTATTTTCCAAGAACTTTCAGAATCATTCTTTTTATAACAAATACTAAACAAATTCATAATTAACATCTGGAAAAATCGTTAAAGCTGCAACTTGAAAGGGGTGATTTAAAAGTGGCACACAGGATCAGTTAATAAAAAATTATGACATTCATTTCTAAATGTAATATGAATAAAATTCAAAAAGGACATGGATAATTTTTAAAAAAAATACCCTCAGACTAGTAAAACCAAAAACTACTCCTAGCAAATTCCAGTGACCATTCTGGACTAGAATATACCTGCTGAAATTTCCTCACACGAGTCAATCCCGTAAGCGCTCCACTGAGCTCATTTCTGTGCAAAACACCAAAATCTGCCAGACGAAGAGGAAGTTCTGCAGTGTGCCACAAAAGAGTAAAGAGTCATCAATGAAGTCCATCTAAGTTAAAAATCTGTGAATGATACCATTTATTACAAGTAATTTAATCACAATTAAGGGTGCTTATCAAGCACGATTACATATTGTAGGGATTACTGATCTCTCAATACATAATAACCTCAAGCACTTCATTTTAGAATATTGTGTGCAGGTTTTTAGTCAGAAACTCCTTAAGTACTTAAGAAACAACATACTATCCCTCAACAAGGTACCAAAAAGGAGTTGATACCATCTATAAAAAACACTTCAACAATTTATATCAAGACGATGTACCACTGCATTATCATTCTTAAATCTTAAATATCAGTATCACCAATGACAGAAAATCAATCCATAGATAATCCAACAACAATCTCTCACCAAACAAATAGGGGACTGCCATTTCTTTAAGAACCAACAGTCCAATGATTATTAGTATTTATTATTTATCTTTCTTAATATGAATCAAGAATATCTTTGTTTAGAAGATGATAGACACTTCCCCTAAGGATTGGGATTGAGATCATTTAAATTATATAAGATAAGATATAAAGATCAAATTCCATGATCAATGTGATGTAAATCTTTTTACTACGTAAGCTATCTATCAATTTGTATCATCAAAATTGTACTCGGCATGAACAGACAGAGAGAGCATTATTAATAATGACGTGGGCAAGGAAATACATATTTTCTTTGTGTCTCTCTCCGTCTTCAATCTGGCGTAACACAACCAGGTTGCAACATATATTGGCGAAGGTGTCTAGAGTGATAAATTACAAATTTAAAAACCAGACATAATTGCAAGAAAAATCAATATGAAAAACAATCTCACCCCTGTATGAGCGTACTCTATATTCAAAAATGAGACAGTGTCCTGGGCAATTCATTGGCTTAAGCCCAAACTTCTGTCCATCAACCTGCAGCATGCAAATCTATCAATCCATCTTTAAAAGCATTATGCACAACAAAAAATGCTTTAATGTCAATGTATTGCAATAATGTACGCTTATTATCCAAATTCCAAGTGATAAGGAAACATCTCATATCTGCAGTAGCAATTATTTCTAGAAATATTGTACTGTATGCACAGATCTTTAAGGCACATATAAAGCATACCTGAGACATATTCAAATCAGCTATACCAACTCAAATGTCTAGTTAGGGAAACGTATAGATTGCATATGGCAATTACACAGAGTGATGAACATATAAGTAATTAAGTGAACCATGCAAACAAAAACTGTTATAACTAAAAAAATATCAAATATAAATTACATAAGATGGAAAGCGATAAAATGCAAGAAGACAAATACGAACATAACATGATAGCAAGATAATGGCTGGTTAGCCACGCTAGCAGATAAGTACTTGAGGGATTACTTGATATTATCATGCACAACTACTACAAAATTAGAGGATATGGCAATTTTTTTCCCAAACTTCTTGCTAAATATACAAAGGTCACTTAGCACAGAATTCACATTACTTTGTAATGGCTAAAATGAGCATACAGAGAAAACACCGTCAATTTAGTATGCTAACTTGGGTTTCATGAAAAATTAATTAGAGGAGAATAAAAATATATACAAAATTGATTTTCTCAACATGGAAAAACTCGGAAGCCATAAATTCCAAGTACAAGGCTAATATGCATAGTTGTCTAGGCGTCGCCTAGGCGACTAGGCGGCAAAAAACTGAAAGGCGTCTGACCCGCCTTAGTTTTTAAGGGGTAGGCGAAGCCTAGGTCCGCCTAGTCCGCCTAATTCCGTCTTATTTCCGCCTAGTCCGTCTTATTTTCGCCTAGTTTCAAGTTAACCATGCCCAAATAACTTTTGACCAGATTCATCCATATTTGAGTTATAATGGACCTATATTGTGTTGTAAACATTATGTCCGTCAAAACTCACCAGTAAAACCTCATCTATAACAATCTAAAGAGGAAAAAGGAGAACGAATCATCTCCTACCAAAGAACACATATACATATACATAGTAAATCCATTTGTCTGTAATTTGTGTACAATACTTCAGTAGTATAACTATAGTATTCTATTTTATTATTTTATTATAATATATAAATATATGTGTATAAAAAAACCAATATATATAGCCAAAAGTACAATCCGTCTAATGGTCGCCTATGCGAGCGCCTAACCGCCTAGGCAGTTAGGCGGTGCACTAGCGCCTAGCACCGCCTTCACACCTTAACAAGTATGCTAATATGGTCTCCATCTAGCTTCATCTTCATCTTATAATATTTGCACAACAAAATCACAAGGGGCAAAATATAAGCGTCAAGCAATTACCCAGTTTGTATGGTTTGACAAACATGCAAAGCATGTGTAAGTTGTGACTATATCTTACCTCCAACCGAAACATGTTTTCCTCATAGTTTGCGGCATGACCAGAGGTTTCCCAGAGTTGCATATTGTACATAATAGGAGTCGAAACCTGCCAAGAACCAAGCAGAATCAAATTCCAAACTGAAAAGTAGCAATCTGTATGGAAACATTAAACAGAAACTAACTTCTTCGTAGCCTCTTTTCCAGTACTGAGACCTTAAAAACTCCAGCAATTTAAGGCAAATTCTCCGACCATGAGGAAGAATGATACAGCTTCCTGGACTAAAATTCATCATCCAAAATGCAGTTATATCTTAACAAATACCGTTTACACTACATGAAACAAAATCTGAATTTATTAACAGTCCTACCTAAATTTGTGAAAAAAGAAAAGTTCTTGCTTCTTTCCCAGCTCTCTGTGATCATACTTCTTTGCTTCTTCCAACAGGAAAAAGTATTCCTGCAGAAGTTATTTCATAACAAGCAAATTAAGTTACAATATCGATAATCTCTCTAGCATGCATACATAAATTCAGTTTAGGTTCAAAATAAACCTTTTCATAAAAGCCAAGCTAATTAAAAAGACTATAGGAATTAAAAGCCAAAACTATAAGTTCTCTGTCCTCATGAGTTAGGTATTCGCAAGATGTAATATGTTAGGTACGTTACGGTCAACGTAATTGGTTCTTTCTACAAGAATAGGGGGATGCAGCCTCATATCAATACTAAACGAATATACACAATGTAGAAGTCTCCATATTTTTGTGTTGTCTCTTCCAATATCTACTGCCTTAATATACATTCTCTACCTTAAGCATAATATGACTGGACCTAGACGGCGCCTTAACAAATAGCAAATAAATAAAAGGATTTAGAATAAGATGCCAAACAGAATTACTTTCAAACGTTTCTGATCTGGATAAGACATTCCATAAATTCTTTGTAAGCTTTCTCGCTCTTTGTCACCCCTCCAATAGGCAGATGAAACCTGAAAGTTACATTATATAAGTACCAAAATAAATTATTGTAAACCTGATTTGTAGTCTCACAAAGCACCCACCTTCATACAAGCAAATGCCTTGACGAAAGATGTATTTGGTATATGTGGTCCACGACATAAATCAACTAAAGGACCACACCTATACACTGTTATAGCTTTGTCCTCGGGTAGATTGTTGATGATTTCAACCTGGTATATTTATACATTAGTAAAAGAATTAAAAGCAAGTCACAGATTAAATACTGAAGCAAATGATATTAACTGACCTTAAATTTATTTTCAGAAAACATATCAAGGGCCTGTGCCCTTGAAACTTCAATCCGCTCGAAAGGTTGTTTTTCCTGAAACAAAGACGATATCAAGTGAACAGTGAAGCATTAGGGTCTTGAGCTTGAGCTAACACAAAAATCATCCTAATTCAATTCAACAAAATATGATCTCTGCATCGAGGAAGAGGCAAAAGAAATAAAAGAATACTGGACAAACTTTAGATTTCCGAAATTAAATAATACCATTACTGCTCTCTTTGCCCCTGCTGCAATCTTTTCAAAATGTTCTTGATTCAAGCTCGCCTCACCAAAATATGCATCATAATAGAAACCCTACAAAAGGCATTAGTTTTGAGGCAAGATTTCGTAGAAACAGAGTCATTAAAACTAATATATGAATCATTACTGGGCTCTGCTCAAGCTAGCAAAACAGATTCATACAATTACAAATAAGAAAAATGTAAGCTTTTAGGATGAGAAGGGAGATATAACGAACATTACCTCCCCTCTGGTAGTACATGGCCCAATGCAAAGTTTGCAACCATATATCATTTCAAGGGACTGCAAACAAATAATGAATTGAGGGCAGATAAGACAAAATTAATTGCTTAGCCTATCCTACAAATAAATGAAAGCAGATGAGTTTTGTTGATACCTGGCCTAAGATGTGAGCACTTGAATGCCAGAGTGTGTCTCTACCTATATCAGTGTCAAAATTGAATAATATGAGTTCACAATCACCTTCAAGTGGCCTAAACATGTCCCAGAGCACTTTATTCACTTGTGCAACCAACGAATGTGATGCCAAATGGTTTGATATCTCTTTCGCAATATCATACGGAGTCGATAGCCATTTTTTCCCCTCCTTGATGCTCCCATCTGGTAAAGTAACCCTAACGACCAGATACATACACTAGTCAGTCAAACAGAAACATACTAATGAGCATATAGCAGTCCAAATACTACTTGGTGTGCTGATGCTGCATCTGTTTCACCTATTAAGTTTCAAGCCACAACATAAGGCTAATGATAAGTAGCGGAGTTGGTTGTATTATTTAGTTAGAATTGGCTGACTTCACCTGACAAAAGTTTCAGGCATATATAGACGATCAGTTGTAATAGAAAAGTTTTCAAAACATAAAATTTATTTTCTACTTCTTATTCCCTGCTGCATATGTATATATACACGCATATAGAAATCTATATTAATATCAGAGCTTTCCATGGCTGAATTCATCGTCTTCTATATATGTCACTTTCGTTATTTCCTATATAGGGATTTATTATATCTTCGAAAAGAGCAAGCAACTGTGGTACACATTAGCTGTAAGATTGTGCTTATAACGGCATTCAGACTTACTTAACTTGAAAAATTATAACATATGTTAGGGTTATTATTATGAAATTATAAAACAGATTCTACTACATGAATAAGATCGCAGAATGCCTAAATACAACTGTAATATCATAATCAGTATTACTTTTTTTTTCAAGTGTATTGTAAATATATGGGTGTATTGGCCGGATATAATATATGGGGAGAAGCTTTAGAATATCATCTCGAAAAAATAATAAAAATAATCCATTTTTTTTAAAAATTAATCAAAATAATCATTCTGAAAAAAATGAGATGTATCCTTATAAAATACTCGATATTTCATATATGTGATACTCCGCTAACAGTGGGTATATAGGTATACAGTGAATACTCCACGGTAAGTTGACCAACTTTTCCGAAAATGATCATTTTTGTAAATTTTTATATAAAAACTAGGCTAAACTTGTCTTTCACTCTATCATCTCATCTGCGACATTTTGATTTTCATTCACCCGCAACTCACCCCACTTTTCAACTCGATCCTCCACTTGTTTTTGTGGAGGAGAGTACCGATAATCCACGTGACAACTTCGTAGCAATTAATTGGATAATCCAGATTAATTAGAATATAATTAGTTCGAGTCCAAAGAATTGACAAGCAAACAGCGCCCATGTTATAGTGGCTGTATTCATGACCTCGCAGGATTGTCATACTTAAACCCTAACTTTATTTAGAAGAAAATATAAAGCTAATGATATATCCACACACACGGGGGAGAGACAGTGTGTGTGTGTGAGAGGGAGAGAGGGAGGGAGAGAGAGAGAGAGTACTTAATGGTGTCACCGGCTATGGACTGAAGGTGGCCAAGTTGCTGTGCCTTAATTGATTCAAATAGGGCTATTCTTCTGGGAATCACTGAGTGAAGATAATGATCATCTTTGTAGAAACAAGTAACGGGAGCCTTTAGTTTTCCCATCCTGAGATCCAGATATTTGGAGTTTACTATCAAACTAGGGTTTCGTGGCTCTATATATAATTATAATATATATAGGCTTTAAAAAAATGTAAATACATAATTTATTTCATATTTCATCTTATATAATTACAAATTTTAATTACCAAATTAAAAATAAGTTGGATAATTTTTTTATTTAAAAAATCATTAAAATTTGATAAAATAGTTTAAAGTGGTTCTGTAGTAGAATCACAGTAATATCACACTTATCCAAAATTATTACACAGTAGAATCAAATTTAAAATCACTTATTTTTTTTCAAATTTCAATTGTTAAACGTTTTATTATATTAAATATAATTATTATTCAAAATTAGCAACAAATTTGATGAAATTCTATAATAGCATCGAGGGTTCTCCGCGGTTCTCTATATAAGAGGGTCCTCTCCTAAAAAAGGCCTATATATATACACACACTAGCATGTAACCCGTGCGATGCACGAAATGATTATAACATTTATAATTTTATTATATAAAATTAAATTATAAAAGATAATAAACAAAATATAATAAAAACGTACTATTGAAATTAGTGAAGTTAATATTTTATATATTACTCGCTGAAAACCATGCACGTATCACAATTTTTTTTTAATATTATACAATTTTTTTTAAAAATTTTGATGTCAATTTTTAATTTTGTTCATTTAAAACTTTAAAGACTAATTAACACTTTGCATCCCAAAACTTTGACTAAATCTCACTCTGGGACCATTACTTTTAACCTTAACAGTTTGCATTCTAAACTTAAAAAACAATGACTTTTTGCATCTATTTGCTGGTTTTGACGTTAACTCAGACGTTAAGGTTAATTGTCAGAAGGGCATTTTTTGTAACATTTTTATATTTCAGTTTGCATCCTAAAATTTTCCGCAAATTTTACTTTGCATCATAGAGTTTTGTAATTCATGTTATCAAAAAATAACAGTAGTTTCAAATTATCAAAAAATAATCGAGTTGTATTATTTTTTATGTTCACATATAGGATTTTAAAATTGGGCCATTAGTTAATTTGGTCTAGTTTATATAATTTTTTAATGCGGAGTCTTTACTATTTTGGTTATATATTAAATTCTAAAAGTCAATTTATAAAATTTTATGACTCACACGAAATTTTAAGAATTTTATAATACGATATTACTTTATATTTTAAGTATTGTACAATTAGATATCATATACTCCCTCCGTCCGATAGTTTACGTACATTATTTGCACGTATTTCGAGACTTCAATAAAGTATAGTTTCATAACATTTTTTAAAAATTTTTTTTTTGAATAAAAGTTTAAACATGAAACTTTTTTTCAGAATTTAAAAAAAAATATTATGGAAGTATATTTTAAACGAGAATTGAAAAGTGTGTCAAAAAGTAAGGTAAACAATGCAGTGGGATGGAGGGAGTAATATTATATAATTCTGACTTCCAGTAAGTACTGATTTATCATGTTTAAGTAAGATCTGAAAACTAAACATAAATCACATTAGCCATGACATTATCAAATATATCTAGCAATCTCCCCCAACTTGTAAATTAGCATAATATACAAGTTTAACAGATATTTGATGATGTCAAAAACATTAAGTACAAATGCATGAGAATTTGACCAGATAACTACAACTTACAGTCCTTAAAGCTTTACCAGTCTTTAACTTCTGATAACAACTTCAGTCTGTATTCATATCAGAATTTAAGTAGTTGTAGATCTTGACTTGGCTTCATCTTCTGATCTCTCTGATGTCAGGAGTTGTTCTGAGATAGTTCTTCAACAAACATCTCTCAGCATATCTGAGTTCATCAATCGTCCTCCTTTTAGCATCTTTAAGTTCTGCAGAATCTTCACCAATTTGGAAGATTGCAGCCCTGAGATCATTAATTCTAGCTTTCCTTATGTCCTGATCCAGTTTGATCAAATATGCCTTGTCAGACTCAAGATTGAATTCCACAGCCCTGTAACCCAGAAAGGTAGTTATAATCTTAGCAAAATTGGGTTTCATCTCAACAATATCACCCTTGTGATCTCTGTACTTTGGAAGATATGTGCTGTTAGACTTAACAAAATAAAGCTTTTTCTGTTTCTGAATTTGACTCTTCAAAAAGTTTGCAGCACTTTCTGTTATTTTGTCATTCACTTGAAGTAAGAATAATACATGTTCCAGCTCTTCAAAATACTTCAGTGGAATGGCATTTTCCCTTATATGATAAACCCTACCATCTGTCATGAAGTACAACAAGATGTGTTCTTTCAAGTAGGTATGCTAAACCATTTGTACAGATTCTAGTTGATTCAATCTCTCAGGAGTTGCTCCAATACCTGGTTCACTTAAGAAAGTTGGATCATTGGTTGTGTTCTGTATTCTTCTTTCATCAACACTTCCCAATCCAGTTTTATCTCTTGCTTCCTTTCCAGTAACCACTCTTGCTTCAAAACCACTTGCAGCAGTCTTCAAAGGTTGAGTCTGTTTGGCTTTAGTGATTCCTGGTAGGAGTATTTTTGAAGGTTTACCATGAGCAATGTCAGAGGTTTCCTTTGATTTATCTTCTGATGTCAAGTTAACTTGAGCTATGTCAGAGGTTACTTGCTTCTTAGAGATATCAGAACTAACTATCTCTTGACTCTGAACAAGTTGATCCATGTCAGAGGTTGTCTTAGAAACTTTTCTTGAAGTCAGAGTAAGATCAACATCTTCATCAGTAATTTCTTTATTCACAGGAGGCACATAAACCTTGATAGGTTCACCAACTTTCTCTTTGCCCTTGGACCTTGGATCTATCTGCAGTTGTGATTTAGCTTTGGTTGCTACAGGATTTGTCCTTTCTCTTATCACAATGCCTTTGAGTTTTGGAAGTTTCTTTTTACCAGAAGCTTCAGATTTAGATTTGACTTTTTCTGATTTAAGTCTAGCTTCTTCTTCCATCAGACTCTCCAAGTCCATTCCTGGATTTTCCTTAAGAAATAAGTGTCTTGACATTTCTTCATCAAGATCTAAAAGTTTATCAGAACTTATCCTTTTACCAGTAGCAGAAGTAATTCTTTTTCCAGCATCAGAACTTGTCCTGTGACTTGTGATTTCAGCTTTTCTTGATGAGAAACCTTTACCTTGACTATGACCTCCACCCATTCCAAAGTTTCCCTGGTCATCTTTTTCATCATCCTTCCCCTTCAGTGTCTTATCAGTTTTGCATTTGGGCTTAATTACTTTCTCCCCCTTTTTAGCATCAGCAGGTAACATAAGAGAGACAAGCAATTCCATTGAGGCTTGGATTTCATCAAGTTGAGATTGCTGAGAAGCTTGATTTTTCAAAATAGCATCAATCTGAGACTGTTGCTTCTCTTGGGTCTTCTCAATATAAGCAACTCTGTCAAAAGGTAGGTTGGAAGAATTTTTTCTTGTCAATTTTCTGAACTGTTTCTTGCTTGAGTAATTCTTCCTGAATTTTATGTAACTCTTCATGAGTTGTGGAATGGAGACCTTGCAGATTTTTAGTACTCAATGCAGTGACACGAAGCTGTATTTTGAAATCATCATTAATTAACATCTCATCAGCTTTTGTCAAGTGCTCAGCAAAAGTCTTTGCAGATGGAACACAGGTAACTGAGTTCCATTCCTTAGTCCACTCCTGTCCTGCAGGAGTTTCACTCCAAGGCACTGGTGCTTCACTTGTAACAAACTTCTTAACTAGTTCAGATTTAAGAACAGTTTGTTGAGGTGCATGTCCTGAAGGACCAGTTACATCATCATCTGCATTCATAGCAGTATCACCAGTAGGATCATCATTTGAAGCATCAGCACCAGTAGTATCAGCATTGGAAGCATCAGAACTAACAGAATCAGCATCTTCTGATAGAACAACAGTATGAGAAGCAATTGAGGCTTCAACATTATCCTCTAAGTGCTAATCTGGTTCCAAGTTCTGATCAACAGCCATATCCTGATGCTCACCTATATTCTGATCATCAACATCTAGATGCAGAGAAGGTGTAGTAGACAATTCTGGACTTTGAGTAACATCAGTAACAGGTGTTGTTGATGGATGAATTGCTGTTGGAGCTTCTAAGTAAAGTACCTCAGGCACAACCAGGTTCTGAATATCAATATCAGCACTTGTGCCTGGATCAACAGGAGATACAGCCTTATGTACAGGAGATACAGATGGTGTGTTGGCATGTTCTGTAGCAGCTTCCTGAGTTGGAGTCAATGGAGAAACAATGGCTTCAATAGATTCTAGTTCTTGTAAGATCAGAGATTCCTGATCTACTTCCTTAGCTGCTGCTTCCTCATCATCTGAAACCGGCCTTTTAGCTCTCTGTTTCTTGTATCTCTTTGAAGGTGGGGATTCCTTGGGAGGTTCAGCAGAAGTCATTCTTCTAAGCCTTTTGAGAAGCTTAGATCCCCCAATTCCAGAATCCTTCTGAGAAGGAACTTTCTCAGCTTCTTTAACAACAGGTTCTGATGAAGAAACCTGTTCCTCACTATTAGACTCATCTCTCAAAACAATCCTCCTTCTCTTCTGAGGTGTCTGAGGAACAGTCTTTGTCCTCTTGGGCTTGGAAGATGAAGGCTTCACAGTAGGTGTTGAGGATGAAGGTTGAGCTGTCTGTGAAGGTGTGAGATATGTTTTGAGATATGTTCTGAGAGAGGGTTGATGAATAGATTATGAGTGGTATGTTCTGATGGTTGCTGTGGTGTTTGGGATGTGGTGGTGGGTTGTACATCAGGATAAACAGATCTATAGGTTTGAGGATCAGCATTTACCAAGATTTGTTTTACAGACTGAGGAATCTGTAAAGGTCTAACCACCTTTTTCTTAAGGTCAGCATTTACCAAGTCATTAAAGGCTCGTTTTGCAATTTTAAAAGGTGGAGTTAAGTCAGTGGTAGGTTGGGGTTCATCAGCACAACAGAAATTATATATAAGCTGACAAAATCTAGCAAAGTAGACAACATTCCTATCTTCTGTCATCCTATCCCCAATAAAACCTATCATATCATTTGCAAAATCAAAATGAGTTTGGTTAATAATAGCATACCCGATGTGCTGACTCATTATAGGAATGGCATCAAAGTTGGAACACTTATTCCCGAAAGCTTTAGTGATGCAGTCGAAGAAGAAGCTCCATTTCTTTCTGATATGAGTCCGTTTTAACTGTCCAAGCTTAGCCAAACTCTGCTCATATCTCAAACTGGCCATTAACTCTTGTAGAGCTGATTCCTCCGGTGTTGAGAAAATACAGCCTTCTGGTAAATGTAAGGCCTTGCGAATTGTACCAGGAGTTACAACATATTCAGTATCATCCACTTCAAAAATAATGTTGGGAGTACCATTAGCATCACCATTGTCAAAATGCCCAGTCTACCAAAACGTCAGAACTTGTTGGCTTGAAAAGACTGAAGGCTGGGTCAATGCATACCCAATTTCACTGTGTGCAAGAAGATCTTGCACAAAATGCAATTCAGATGGAGCTTCATCATTATTGAGAATTGCAGCATAGTTATTTGAAACGAACTTAGCTCCATCAATGATCAAATCCTTAGGTGCCATGAGAAAAATCGAAAATTAAGAGTTGCATGTTAGGTGTGTGATAAAATGTCTGTATGAAAAACCAACGCCAGGAGATGAGAGAGAGTAAAAGCAAAGAAAGAGAGATAAAGTGTAAAAGTAAATAAAAGATTGTATAATCTTCTCTCTCTCTTACTTATACTACTTGGTAAAAAAAAATATAACCGTTGGACACCTGCCAGAGATGCAGCAATAATGAATAGTTAATGGGCACGGGAAAATAGTAATCATTACTTACCCACTTGCAGTTTTTTAAGGAAAAACCGTTCCACTTACCTAGTAATTCCATTAATTGAGGTAAATCAGTTTTAATTCAAAATTTAAACTGTTCCCACTTATTCAATTATTTTCACTGCTAAACCAATATTCTGAAAAAAAAATTCGAGTGTGAGAATGACCAAAATAAATCAAGTAAACAAGTACTGATATTTTAAAATCAGAACTTAAGTTAAATCAATGATTAAAATGATCATCAGAACATGGATATATCAGGATTTATCAGTGCAGTTAAATGTGCAAACATCTCAGAGTCAGAATCTTACAAAAATAAGAAATTTCATTAATATATTAAGAGAATACATTCATGAAATTGAAATTACATCAGAGAATTACAAGTCTGTCCTAAGCTTCTAATCCTAACATCAACAGCCTTAGTCCTAGCTCAAGAAGCAGGGCAAGGCTGACGATGAAGAAAAACAGGAAGAAGAAAATAAGTTATTTCTTCTTCTTACTCTCTATAAAAAGAATAGCGAGTCTGATGATTCGCTCTTGCTGGCAGAGAGCTTCCAGCCTTTCTTCCTCCAATCGCTCCAGATGGCGATGGTAGTCCATGTAAAAGAACAGGAGGTGGGTGAGAACCTCCCGGGGAACCGAGTCCCAAATCTCATCAGGAATGACAGTGACGTGCCATTCCTGCTGCCATGCTTCACAGCTCAGCTCCATGTTGAAGGTCTCATAGTTCAAGAACATATTGTAGTTGACCATGGTTTTGTTGGTATAAAGGAAAGGAGAGTGAGTATGTGAGAAAAGAATTAATGTATAGGTTGATGTGAAGTGTTGGTTTATATAGGCAAGAGAATGCCAGGAGACGCAAGGAAATTTAATGCTGACAGGTAGAAATAATTCTACCTCGTCTCCCTAGACTTGGAAGAAGAAAAA
This sequence comes from Apium graveolens, assembly GCF_009905375.1. Taxonomy (NCBI): domain Eukaryota; kingdom Viridiplantae; phylum Streptophyta; class Magnoliopsida; order Apiales; family Apiaceae; genus Apium; species Apium graveolens. The sequence continues at coordinate 252,881,628 of NC_133655.1, forward strand.
CAGTCATTGGAAAGGTAAAACAGGGTTTTCAATGCGCACAAGAAACAAGTAAAAATTACTGTGCATGCACGTGTACCACTATCCCTAATTATATTGACTATTAATATTCCACCCAAACATATTCTGATTTAAAATGAGACTGTTTTTTTTTTGATTTTATCCACAAATAAGTCAAGTAAAGGATCAGAATTTAATATCAGAACTTAGACTTATATCAGAACTTAACAGTCATCAGAACATGATTTCTTAACTTGAAAAATGAATGCCTATCTCCGTAATTCTTCACCCAAATTCTGATATCGATTCTTCAGAACTTAATCATCAAAACGTTCAACATAACTTGTCCTCAGAATTTATGCAATCTGACACATAAACTGTTCATCTAAAATAACATAGATCACCACAGTAATTTTCATCATTTATAAGAAGTGTTTAGTGTGTGCATTAAGCTAAATATCAGACAAAGAGTAAAGTCTGATTCACTTTAGTACATCTTAGAAATAAGGTATAACTAAAACTTTACCAAAAATTTGTCATTATTCTGAAGCCTACTATCGAATGAGTTCATGCTTGAGTCCACCTCAACTGTTTTGTGCTAATTTTGTGCATCTTTTTAAATTCCATTTTACAGTGGCTTCTCAGTGTAAGTGAGTCACGACTGCTTATCAGAATTTATGCTATTATCAGAGTATTTCTCCAGTAATCATAGAGTGTGAAAAGTCACCAAGAAAATATTTTGCTTTTCTGATGCATATTACTTAATACCAGCAATGCACTTGGGTCGTCCCTTCCACATTTTTACTCTAGACCTCAAAGGAGTACCTGATTTTTATTTCTTTTTCTTTTCCCTTTTTCTTTTGATAAGTGAGGTTTATTAGCACTTAGTACATTCAGCAGATTTACTAACACCAGAACTTAACAGATGAGAAGCATTATTCTAGTTTTTGACTTAGTAATAAGATAGACAGAGTAAACTTAACTAAACTCAATATCAGAATTTGCTTGTGTCAATGGATTTCCACATAAATAATTACTTCTAACATGGGATTTCTAGTATATTGAAGACTACTAGGTCAGCATCTAGCACAGGTATCCTCATAGGATAGAATAGTTATATAAACAGACATATCATTATCAAAGTTTAGAAATTCACAGCAGACAACAATCAGTACTTAAGTAATTTTCAATGAAGCACAGAATACACATAGAGAGTAATTTCTGTAAATAATGATCATAAAGTCTGATGCATCAGAACAAAACTAAGCAGATTTAGAGAAAGAACCTGAAACCATTCCAAGTTCATTTACCAATCTTGTAAAAGTAGCTTCACACGGTGGTTTTGTGAAGATATCTGCTAGTTGTTGATCTGTTAGAACAAAGTGCAATTCCACTGTACCTTCATCCACATGTTCCCTTATGAAGTGGTACCTGATGCTGATGTGCTTTGTCATTGAGTGTTGAACTGGATTACCTGTCATAGCAATAGCACTTTGATTATCACAGTAAATAGGGATTTTAAAATATGTTAACCCATAATCCAGTAACTGATTCCTCATCCAAAGAATCTGTGCAAAACAGCTTCCTGCAGCAATGTACTCTGCTTCTGCAGTTGATGTGGAAATTGACTTTTGTTTCTTGTTAAACCAAGAAACCAATCTGCCTCCAAGAAATTGGCAGCTTCCACTTGTGCTTTTCCTGTCAATTTTGCAACCTGCAAAATCTGCATCTGAGTAACCTATTAGTTTAAAATCTGATTCTCTGGGATACCACAATCCCAGATCAGCTGTTCCCTTAAGATATTTGAAAATCCTTTTCACAGCTGTTAAGTGAGGTTCTCTTGGATCTGCTTGAAATCTTACACAAAGACAGGTAGCATACATGATATCAGGTCTACTAGCAGTTAGATAGAGTAGAGAGCCAATCATACCTCTGTAATCAGTAATATCTACTGATTTACCAGTATCCTTGTCCAGTTTTGTTACAATGGCCATGAGAGTGGATGCACTTGAACAATCTTGCATTCCAAATTTCTTTAGCAAATTTCTGGTGTACTTAGTTTGACAAATAAAAGTGCCTTCTTCATTCTGCTTGACTTGAAGGCCCAGAAAATAGCTAAGTTCCCCCATCATACTCATTTGATACCTTGACTGCATCAGTTTGGCAAACTTCTTGCAAAGTCTGTCATTTGTAGAACCAAAGATGATATCATCAACATATATCTGAACCAGAAGTAAGTCCTTTCCATGGTTGAGGTAGAACAATGTTTTTTCTATAGTTCCTCTGTTAAATCCACTTTCCAGAAGAAACTGAGCTAAAGTCTCATACCATGCTCTTGGAGCTTGCTTAAGTCCATAAAGTGCTTTATCAAGTCTGTAGACATAATCTGGATATTTGGAATCTACAAAGCCTGAAGGTTGTTCAACATATACTTCTTCCTCCAATTCTCCATTGAGAAAAGCACTTTTCACATCCATTTGAAAGACAGTAAACTTTTTGTGAGCAGCATAAGCCAAAAATATCCTTATGGCTTCCAATCTAGCAACTGGTGCAAATGTTTCATCATAATCAATTCCCTCCTGTTGAGAAAATCCTTTTGCAACCAGCCTTGCCCTATTCCTTGTAATTATGCCATCACTATCAGTTTTGTTTCTGAATACCCATTTTGTACCAACAACAGATCTGTTATTTGGTCTTGGCACTAGGGTCCAGACTTTGTTTCTTTCAAATTCATTTAACTCTTCCTGCATTACTTGCACCAAATCAGCATCTTGAAGAGCTTCTTCCACTTTCTTTGGCTCAGTCTGAGAAAGAAAAGAATTGTAAAGACATTCACTTGAAGTAGCTGTTCTAGTTCTGACACCTGCATCAGGATTTCCAATTTTTAAATTAGGTGTATGTGATTTAGTCCACTTCCTTGCAGATGGAAGGTTTTCTCTAGAACTGGATGCTCCCCCATGATTCATGCTGTCTTCATTAACATTTTCTGATGCTCCCCCTGAAACTATGCTCTCTGAGTTGGATTCTTCAGTATTTAGATTTTCAGAACTATCAGAACTTGGCTTATCAGAACTTGACGAATCAGAACTTGAAGAGCCAGATGTATGTTCTGATGCTTCTTGAGATGTGGTAATATCTCGAGTATGCTCCCCTTGCATAGGTGCATCTTCCTTTGGCGTAGTCACCACGGTTTCAATAACATCAGAGATTAGTCCATCAGAGTTTACAGTATCAGGATTTGGATTGTCAGGATTTTCAGTATCAGAATTTAAGTCTTCATTTTCAAATCTCAGCTGATCATGATCAATAAAATCTTCAAGTCCAGTAATCTTCTTATCATCAAAAGAGACATTGATAGATTCCATGACCACTCTTGTTCTTAAGTTATAGACTCTGAAGGCTTTTGTGGAAAGTGGATACCCAATAAAGATTCCTTCATCAGCTTTTAAATCAAATTTGGATAGCTGTTCATGATGAGTCTTAAGAACAAAACACTTGCATCCAAATACGTGAAAATACTTCAGATTTGGCTTCTTGTTCTTCACCATTTCATATGGTGTCTTTCCATGCTTGTTAATTAGTGTTGCATTCTGAGTAAAACAAGCAGTCTGCACAGCTTCAACCCAGAAATAGGTTGGAAGCTTTGCTTCATCAAGCATTGTACGTGCAGCTTCAATGAGAGTTCTATTCTTTCTTTCAACAATTCCATTTTGCTGTGGAGTTCCAGGAGCAGAAAATTCCTGCTTGATTCCATGGTTTTTGCAGAACTCTTCCATTATCAAATTCTTGAACTCAGTACCATTATCACTCCTTATTATTTTCACAGAATCTTTGACCAATTTATCCAGTTGCCTGACGTGATCAATCAAGATAGATGCAGTTTCACTTTTAGTGTGCAAGAAATACACCCATGTGTATCTGGTGAACTCATCCACTATGAACATAACATATTTCTTCTTTGTAATAGACATGACATTTACTGGACCAAATAGATCAACATGTAGAAGGTGATAAGGTTCAAGAATTGATGATTCAGTCTTGCTCTTGAATGAGGATTTCCTTTGTTTAGCTTTCTGACAAGAATCACAAAGGCCATCAGGAGCAAATACTGACTTTGGCAGTCCTCTCACAAGATCTTTCTTGACTAGTTCATTTATATTGTTGAAATTTAAATGAGAGAGTTTCTTGTGCCAATTCCAGCTTTCTTCAATTGATGCTCTACTCATAAGACAGATTGCAGAACCATCAGTACTTGTTGAAAACTTGGCTTCATAAATGTTACCACGCCTGTATCCTTTCAGAATAACTTTGCCTGTAGATTTACTTACAACTTCACAGTGTTCTTCAAATAAATCCACATGATAACCTCTGTCACAGATTTGACTGACACTCAACAGATTGTGTTTAAGTCCTGAGACCAGAGCTACTTCTTTAATGATGACATTCCCAAGATTGATATTGCCATATCCCAATGTTTTTCCAATGTTGTCATCTCCATAAGAAACACTTGGGTCAGCCTTCTCCACAAAATCTGATAGCAGGGCTTTATTTCCAGTCATATGTCCTGAACATCCACTGTCCAGAACTAGGATGTTTTTCCTGTTGCCCTGCAATCATAAAGACCACTAATGATTAGTTTTAAGGACCCAGACATGCTTGGATCCTTTGTCCTAATTAAGTCTGTTACCATTTGCAGCGGATTTAGCATCAGAGTTTATGTTAACAATTTTCTTATCAGAATTTACACTATTAGACTTTGAATCAGAACTTACACTAGAAGGAACAATGGTAACTTTCTTTAAAGAAGGTTTTATTTGATAATAATCATAGTACAAACTATGATATTCCTTACAAGTATAAATGGAATGCCATAAACTACCACAATGAAAACAAGGATTTTGTGGCTTATATCTAACAAACTGACTCTTAACTCCTGACTTTGAAGGTAAGGAGTTTATGTTCTTATTCTTCCTGCAAAAAGAAGCCAGATGGTTAGAACTTCCACAGTTATGACACGTTTTCCTAGGAGCCTCAGGAACAGGCTTATAATTATTGATTTTATTCACACCTTCCTTTACATTCCTATTTTTCCTAGGTGATTTTACCTTGTTTGCATTCTTAACATCTTTCAGCTTATGCTTAAGCTGCTTCTTTGTCATTAAGCCTACGTTTACTTCAGTTGTCTTTTCCTGTTTTAGTTTGTCAGAAGTTAATTCCTTTTTAACTTCTGAATTCTCATTTTCAGACTTTACAGCTACAAACTTAACAGGTTTTAACTTTGGCTTTTGTTTAACAACTACAGGCTTAATATCTACAGTTCCTTTATCATTCTTATCCTCTCCATAACCTAAGCCCTCTTTCCAGTTTTCACTACTTAACAAATTCTGAGTTGTTCTGCCAGAGTTAGTCCAAGTCCTGGTAATCTCTCTTTCCTTTTCTAACTCAGCTTTTAGAGATTCATTCATTTTAAGCACTTCATCCCTAACATAGAAAGCTTCATCTCTATCTTTCTGAGTTTGATGGAACATGACTAACTCTTTTTCTAAATAATCATTCCTCTTTTTGCAAGCAAGATTTTCAGAAGTTAATCTTTCACATGTTAAAGTTTGATCTCTATAACTAATGAACATGGTTTTAAGATATCTTCTCAACTCATTAATATCATCAGTATGAAAGACATAAGTAGTTTGAGGTACCTTTAATTCAGCAGCTTCAGAACTGCTTTCGGCACTTGCCTTATCAGCATTTGCCATCAAGGCATAATTCTCCTCACTTTCAGAATCTGAGGTGTCTGTCCAACTTTTCTTCTTTGTGACAAGAGCCTTGCCTTTGTCACTCTTCACTTTCTTGCAATCAAAAGATATATGGCCTTTCTCACCACAGTTGTAGCATTTGACATTTGTATAATCTCCTCTGTCAGACTTTCCTCCTCTGCCCTCAGATTTTCTGAAATTCTTCTTATCAGAACTTGTGCCTTTCCTGGAAAACTTCTTTCCCTTCCTGAACTTCCTGTATGCAATCTTTGTGATTCCTTTCATCATAAGAGCACACAGCTTCATCATCTCTTCATCAGCATGCGTCTCAGGCAAGCTTTCAGATTCTGAGTCATCATCACTTTCAGAACTTGATGACTCAGTATCAGACTTTGTGAAGAGAGCTTTACCCTTGTCTTTCCTTGAGGTAGCTGTCTTGGGGAATTCTTCTTCAGCCTTAAGAGCAACTGTCCTTAACTTTCCTCCTTTCCTCTTGCTTCTTTGTTCCATCTCAAGTTCATGAGTCTTGAGCATTCCATAATTTCATCAAGAGTTATTTCATCAAGATTATAGTTGTCTCTTATTGTTGTTGCCTTCAAATACCAGCATTCAGGAAGAGCTAACAGGAAATTAAGGTTTGAATCTTCAAGATCATACTCCTTATTAACCAGTGACAAATCATTCAAGAGTTTGACAAATCTATCATATAAATCAGTCAATGACTCATTAGCCTTTGAGTCAAAGTGTTCATACTCTTGAGTGAGTATTGTCTTCCTGTTCTTCTTAATCGTATCCGTTCCCTGATATCTTATTTCCAAGGCATCCCATATCTCCTTTGCAGTCTTGCAGTTTATTACCCTGTTTGACATTACATTATCAATAGCACTATGCAGTAGGTGTCGTACCTTAGCATCCTTAGCAATTGATGCGATATCTTCAGCAGTGTAATCACTCTTCTCTTTTGGTACAGACTTTGCTGCTTCACCTGCAACTACAACAGTGAGCTTGGTTGGTTTGTGATGCCCTTATTTGATTCTATCAAGATATTCTGGATCTGTAGCTTCCAGAAACATGGTCATCCTCACCTTCCATATGGCATATTCAGATGGTCTCAATATGGGAACTCTAATAGTCTCATATCGACTTTGAATTTGTGTCTTTGGAGGTTCTTCAACTTTGGTGGGCTTAGTTGGAGTTTCTGCTTCAGACATGATTGTGTTTGGATCTTAAACTGTTTGTGTGTTAACAGATAGGCTCTGATACCACTTGTTAGGTCACACAAACTGTAGAGGGGGTGAATATAGTGTATAGCACAATCATATCGAACTTTAGTAACTCAAGTAACAGAAAACAAACTTTATTGAAACAATAAACTCTGTTACAGTATGAAACTGTTCTCTCTCAGTGATGAATAATAAATAATAATTATATTAGAAGACTTATATGTTCATAACTTTTTTCAACATTTAAACTTATTTAAAGTGATAGTATTGGTAAGGATGAAAATGTTATTGTAACGAAATTATTATTTTATTTAGGGTAAAAATATAATGTGTCCAATATGTTGGATTCTTAAAAAATATTAATTTAGTATGGTGATTACTTAATCAATTAACTATAACTCTATAAAAGATATTTGAAAAAGACAATATTACTGATTGAACAATATAGTGTTATTGATAATTCTATATGTATTTTTTTAAAAAAAATTGAAGTTTGTAGTGACAATATGCACCGATTTAAATAAGGATTCATGACGGCGGTGCCGATATACGATGTCAACCCACTCCAGAATAAGTCGAGTTGCACTTGAACTTACCCAAACACTTGATTATTAAGAAAAATTGAGTAATTATATCAAACAATGTTTGATTCATATTTTTATAAATAAGTTTATTAGTTTTAAATTTTTTGTGCATTTAAGAAGGTCAAATCATCTATTCAATTTAATTTAGGATTGATAATATTATTATTTTATCTTAACTCGATGCATATGATATATTAACTAAATCTTGATAATTATATTTAGTTTATTTATATTTAATTTAGCCGAATTAACAAATTAGAATAATATAGAATTCGATATGAATTAAAACATAAATTGGTAGAAGAAGTTAAATTTAATATAAATTATAATGATATAAAGTTCGATATAAAATAGAATTGAAATTGGTAAAGTAATGGAGGAAGTTGACTTTAATATCAAATAGAATTAGAATTGATCAATCCAATAATTAGAATTAGAATAATTAAGTAAGGGTAATTAAGTAATTTCAGCAAGTACCGACCGACCGACTACCAAACTTTTAATGTTTCACACAATTTTTTTAATATTATATATATATTTTTTTAATTTTTTTGAATTCAATTCTTAATTTTGTTCATTTAAAAATTTAAATGATATGACTTCATGATAATTATATTAGTAGACGTATATGTTCAAAACTTTTTAAAACATTTAGGGGTCGTTTGGTTCGTGAAGTGGTATGAGGTTGGAACGAGGAATCGGGTTAAGATGGTATAGGGTTGAGGTATCATTCTTGTTATCACGTGTTTGGTTGAGTGATGGAATGAATATATTTAATTAAAATATATTTAATTTAATATTATTTTTTTAATTTAAAAAATTAATAAAATTTGAATTTTATATTATTTTGATTTATCTATATTACATATTTACATAGAATTATATACAAAATGAAAAATATATTTGATTCCTCATACCCATATTTCATACCCAACTCCCACTAGGGTATTAAAACCCCATACCTTGGGGGTTTGAGATATGAGTTTGGAGGATTGAATTTCAGAACCAAATATCGGGTATGGGTTTTGGTCATCTAATACCTGAAAGCCTGAACCAAACGACCCCTTAAACTTATTTAAAGTGATAGCATTGGTAGGGGGAATATTATTATAATGAAATTATTATTTTATAGAAGGTAAAAATATAATATCTCAATTATGTTGGGACCTTAAAATATATTATTTTAGCATGGTGATTACTTAATCGATTAACTATAACTCTATAAAAAATATTTGAAAAAGACAATATTACTGATTGAACAATATAGTTTTATTGATAATTTTATGTATATTTTTTTTAAAAATAGTTTATGTTTTAATTAAAATTTGATTTTTTAGTTCACATCAATAGGATACGAATTTTACTTAGTCTAATATAAAATTGATTTAACTCAGATCAGTGGTTTACATTATATTATTTTAGCCTGATGCCCAATACACCGATCAAATCAAACTAATTATTTTTAGTTTAATTTTAATTTTTTTAAAGTTTGGATCAATAAGATAATTTTATTTTAAAATGGATAATTAGTATATATGATTTTATTTTTGTTGGTCGAATTGTAGTTTTGTTTTAGTTTTGTGTTAATCTGAATCAATTGTATAATGTATTTTTTTATCTTGGATAAATAACATATATTATTTTGTTTATCCAAGTTCATTAGTATAATTTTTTTAGGAGGATTGATAGTATTGTTATTTTATTTTAATCCGAGTCACATGATATATCAACTAAATCTTAACAATTATATTAAGTCTGCTTAAATTTAATTTAGTCCGAAGTAACAAATTGGAATAATATAGAATTCAATATGAATTAAAATATAAATTGGTAGAAGAAGTTGAATTTAATATAAATTATAATGATATAGAATTCTTTATAAAATATAATTGAAATCGGTAAATTATTAGATGAAGTTGACTTCAATATCAATTATAATTAGAATTGATCGACCCAATAATTAGAATTAGAATAATTAAGGGTAATTAAGTAATTTCAGCAAGTACCGACCGACCTACTACCAAATTTTTAATGTTTCGTCTATTATAATATAATATAGATGTTATTTATGGATTGTAATTTTAGACAGTTAAAATATTAAAAAGTTCTCCTACCGCTATAGGTCGCTTGACAAGGCGTGCGATGCACGTAATGATTATAACATTTATAATTTAACTAGATAAAAGTAAATTATAAAAGATAATAAACAAAATATAATAAAAACATATTATTGAAATTAATGAAGTTAATATTTAATATATTATGTTATTTATGGATTCTAATTTTAGATAGTTAAAATGTTAAAAAGTTCCCAGCCGTTATAGGTCGCTTGACAGAGTATATTGGTGTATATGGATAATTTGATATAGATTTTTCTTAATTTGTAATTAATTTCGTTATATTAAAATTTAAATTACTAAAATTTATTTAAGTAATTAGAATAGTACATGGACTTTAAAATAAACACGCCCCTCGGTAAATATACTATAGACTAGTCCAAATAAATTTGTAATATGCCGATGTGTTATTTGAGGGCGGGGCATCATGACTTATGATTGAAGGGTGGGGTATCATGACTTATGATTGAAGTATGATACTGTTTTTTGATAGAGTTATTGTACGCGTTGAATATATAATTAGTTTTTTCATTAATAATGAAAATAATGGGTCTAATATTTTGGATGGTATTAACAATTTTTTTTGGAAGGTGTTACCAACCAAATGAAACCATATTTCGCTTATAATATATGCTAGCCTATAACTCGTACGATGCACAGACTGATTATAATATTTGTAATTTTATTATTTTGTTATTTCGTAAAACTAAATTATAAAAATAATGGTTATATATTATTAAAATTAAAAAAAATTAAAATATTTACATATTATTTTTTTATGTATTATATATTATTGAAGGATTCAAAATCTCAATAGTTAAAATTTTAAAAAGTCTTTTCTTCTTCTGCAATCTATATGGCGGGTGTAGGGCCTATATGAAAGTAGGAGTCTTGAATATAAGTGTATGGATGATTTGCTATGTTTTTTAATTTTTCTTTGATTTAATACATATTTTATTATATTATAATTTGAATTAATAAAATTAATTTTGGAAGTGTTTGATTTCCTACTAAGAAAGAAGTTGAGTGCTCTTACATATCAAGCTGGTTTATAATTCATAGAGTTTGTAGTTATATGAGATACATGATTTATTTATTTTGATTAAATAATATTTGTTTAAACTTTTTTTGGAAGGTGTTAACATATTTTTTAGGAAGGTAGTAACCAACCGATCAAACGAAATCATGTTTCGCTTATAATAGTATATATATATATATATGTTTGGCTACTCTAATAGAAACTCTGAAAGGTAGAAACTAAAATAAAAAATAAATTCTTAATAATGTCGAAATATAGCACATATGATATGCAAATTTATCGTCGGAGATTTAGACGGAGGGGAAAAACTAATATTCTATGTGGGACAGTGGATGCAGATTATTTTAGTTTGGTATTTTAAGGGGATAATTAGATTAGATTGATCTAATAACTTAGATTAGTTTCTAATTTTAATTTTAAGTTTAATTTTTCTTTGATCATTTGCCTTTTGACCTAAATATATATATATATATATATATATATATATATATATATGTAGGCCTTTACTCCGTGGAGAACCATCATATATGAAGAACCGTGGAGAATCATTGATTTTTTATTATAGAATCTCATCACAAATTGTAAAACTTTATTTTCAAAAAATATAAAATTCGATGTTAATCTAGAATAATAATTATATTTGAATATAATAAAAAATTTAACAATTTAAATTTGATAAAATTATTTGATTTTGAATTTGATTATACAGTAAAATAATTTTTAATAAGTGTGATTCTACAATAGAAACTGCTTTAAACTTTTTTTTATTAATTTCAATGATTTTTTTATTAAAATTTATAAGTATATATGATGAAAAATGAAATAAATTATATATTTTATATTTTTAAATAATAATTCTTCATGATTCTCTATATAAGAGTGTTTTTCATGAGTGATACCCTATATATATATACATATACTTTAATTATTACTTTACATGTTAATTGGGCCCTTAATGATTTTCTAATTTTTTTATCTTATACTTTTAACGAGAATATTACTTTACAACAATATTGGCCCAGCGAAATTTATTATTTAAATGAGATTATTACTTTAACGGATATTATTTAAATGAGGTTTAATTTAACTATAACGTTACACAGTAATACGACATGTTCTTGACAAAAAAAGTAATACGACATGTTCTTGACAAAAAAAGTAATACGACATGTTGTTTTTAGAGCAACTCCAACAAATATTTTAAATGATGTCCTAAATAAAAATTTAAGGTAATTAGAGATTAATAGAACTCCAATAATATATTAGAAGTGTATTAAAATATTAGGATATCCCTTATTTATCCTATTTGTAAGATTACCGTAGAAGTGCCTTATTTTATTTTTAATAATAAAAAAATGATATTCCTTTTTTTTCACACACTTCTACTTTCTTCCCGTTGTAATATGAGGGCATGCATATTTTGTTATTGAAATTCATGTCTACTAATAATGTCCAATCTATCTATACTATACTATATTATAATAGACGAAACATTAAAAGTTTGGTAGTCGGTCGGTCGATACTGGCTGAAATTACTTATTTACCCTTAATTATTATTCTAATTCTAATTGGTCCGTTGGTAGATCAGTTAATTCCAATTCTAATTGATATTGGAGTCAATTTCCTCCACCAATTTAAATTATATTTCATATCTAACTCTATATCATTATTAATTGATATTAAAATCAATTTTTTCTACCAATTTAAATTCTAATTCATATTTAGTTTTATATTATTCTTATTGATATTTCGGACTAAAAATAATTTAAGCAAACTAAATATAATTACTTGAATTAAGTTTGATATAATGTGTCTCAGATTAAGAAAAAATAATAAATAATACTTATACGGCTAAAAAATCATATCATTGAACTATGATAAAAAATAATATATATTAGTCATCTAAGTTAAAAAAATAATATTATACAATTGATCCAAACTAACACAAAATCATAATTAAAATATAATTCAACCAACTAAAATAAAATCATATATATTAATTATCCGAGCTAAAAAAATTATCTTCTTGATGCGGACATAAAAAGTTAAAATTAAACTAAAAATAATTAGTTGAATTTGGTTGTAGAAATGGGTCTCACGATAAAATAAAATAATGTAAACCACTTATACGGGATAAATCAAATTAATATTAAATTAAGCATAATTCGTATTCGTCGGTACTTGATGAAATTATTTAAGTACCCTTAATTAATTATTATAATTCTAATTGCTCAGTTGGTTGATCTGTCCATTCGAATTCTAATTGATATTTGAGTCAACTTCATCTACCAATTTAAATTCTATTCACATCCAACTCTATATCATTATTAATTGACATTAAAGTCAACTTCTTCTACCAATATTATTTTAATTGATATTTCACACAAAAATCAATTTAAGCAAACTAAATATAATTAGTTGTATTTATTTGATATAATATGACTCTGGTTAGGAGAAAATAATAAATACTACTGATCGGGCTTAACAATTATAGTATTGAATTAGGATAAACACACTAATCTATACTACTATTATATTAAATACAAAATAATGAAAGTTTGGTTGGTAGTTGGTATGGTCATCGTAATTATAGTAATATTAAAATAAAACACTCTCATAAATATATTATTATTCACAATATAATTATATAAATACAAATAGAATTGTAATACATTTAATGGTTTTGATTTAAACAAAAAAATAAATTAAATTAAATTATATTATTGATCCAATTATAAATAATAAATAAAAAAATTACGTACAATTAGTTGAATTTGCAGCCTCAGATTTAAATTAATTAATAAAGAACGATAAAAATTTGAAAGCAAATTTTTTTGGTCGATATATTGTCATTAGGCTAAAACAAAAAAGTAAACGAGCTAAAACAAAATAAATTGAAAGTAAATTTGTTTGGTAGATATATAATGTCATCGAACTAAAATAAAATATACATATTATCAATTCGGTCTAAAACATAATAATATTCATTTCGGGCTAAAATGAAATTAAACAAAAAACTAAATATAATTAGATGAATTTGATTGACATAATGGGTTTGAAACTAAAACCAAGATTTGCTGTTATTCCCAGTGGACTAACAATGAGATTTACAGAAGGGGGGTTGAATGTAAATCTCAAAACTTTTTCTAGTTTTGAGCAGTTTCTAAGGCTAAGTGTTTTTGAGAACAAGTGTGTGAATTGCTTGAAGCTAATACAGACAGATATATATTCAAACACAAATGTAAAGAACACAAAGAACTTAAAAACTTTTCTGGTGGATTTGTTGTTCCACCAGAGATGTGTTATTTCAGAAAATATGTGATTCAAAGAATTAAATCACAGTTGCTTCCTAGTACAAACTAGATGATTTTCTCTCTGGATTTTTCTAAACAGCTCAAAAAAATTCTTATCTAATTACTAGCTGCTACTTGGTTTATATATCACCAAGTTTACAAGTGAAGACAAAACTGTAAAATATAATTAAAAAGATTCTTCACATGTTTCTTCTTCATTTCTCTATCCAATGCAATCTAGGATAATCTGTGAATCTTTGAATACTCCCTTTTTTGCATCAGAATAAAAATACTGCATTTTCTTGATTCCTCCTAGAGGCTTCCACATTCCAGTTTGTCTCTGTCAACCCATGTGCCTCTGTCAGCTTGTGAATTGTCACTATCAACTGCTAATGAACTAAGCATCCGTTGAAGCTTTCATCCGTTGATGCCTTATCCGTTGAGGCTTTATCCGTTGAAGCTTTATCCGTTGATGCATTATCAGTTGAAGTCTTTATCCGTTGAAGCACTTATCCGTTGATGGATATTATCCGTTGAAGCATTAGAGACATCCGTTGAAGCTTTGTTTCTTATCCGTTGAAGGTCTTCAATATCAGTTGATACTTCTTCACTTATATAAAATTACAAGGCATAAAATATTTACAATTAGCCCTCCTATTTGCATATCCACTAGTAGTCAACATGACTGATAATTTCCTACAACATCTAAGAATTACAACTTGAATCCAGAGAATGAAATGTGCTACAATACTAAACTTATTGCTAAGTAAACTACTCCTTCAACGGATAGCCAAGATGGTCTTATCCGTTGAGGCTACAAATACTAGATTTCTACTTAAGTGTTTTATTTAACTTATCATCAAACTAATACACATATTGTTAACAATCTCCCCCTATTTATGTCTACTAGAACTGCAGGCATAAATTTGGGTTTAGCTTGATGATAACAAAACACTTGACAAATATATAAACTGTAATAAAGCAGAAATTTTAAAAGTGCTACAAAAATGTGTATGCTGAGATGGAATTGAAGAGTTATATTGTTTCCAAGGGTGCTCCTTTAGCCTGAGCAGATTAGTTTCTTTTCCTTTGATTCCTTGTTTTCTTTCCTAGCCTCCTGTCATTCTCCTCTATTTGAAGTTGAAGTTGTCTGTAGAATTCAGCTTCATCTTCTTCATTGATGTCTAACTTAGATTGCATATCCTTAAGAGTTTCATTACTGGCAATCTTGAGCTGATCTTCAATTCTGAAAAATCTTCTGACTCCTTTGTTGTCTCTGAACTTCATCAGCCAATGAGGTGATTTGTGAATTGTAATTCCTCTTTCTTGAATGAGTAATGTTCTAGGCAAAACATTGGGCTCCCTCCAAGTTTTCCTTATGTTGGCAATCTTGTTGAGAATCTCAGACTTGGCAGTCCTGGTAAAGCCAGAATCCCTTTGTATGGCTGAGTAGACTCTAATCAAGGTAGAGTAGCCTTCATTCAGAATTCTGTAAAGAGGCCAGGTTCTTTCCCCATCTCCTTTGTATTTGAACACTAGTCTTTCTGGTAGCTGTCTGTAGGCAGCTATTCCCCTTACTTCCTCCAGCTCATCCAGATAGAGTTCAATGTCTGAAAATTCTTTTATGTCACAGATGTGAACATAATCATCCTTAGAGGCTTGAGGCTTAGGCTTAGGCTTCTGTGTGAATTTGATTGAGGCTTTAGAGGGTATTGATTTGATTCTTCTTTTCTGCTTCTTTGATAGTGAAGAAGAGGTTAGGAAGGTGGGCAATTTGATGGTATCCCAATCAATTGGTTCCTCCTTGGGAATGATTGTTTCACCATGAATGTTCATGAAGGGGTCAGGCACAATGGGTTCAGGAATAGAGGGTAGTGGTTTGGATATTGATTGGGTTTCTTCAGTCTCATCTACCATCTTTCTCTTTGCATTGACCTTCTTTCTGTTCCCTTTTTGCCATTCTTCTCTTCCTTTACTCCTTTCCTCCATATCAGTATCAACCATGTCCCCCATAGCTTCATCTTCACTTTTGTCTTCAATTTCTTTCTGTTCTTCAGCCTGACTTGACTTTAGCTATTTTTCAAGCTTTGTTTGTGCTCTTTTGTCAGCCTTTAGCTGTTTGACTTCTTCCTTCAACCTTCTGGTTTCTTCCCTCTTGGCTATTGAGAATTTGGGATGTCCTTGCATCACACATATGCTCTTTCCCTCTCTGAAGATAATAGTTATGTTCCTCCTTACAGCCACATCCATGGTCTCTTTGAGTTTTGAGATACTTCTACCCAAAAGCTTGTCCTCATCAGCCTTTGGAAGAGGAAAATCCACTTCTTTCAGAGGATTCTTTGTAGAGTCCTTATTGGATCTGTTGTTGGGCTTGAGAACCATAGGTTTTAGATCCTTGGAAGAAGTCTCTCCAACCTTATTCCTCCCTACTGGCATGAGCTCCATAATAATTGATTCCACTTTTGTGCTATGCTTCACAGATTGTGATTGAGAAGTTGTAGAGCCAAATATTTGTTGCATCTTTTCATCAATCTTCTTCCTTTACTCTTTGACTTGCAATTCAGCTGCTGCTATATGGATTAGATCAATTCCATCAAGCTTTCCTTTGATTTGAATAATTGGAGAAGTGGTGATGACAGGAACTAGCACTTGAGAAATTTGAACTGTTGTAGATGGCTCTTCTTCCCCTTCCCCTTTATTCTCCCCCTTTTTGTTATCATCAAGGGTAGGGGTCAAGCCTTGTGCATTTGCCAGCTGCATGAGTAGATTTGTTTGAGTTTGTTGATTCTGAAGAATGGTGACCATAGAGTCTTCAATGATCTGAACTCTGGTTTCCAATCTGGCCAGTCTCTTGTCAGCATCAGATTCTTTCCTCAGTCTCCCCAACAAATCTTGCATAGTACCATAAGGTATGACTGAATCCAACTTATCATCATTGTAGGATTTTAGATCAGCAATATCCTGCTTGAGCTCATCCACACTTAGATTCTGTTTGAAGTGCTGCAACTGCAGGAGATGCAGAGATTCCAGATGAGCTTGAAGAATTGCCTTGGTACCAGCATCTGTAGTCTCCTGAAGGGCCTTCTGAATTGTCATGACTTGTCTGACCAAAGTGACACCAAACTCTCCTGGTGTTGATGATTTTGCCCATGCCCATTCAGGAAGATCTGGAACAGAACTTGGGCCTGCTACTCCCCCTAAGTTCATGCTCTCATCCAAAGAATCAGAGTCATCATCATTAGAAATGACTCCAAATTCTTCAGATGGCTCACCAGCTTGAGAAGGCAGCTTGTTAACAGCAGCTTTGTCTCTGAGAAGAGATTCTGAAGTGTGTACAATGTTTAATGTCTGTTCTGCCTCCACATTGCCCTGAGCAGCCAATAATTGATAGGCTGAAACATGATGAGTAAAAGTGTCATCATCCAAGGAAATGTTATCAATTTCAGCTTTGTAATGTTGCTGAAATTGTCTTTCCTTTTCTGCATCATCCACTTTCATTGACTCACTAGCAATGGCTGGATCCACCCTTATAGCTTCTGTACCTGCCTTTCTCTCTTTTTCTCTATTTTCTTGCATCAGGGGCTCCCCCTGGCTCACACATACCCTCACACCCTCACCCTCACCTTCTAAGGTGGCACTCCCCTCACTCACTTTTGCCATGCTGGAAGAAATAGCATGCATATGGTGACTCTCAACCTCTCCTTTTGCCTGGGAGCAACCTAGCCTCTCACTCAAAAGATCACTCCCTTCCCTCAAACCTAAAAGTGATTGTACAGTAGCCATGTCCTCTACAGTTGGAATTGTTTCTGTTATGTGTGTAGAGACCATCAACGGATAGGGAGTATCCGTTGAAGTGGAAACTGATGGTATCAATGGATAACTGCTGTTAAGCTTATCCGTTGAAGAACAACCACTTGTCAACGGATGAGAGATATCCATTGAAGAAGGAAAAGATTTAATTATAGAAAGTGACATAATTGTTGAATCTGTGTGAATTGATTTTAAGTGAGGTAACACAGATTCTTCAACTACATCTGAAAGAATTGGCTGATGATCCAACAAATCATCTAAAAGATGATGATCATCAGGTTTTGAGTGGGGCTCCTCCCTGAGTTTTAATGAGGGAGAATCATGAATTGATGTGAATATCATATCCACATCCAGAGAGGGTGATGGAGAGTTTGATGATTGGTGTGTTTCTATTATGAGAGAATGGGGCTGTGACTCCACATTTGCTGGAATCACATCAAGCTGAATTTGTGAAGGCACAGATACATGTGGATGTATCTGTGCTGTGTGTGCCCCTTGTGTGGAAACTAGGGTCTTGGCCTTCTTCTTCCTTGAAAAGGCTTTAATTGGTGAATGTGTGGCTTCAGTGTCCCTCCCTCTTTTGGTCTGTGTCCCTGGTTGGGGACTATTTTCAATAGTTGCACCCTTTTGGGAGGATGCAACCAGGGATGTGTTGGACTCCTTTTGAACCACCACAGTCTTTTGAGAGACTGTGGCTTGGCTGGCTTGGGTACCACTCACCTCTCCCACCTTATCCTGGGGGGTTTCTTGATGTTCACCCCTCCCCTCACCACTCACACCCTGTTCACTCCCTTCAGGGTTTATGGTTGTTGTTACAACTGTTGTCTTTTGAGAAACAACAGAGGTAGTTTTCTTTGACTTGAGTTTTGAAACTTTAGTTTTGGTGGCTTTGGTAGGAACCTGTTTGGACAAAGACACAGATTCTATGGCCACACTAGAAGGAAAAGAAACAATGGGGTTGGAAATAGTAGGAGTTATAGAAGTGTTTACCTCACTTACCTGTGGTGCATTCATGATTGGCAAATATACCAATGGCACCTGGCTGTTGAGGTTCATTCTCAAAAGGTCTGCAAGGACCCTTTTCTCTTGTGCCCAGCATTTGAGTTTATTATTCTCATTTGATATAACCAATCCTTCAGCAACATGGTTAGCCAATAATATAAAAAATCTAGCATAGTAGATGTTATGTGGTCTATTAGCTTTGTTACCTAATCTGGAACCTAATTCTAGCATGTCACAGTTGCTAAAATTAAAGTACCTATCAGAAACTAGCATATAAAGCATATTAACAAGAGATGAAGTTATGGCATCAAAATTGCTAATCTTCCAAGAGAAAACCTTACTAAAGGCATCTCCAAGAAAACTCCATTCTTTCCTAAGGCCTTTCCTTCTAATGCTACCTAAACTAGCAGAATCAAAAGCATAGCCTATGGAATCTAACATAGCAGATACATCTTTATCAGTGTGTGGTGTTATGGCATTATTCTCAGGCAACTTAAAGCAAGACTGTATATCATCACAGTTAATGCAATAATCCTTACCTTTGAGAGAGAAGGCAATAGTCATATCTGTGGAGTTGAACTCTGCAGTTGTCCAAATCTCCTCAATCACTTCACAGTAGATGGTTGGGGCTTCCAGCATTGCATAGCTCAGTTTGCAGTTTTTGATGAAGTCCATCATCTTGTGATAATCAGAATGGGCTTCATTCTTTTCAACCAAGGCTACGAAATTATTCTTTTCATAAACACATCCTGTTTGAGACATAATTTTGACTACTGGTGCCATTGTTGTGAGTAGAGGTTGTAGAGAAAAACTTGAGAATTTTGGGAGAGAAGGAGAATAAGAATTGCAAGAAAGCGTAAAGTGAAAATAAGAGTTCAATTTGGCTTTTATACTTTCTTGAATTAAAATGAAAATAAAATGATTAAATGATACTTATAAATAAATTACAGCCGTTTAAGAGGAAAGAAAACTGTAGAAATTTTGAAAACTGCCTTTAACACAAATACATACAACAGTGTATATCTGTATCAACAGTTGAGTAAAAGAATCAACGGCTGTGACTCACTTATAATAACTGATGTGACACTTCAACAGATAAGGTAAATAGTTATCAGTTGATGATCAACACCATTTTATCCGTTGAAGGATAAAATTACCAGAAATGTATTTGTCTTTCAACAGATAATGAACATCTGTTGATAGAACAATTTTGGCTTTCAACGGATAGGGAATATCCGTTGATAGGACAAGTCTTACTTAAAACCAACTTTGTTCTTGCAGCAAATTCATTTCAGGCTTCAAGACAGATTATATAGAGAACATAAATTATGAATAATTAAGCATACCTAGCTCACTTACTAATCTTGTGAATGTTGATTCATCAAGTGGCTTGGTAAATATGTCTGCAATCTGCTTTTCACTTGGAACAAAATGAAGTTCCACTGTACCTTTCATCACATGTTCCCTAATGAAATGGTACTTGATGTCAATGTGCTTGGTTCTTGGGTGCTGCACTGGATTTTCAGTAATGGCAATGGCACTTGTGTTGTCACAGAATATTGGAATTTTGTCAACAGTCAAACCATAGTCAAATAGTTGATTCCTCATCCATAGTATCTGTGCACAGCAACTACCAGCAGCAATGTACTCAGCTTCAACTATTGATGTAGAAACAGAATTTTGCTTCTTGCTGAACCATGACACAAGCTTGTTCCCTAGAAATTGACAGGTGCCAGTTGTGCTTTTCCTGTCTATTTTACAGCCTGCATAATCTGCATCTGAGTAGCCAATTAGATCAAAACCAGACTCTCTAGGGTACCAAATTCCTAGATTTGGAGTCCCTTTGAGATATCTGAAGATTCTTTTAATAGCCACTAAGTGAGATTCTTTAGGGTTAGCTTGAAATCTAGCACAGAGATATGTAGAAAACATTATATCAGGTCTACTAGCAGTTAAATATAAAAGTGAGCCAACCATGCCTCTATAATTTGAAATATCCACAGACTTTTCAGCCTTGTTTAATTCAAGCTTGGTGGCAGTGGCCATGGGAGTTTTTGCAGATGAACAATCCATTAAGTCAAACTTCTTTAAAAGATCATAAATATATTTAGTTTGACTAATGAAAATTTCATCACTAACTTGTTTAACTTGTAAACCAAGAAAATAAGTTAGCTCTCCCATCATGCTCATTTCATATTTACTTTGCATTAACTTAGCAAATTTTTTACAAAGCTTATCATCAGTAGATCCAAATATAATATCATCTACATAAATTTGAACAAGTATTTTAGAGCCATTAACATTTCTAAAGAAGAGAGTTTTGTCAACAGTACCTCTTGTGAAGTGATTATCTAGAAGGAATTTTGACAAAGTCTCATACCAGGCTCTAGGTGCTTGCTTTAGTCCATAGAGTGCTTTCAACAGATAATACACATAGTCTGGAAAGTTTGGATCTTCAAATCCTGGAGATTGGCTTACATAAACTTCTTCCTCCAATTCCCCATTTAGAAATGCACTCTTGACATCCATTTGATAGACTTTGAAATTGACATGAGCTGCATAGGCTAGAAAGATTCTGATGGCCTCAAGTCTGGCAACTGGAGCAAATGTTTCATCAAAATCTATTCCTTCTTGTTGAGAATAGCCTTTAGCAACCAATCTGGCTTTATTCCTTATGACAATGCCATTTTCATCCATCTTGTTTCTGAATACCCATTTTGTGTCAATAGAACTCTTGTTCTTTGGCTTGGGTACCAGCTTCCATACTTTATTCCTTTCAAATTGGTTTAGCTCCTCTTGCATTGCTAAAATCCAATCTGGATCCAATAGAGCTTCTTCCACTCTCTTAGGTTCCTCCTGTGATAGAAAACTACTATACAGACATTCATCTTGAGTAGCCCTTCTAGTTTGCACTTTAGATGTAGCATCACCAATGATCAGTTCAAAAGGGTGATTCTTGGTCCATTCCTTTGAGGTGGTAGATTAGCTCTAGATGAGGTTGCCTCAGTATTGTCATGATGTGAGATAAAATGTTGATTGGTTGAAACTCCCCCTGAGTTGCTGATCCTTTGAAAGGAATTGGGAGCTCCATCAACTGATGAAGTGAATTGATTATCCGTTGACAGATTGTGATCAACGGATGCTTCATTATGAACTTCAACGGATGATGCACTTTGTCTTTCAACGGATGCTGCATTGCTTCTATCAACGGAAGCTGAATTATGACTTTCAACGGACGCAGCATTCTGTGCATTATCCAAAGGCAGATTCTGAATTCTTCTTGAGATGCCTTCTTCATCATTCTCATCTTCACTATCATCACAATATATCTCAATTTTGTCAAATTTGAGTCCTTCATGATGTCCCTCATCTGTTAGTCCATTAATCTTTTTATCATCAAACACAACATGCACAGATTCCATGACAATATTGGTTCTTAGATTGTAGACCCTGTATGATTTTCCAGCAGAATAACCAAAAAATATTCCTTCATCAGCCTTTGCATCAAACTTTCCTTTGTGATCAGATTGATTCCTTAGGATGTAACATTTGCAACCAAAGACATGCATAAAGTTTAAAGTTGGTTTTCTTCTCTTGAATAATTGATAGGGAGTCATGCCTTTTGCCTGATTGATTAGAGAAATATTCTGAGTGTAACATGCACAGTTAACAACCTCAGCCCAAAATTAAGTTGGGAGTTTTGACTCTTCAAGCATTGTCCTTGCAGCTTCAATTAGTGATCTGTTCT
This sequence comes from Apium graveolens, assembly GCF_009905375.1. NCBI lineage: Eukaryota > Viridiplantae > Streptophyta > Magnoliopsida > Apiales > Apiaceae > Apium > Apium graveolens. The sequence continues at coordinate 252,904,194 of NC_133655.1, forward strand.
TCCTTTCCACCACACCATTTTGTTGTGGGGTCCTTGGAGCTGAGAACTCATGCATGATCCCATTTTCTTCACAGAACAACTTCATGGTTGAATTCTTGAACTCAGTTCCATTGTCACTCCTAATATTCCTTACTTTGAAATCAGGATGATTGTTGACTTGCTTGATATGATTGATAATGATTTCACTAGCTTCATCCTTTGATCCAAGAAAATAGACCAATGAAAACTTAGAGAAATCATCAACAATCACTAGGCAATATCTTTTCCTTGAAATTGACAATACATTGACTGGTCCAAAAAGATCCATGTGTAGCAGTTGTAATGGTTCATCAATTGCAGATTCAAGCTTCTTACTGAATGATACTTTCTTTTGCTTTCCTTTCTGACAAGCATCACACAGTCCATCCCTTGTGAATTCCACTAGAGGCATTCCTCTAACTAAGTCCTTTTGACTAGATCATTCATTGTCTTGAAATTCAAATGGGACAACTTCTTGTGCCATAGCCAACTTTCAACTGCACTTGCTTTGCTGAAAAGACAAGTAATGGATTCTGCATCTGTAGAGTTGAAGTCAGCTAAGTACACATTCCCTTTTCTAACTCCAGTTAGAAACACTTTATTGTCCTTTTTACTTGTGACAATACATGCTTCAGAATTGAAGGAAACAGTATTCCCTCTGTCACATAGTTGACTGATGCTCAATAAGTTGTGTTTGAGACCATCAACCAATGCAACTTCATCAATGATGACATTTCCTTTTGAAATCAAGCCATATCCCATAGTGAATCATTTGCTGTCATCTCCAAAGGTTATGCTAGGGCCAACTCTCTCCTTAAACTCTGTGAGCAGGGTGAAATCTCATGTCATGTGTCTTGAACAGCCACTGCCCAAGTACCATAGATTCCTTCTTTGTCCCTACACACAACAAAATCAATCAAGTTGATTTTGGTACCCAAGTTTCCTTGGGTCCAGCCTTGTTAGTCTTTTTCCTAGACTTCATTCCTCCTGCATCTTTTGACTTAGGTAACTTTGGGTCAACCTTGATCTCAGATGTGGTTGGTTGAAGTGTAGGGTTAGTCACAGAATCATTTAGCACATTTGATTGATAAGGCATAGATTGTGCAAACATGTTATTCCACATAGGCATATTGTATGGCATTTGAGGCATACTAAATGCAGTAAAATAAGGATTATTAATATATGGCATGTTTGCAAAATGTGCATGGGGATTCTGATGAGACATAACAGGCATGGCATGCAGAGGTGACATAGATATGTTAGGCATGGAGGGATTTGAAGGCATGGGAGTATTTTTAACAGATTTGCAATTATCAGATAGGTGATTAACACTTTTACAATGCACACAGCTTTTTCTAGGAGCATACCTATCAGGTGTGTAATTGTTATATTTATTAATCCCTACCTTCCCATTTCTTTTAGATTTTCTTTTAGTTTCCTTCTTATCCTCAACCAACTTAAGCCTATTTCTCAGCTGATCTAAAGTCATGTGTCCTATATTCACCTTACTGGCATCTTTGGATGTGCTAGCTCCTTCTTTGACAAAGTTCTTGAGAGTTGAATCATTCTTCTTATTAAGGTTTTTTTTAAAAAAATTACTTGCCTGTTTTAATTGATTAGCCTTCAACGGATGCTCCTTATCTTCCTTCAACGGATAACTTTCATCATCCGTTGATTCCACATCCGTTGACAATCCATCAATTAATTCTAACTCCTTTTTGTTTTTCTTCCAGGCATCCTCACAAAATGATTCAATTCCCTGAACCTTGGCAATTTGAACACTAACATCCCTAGATGTTTTCCAGGCCTTGATTACCTCTTGCCCACTTTCTAACTATTTAGAAAGAATTTCTACTTTCTTAACAGCTTCTTCTAGTTCACTCTCAACAGTCAAGCATTTAAGTTTAATCTTTTCAAGCTCAATTACCTGATTCTCTAACACAGCATTCCTATCACTTAAAAACACATTATTCTCTTTGATCCTAGTGTTTTCTTTAGCTAGTGATTTAAGGGAAACACGCAAATGATATAATTCATTGGACATATCATTTATGGCTTCATTGCATTCATGTTTAGAAAGATGAGAGAGATCAATAGTAATTACCTGGTTGCTTGATGAACTAGTTTCATTTTCGTCAGAATTAGCCATCAGGGCTAGGTTGACATATTCCACATCATCATCTTCATTGACCCCATCTGCTGCCCAATTATCTTGAGTGAGAAAAGCTCTTTCCTTTTATTTGAGCAAATCAAAATACTTCTTTTTGTAATCAACTTGCTCAAATTTCTTTTTATCAGAAGTTGGCTTCCTACACTCACTTGCAAAGTGTCCACTAATGCCACAGTTGTAACATTTGAACTTTGATTTGTCCACCATGTTTTTGTTTGGCTTAGTGAATTTTGTATTTTTCCTGAACTTCATCTTTGCAAACCTCCTGGACAGAAAGGCCAGATGTTCATCAATATCATCAGAGTCATCCTGACTGGAATTGTCTTCATCCTCAGCAACTTGCTCTTTACCCTTGCTTGATTCTGATTTGCTTGTGCCAATTTTAAAACTTGGCATTGTCTTTTCCTCATTCCTGGCTTCAACTTTTTCACTGTCAGCTACAAGTGCAACTGATCCTCCTTTTCTCTTTCCCTTTTCCAACATCTCATCTTGCTCCATCTCAAGTTCATAAGTCTTCAAAATTCCATATAATCTTTCAAGTGTGAAGTCCTTATAATCTTGAGAATTTCTTAGAGAAACAGTTATAGGCTTCCATTCCTTTGGTAGAGACCTCAGAAATTTTAAATTGGAGTCCTTGACTTGGTACACTCTCCCATACAGCTTTAATCCATTCAATAGTTTCTGAAATCTGTTGAAGGTATCATTCAATGATTCTCCTTCTTCAAAGTGAAAATATTCATACTGTTGAATGAGAAGCTGCATTTTGTTTTCTCTAACTTGCTCAGTGCCTTCACAGATAAGCTACACAGTATCCCAAATTTCCTTAGCAGTTTGGCTGTTGATGACATTGTCAAACATATCTTGATCCAGACCATTAAACAGAATGTTCATGGCTTTCTTGTCCTTGTGGACCTCTTCAATATCTTCAACAGTCCATTCTGCCTTTGGCTTGGGAATAGACTGTCCAACAGCAACTGTAGCAGTAGCAGCTGTGGCCACCTTGTGTGGGATGTGAGGACCATTTTCAATGCAGTTGATGTAGCTTTCATCTTGAGAGAGAAGATGTAAATGCATCTTCACTTTCCAGTGATGATAGTTATCTCTTTCCAGGATTGGAATCTTTACACCAATATCCTTCTTACTCATGATATTAGCAGAATAGATCTTTAAACTCTTTGAATGTTAAAAGCTTGCTCTGATACCAATTGTTTTTCCCAGTGGACTAACAATGAGATTTACAGAAGGGGGGTTGAATGTAAATCTCAAAACTTTTTCTAGTTTTGAGCAGTTTCTAAGGCTAAGTGTTTTTGAGAACAAGTATGTGAATTGCTTGAAGCTAATACAGACAGATATATATTCAAACACAAATGTAAAGAACACAAAGAACTTAAAAACTTTTCTGGTGGATTTGTTGTTCCACCAGAGATGTGTTATTTCAGAAAATCTGTGATTCAAAGAATTAAATCACAGCTGCTTCCTAGTACAAACTAGATGATTTTCTCTCTGGATTTTTCTAAACAGCTCAAGAAAATTCTTATCTAATTACTAGCTGCTACTTGGTTTATATATCACCAAGTTTACAAGTGAAGACAAAACTGTAAAATATAATTAAAAAGATTCTTCACATGTTTCTTCTTCATTTCTCTATCCAATACAATCTAGGATAATCTGTGAATCTTTGAATACTCCATTGTTTGCATCAGAATAGAAATACTGCATTTTCTTGATTCCTCCTAGAGGCTTCCACATTTCAGTTTGTCTCTGTCAACCCATGTGCCTCTGTCAGCTTGTGAATTGTCACTATCAACTGCTAATGAACTAAGCATCCGTTGAAGCTTTCATCCGTTGATGCCTTATCCGTTGAGGCTTTATCCGTTGAAGCTTTATCCGTTGATGCATTATCAGTTGAAGTCTTTATCCGTTGAAGCACTTATCCGTTGATGAATATTATCCGTTGAAGCATTAGAGACATCCGTTGAAGTTTTGTTTCTTATCCGTTGAAGGTCTTCAATATCAGTTGATACTTCTTCACTTATACAAAATTACAAGGCATGAAATATTTATAATTAGCCCTCCTATTTGAATATCCACTAGTAGTCAACATGATAATTTCCTACAACATCTAAGAATTACAACTTGAATCCAGAGAATGAAATGTGCTACAATACTAAACTTATTGCTAAGTAAAGCTACTCCTTCAACGGATAGCCAAGATGGTCTTATCCGTTGAGGCTACAAACACTAGATTTCTACTTAAGTGTTTTGTTTAACTTATCATCAAACTAATACACATATTCCTAACATTTGCTACCTCGGGAAAAACAATATAATAAATACTACCGATATAGCTAAAAAGTATTTTATCAAACAAGGCTATAACATAATACGTTGGTCGATATAATGTTATCAGAATAAAATAAAATATGTTATTTATTCGATTTAAAACAAAATAATATTTAACCACAACTAAAATAAAATTAAAACAAACTAAATATAATTAGATGGCTGATATAACAGGCTAAGACTAAAATAAAATAATGTATATTATTGATCTACACTAAAACTAAAATTAAATTCAAACTAAAGGTAATTTTTATATTATTAATTCGGGTTGAGATATAATTAAAGTTTACCTAATTCGTTGTTAGGTATAATGATTGTGGGATAATTGGGATTCAACACTAAGAGCTGAAATATTAAAATATTTATTTCGGATCGTGTGTAAAATGTTTAGTTTTATATAATTACGAGATTTTTTCAATTTCTATAATATCCAAAACTATTTTAATAAAATAAAAATAGAGATGATTCATTAGTTAGTATAATTGCGTCAGACTAAAATAAATCAATACATAATATTCATCTGGGCTAAAAATAATAATATAATTGATTCATGATAAATCAAAATTAAAATAAGAAAATACCTATACCGCTAAAATAAAATAATATGTACTTTTTTTTTTGCTAAATAAAAAATAATATGCACTTTTGATTGAGTTAACATAAATTTTTTATAATTGATACATAAACTTTTTTATTATTGATCGTGGTTTAAACAAATAAAACTAAAAATAAATTTGAATATAATTAGTTAGATTTGTTCGATATACCAAAGTAAACATAATTCGTTTACTATTAATGTGAGCTAAAATTTATCTTTTATTTAAATATATAATTATCTTTTGTCAATACACCTATAAATTTGAACAAAACTAAATATTTCAATCCGTGATATTTATTTAAAAATTAAAATTTCACAAAATTATACACATACATATTTAAAATAATTATGAAATCATATTATCAAAAATTTCTAATAAATAATTTTCAAAACTTAATTTTTTTACTTCATATTGAATTCAAAAATTATATAATATTAAAAACAATCTGTGCATCGCACATGTTTTAGGCTAGTATTTCTCTTCTATATATAATAAGAGAATATTGTGATAATATTCATGAGATTAAAAAGTCTCGTTAAAATGACTAATTTACCCTTATACTTTAAATTTATATAAAAAAAATTATATAATATTAAAAACAATCAGTGCATCGCACAGATTTTAGGCTAGTATTTCTCTTCTATATATAATAAGAGAACATGGTGATAATATTCATGAGATTAAAAAGTCTCATTGAAATGACTAATGAGGTTTTTGGGAGAAATTGAACCTGAGTCTTTACAATTACAAGCACATCACCTTACTACTACACCACAATGTTACTTAAGATTTTTATCAAAATATGTGAGTGTCGTAAATAACAACAATTTATTTAAGTTTAAATATGATTATCAAAATATTTCTAGAATTAGTTTTTAATAATTGAATCTGAGATATAAAATTAAGTATAGTACATAAACGGATCATTTCCTTATTTATTAAACAATTTTTAATTTGAAAAGTATGTCTCATATATTTGCAATATATATTTTTAATAAAAAATAAATTATAATATTTATAGGGCATCATTCTTGTATTTTGCTCTTATATTCAGAGTTGGACTTGCTCCGGTTTTGACCGTTAAAACACAAATATGATCAAAACACATACTAGAACCACACAATTTTCTCAAAAACCCAGCTCAAAATCACCCAAAACATGAAACCTCCGGGAGCTTCTCTCCACTTGCTTATCTTCCTCACAACCCTTTTCATCACAGCCCCCTCAGACGATACTTCAATAATGCAAGACTTAAAAATATCACTTAACTCGCCTGACTCGTTGAGTTGGACTAACTGGGACCCATGTCAATGGCCTCATAGGCTCATATACAATTCAACAAAGACAACAGAGTCACAAGAATTCAAATGGGTAACAAAATATATTTAGATTTCTCTCAAAACCCCTAAAAACCTATCTTTATTACAAGTTCTTGAAGTTCAAAAGAATCAACTAACTGGGTGAATACCGAATACCGAGTTTGTCTGGGCTAAATATGATATGCCATCCTTAGAAGATGTTTATATAGGGTATAATAATTTTGATTGTAAGTCATAAATTTGTATCAATTATCTATCAAATTTTGATCAATTTAATCAAGAAATAGTTAAAAAATATATAATATGAGATGAATGGAGAAGATTACATTGACAATATTTTAAAAATTAAAATACAATATAACCTGCATAAATATGCGGAGAATGTTGCCCTTTGCATTTTTCTCAAGAGATTCACGTAAATGGACACATTGTGCATCTTTTGCGTAGATGATATAATTTAATTTATAAGATAAACACCATTATGGAAAATTACTTTTAACAAGAAAGGTCTAATTTCCCTGTGCTAATCTTACAAGTTAGAGTACCATCAAATTTGATCTACTTGTGACTTCCTCGTATATTTTGCGAATCTTAGATGGGTTTGTTAATTAATATTTTTTGTTTATTTTTTCGATTATAGTTGGTATGTTTTTTGTAAGTTGGTAAATTGAAAGTACCTAAATTAAAATAACATTATTTTTCATTCTTAACTAAATTATAATAACTATGAGTATAATTTTGCATTCTTAATCAAAAAGTAACTAAATGCTCCAAGTATTTGAAATATTTCTTAGAATCTAATCACATACCTGAATGTCAGCGCTGACTTGCACAGTTAATGATATATAACAAGTTCAACGTACAATTTGTCCGTTTGACAATTCCGTTAAGCGGGCTTATTGGCTTATAAGCCCGTGACAGCTTATTGACGAGTGTTTGTCAACCCAGCTTATAAGTTGAATTTACAACTTATAAGCTGATAAGTTGAATGTTGGTAATGACGTACTTTTTCACAACTTATTTTTGATTTTTCATTTTTTTTATCAATTTTAATTTTAGAATATATTTTTTTAAATGTTAATATAACTTAAAATATAAGAATTAAGATAATTATATATAAAAATTATTTATTTTAATTCATTTAAATAAAAATAATTCTGACTTATAAGTTAAATTATCTAAACACTTATATAACTTATAATCATTTATTAACTTATCACTTATTACTCACTTATTCACTTTAAGTCGTAAGTTACTTATTTTAAGATTTCCCAAACGGGCACAATATCTCATGTCCTTGTTTAAAATTTAGCACATTTATGAGCTTCAATAACGTTCTATATATGTTATGGCTAGAGCTGTAAACGAACCAAGATGAACTCGACTCAACTTGATAAAAACTCGACTCAGTTCATTAACGAACTCGAGTTCTTAACGAACCGAGTTCGATCAAGAAAAAAAGATAGATAAGTTTCATAAGTCGAGTCGAGTTTTTTGTTGTTCGACTCACAACTCGACTCGTTATTAACTCGGACTCGACTCAGGATCGATAAGATACCCATAATAAAAAAACTATCTTTTTTATTATTTATATAACTTGTAAATAAAAATATAAAACAATACAATAAAAATGATATAAGAATCATAATAAGATTTCATAACATCAATATATATTAACATCCGGATGAGTGGATCATTGACAATATCATATATATATATATATATATATTTAATCTATACAATACTATTATAAGCGAAACATGGTTTCGTTTGGTTGGTTGGTTAACACTTAAAAAAAAACTTAACACTTTTTAGAAAAAATATTAACTAAAATATTAACTAAAAGTTCAAAAAGTTTAAGTCGAAAAAACCCGGTTCGCTAGCCTTATACATGCCTCTTTTGTTTTTAGAAATCCGGCTGACCCAAAACCCGAAAAGCCCGAATATTAAAGCGTTTAAATAAAAGTATGGTTCAGCCCGTATCAAAGTCCGGGCTTTTTAAAAAGTCTGGATATAATTCCCAATTTTATATTTATTTTTTTAAAAATGTACAATATTTTTATAAAAATTTTAAAAACTATATTATACTACAATTGAACCTTAATGAAATAATAATCGATAAAAGAATAATCTTGCTAATTATATTACTTTTAATAAAGTAATAAACTCACTAAAGTAACAATTTTTTAGGTATCAACTCTATTACTTATTTTATTTTAAAGAGGTTTAGCTGTATTAGAAATGAATAGAATAATTAGAAATGAATAGAATAATGTTATTCTTTTTTTGAGAAGCATAGTAATCTATACTATACTATAATAACCGAAATAGGGTATAATTTGTAATTTGGTTAACCCTCGTTTAGGTTATCCCTTTACATCACGACCGTCGGATCTTCTTCATCAAATAATCAGAGCCATTAGATCAAAATACTAAAAAAATACAGTACACAAGGTCTCAGGTTCGAATCCCGCCAAGAACAAACATTTATATTATTATTTATAAAGATACATATAAGTTCTCAAGTTCGAATCACTTTAACAAAAAATATTTAAATTATTATTTATAATAATATATATAAGTTTTCAGGTCAAATCTTACCAACAACAAATATTTATATTTTTATTTATGAATATGATCTCATAAATCATATACTACTTATACTATTTGAACTTAACTTAAATTATACATCATGAATTTATAATTATATAATCATTATTTAGTATTTAATTATTTATAAAGAACTATAATAACATTATATAAAATAAAAATGAAAATATATAAATATTTATTAAGACCCGTGCATCGCACGAGCCTTGAGCTAGTGTTATTCTAATACATGTAATTTATGGTGTCTTCTCATTTATCCTTTTGTCTGTCATAATGAATGTTGCATCAATGGTTTGAGAGGGACTCAAATTGGGATTCATGGAATGCATTACAAAATATTTCTTACGCTATATTTACTCAATTTTATTTTTCCGGTTTCAAAATATAAACTGGACCGATTACAACCGAATCAAGGTTTTTAAAATTGAAGATTCAATTAGGATTTTTAATTTTTAAAACGATGACATATAATATAAACAAGCATTAGTATATTAGAAAACAACCCAATTAAATAAATTTTCCAACTTATTAGTACTTATTTTTTTACTATAAAGCTTTTCGACTTAATAAAATATAAAATTATAACAAGTTCTTTCTTTCAAAATAAAATTTTTAGATAAAATATAATAAGTTTCAGGTACATATAAACTAAATTTAAAAAAAAGTATATATATATATATATATACTGACAACAAAGTACATTGTACTTAAATTTATATTTCTAAACATAATATTCGATAATTTAAAAAAATTATATGAACAATAAATTGGCTATCTAGCCCGTGCATGTCACAAGTTATAAGCTAGTATGAAAATAAGTCTTATTTTCGGGATTATACTTTTGTTAGATTTTTCTTATGAAGTAATGTTAGATAAATCTGTGAATTTTATTTTTTTCACATGACTAAAATCGATATATTTTAACATTTGTACAGTTAGATCATCGAAAAAATAATGTAAAAACTTAACTTAAAATATTTTGTTAAATTTTTTATCGACCAACTCGGGTTTTAGAGTAAGTCCAAGAGATGCCTTAAACGGTATCTTAAATCAAAATATAAAGTAAATAAAGAAAGACAAAGTTTTAACAGTATTTTAGAAGTATCTTAAAATACTAGGACATTACTTATTTGCCCTAATTTTAACGATGCTCTAGAAGTGCCTTATTTCATAATAATATGGTATGTGATGTCCTTTGATCTTTCATGTACAAAACCTTTAGCTTTTGATGTATAAGACCTTTAGTTTTTCATTTCTAGACTTTTGACTTTCTAGTTTCTTGTAACTTATGTTATGTAAAGCCTATAAATATGCATTGTACTTGAGAATGAAAATACACTTGAATGAATACAATATTCTCTTCTTGATCTCTCTCTCACATATCTATTTATAGTTATTATAATATATTTCTAACACGTTATCGGCACAACATACTCTTTGATTCGTTAGTTTGATGGTGTACTTTTATTTGAAGACTAAAGTTGAAGGTTTCTTTGGCATCAAAATTCAAGTGGTTAAAGTTAAGATTTGTTCTATTACAATGTATGAGGTGTGCTTATGCTCAAAGGTTGAAGTTTTTTTTTTCTTCTTATATTCAATTGAAAGTAAAACTGTAAAAGCTTATTAAAGTGAGAAATCGACAACCGTAGAAAAATGACCATGATTTTTAAGATTATAAGGTACACATCTATATCATCTTCTTCATTTTTATCATGATGTTTTATAAATCCTTATATTTTAGTTGCAAATTGAATCATTTTAGACTTCCTGAAAAGATCATTTATTTACATAATACTTTTAACTTTTAATATTTTTATTAAATTCCTCCCTTTAATATTTCAAATTATGTGATATACGTAAATTATTGATGTGACTTTGGAATAGGTACATCTTTCATATAAATTGAATCACATCCAAAAATCAAGTATAATACCAAAATCGAAAGATCGTATCGAGAGATTTGATTTGTGATAATATTTCGCTACCCTTTCAGGTGTTTATTTAAAAAAATAAAAAATAAATAGATTGAGGTTATTCTTCTGGGATAATTTCATTTGAAGTATTAATAGCTGGTGTATGTGACATAATAACTCTTTTTGGTCAGCATATATGTCTGGCAATTATTGAAACATATGAGTGAATATATCCTATGAACTTCTGGTTCATATTTTTTTACCACAAGGATCAAGATGAGGCAAATATTTAAGCCTATATATTCATCAGCTATTTTTTTTTCTCCCCCTGATTTTGGGAAAACGGACTCATTAAACTGAGTCATAAACATATACATGTATATGACTATAAACTGATAACCACAAACTTATAATGAACATCAATCGATTTAACTGTACTGGTGGAACAATTTGAGCTGACCAAAAATTTTTCACGTTGGCGAGAAGGAATTAGATGGCAAGATGCGAATCAATATATATCATAAGATATTTGATAATTTTGAATGAGCGATAAACTTACCAACATCATACAAATGAATATTCTTGATGATATCATTCACTAAAAGAATCAAACTCGCAAACTTCAGGTTGTGAATAACAACTAGGCATGTAACCCTGTAGTTCATGCATAAAATATCTTAATGCTCCACATTTAAAGATATACAATTCACTTTCAGAAATATATTTTGTTGGTGATTAATTTTCCATATAATCAAATATCATATATCTAATTAGAAGAATCTAGTAAATCTTCAATGAACGTCCGTATAAAATTTCAATACTACTCGCATATTTATAAAGCCGAGATTATTAGCCCGTAACTATATATTTTTTCGGTAAACTTCTGGCTTACTCTAATGTATATTTCACATAATTTTAGATGTATAAAATTGATGGAGAATTTAAAAACTTCCTTCAAACTACTTTTAGTGCCTTAATAAACTTAAGGCTTGAAGGCACAACTATCATTTTTTTTTCTACATGGTCGATTATTCATCAAATTTTTTATTTCTTTTTCTAATCACTTGGGAGAGTATATAATATTCTATTCTCCTCCTTCCTTCCTCTTTTAAAAAAATATTTACTCAAATATACGATAATAATAAATATTCTCTTCTGGAGCCCTCTATCTAAGATATAACGAGTCATCCAATATATACAACACTCCCCATTTGGATGTCTCATATTTGATGTATAGTATTCACACATGTGTGTTCAAATTTGGGTGATTATAACCATGCTAAGCAAGGTTTAGAATATTCTATTTCTTAATATTGTAATATGCACTTATGGGAATGGTATGGACTACTTGTGTAAGTTCACATACTGGATAAATCAATCACAAAGATAGAAATATCAACTCATAGTTATTATGTCACATACACCAACTATTAATACTCCAAATGAAATTATCCCAGAAGAATAACCTCAATCTATTAATGTGTCTAAAGAATGCCTGAAGCGTGATAAGCTCATAAGTTCCATTAATAAAATTCTTGAAAAAAATGGAGCAGTGATTCATAAGGAATAAATCAAGCAGTTGATAACATTTGAATAATCTCTGGAAGAGATTTTAGACTTGAAAAATGAAAGAAAATATAAAGGGACCTGAATTTTTTTTGAGATCTCAATATATTATGTCATATCTAGAATAAATGGAATAATTACTCAAGTCGACGTCGAAAATATTTAACACTTGAGGTTATGGATGATAATGAGGATCAGAAAATAAATTTGCCAAGAATGTAAATAAATGATTGAGGCAAAATCTCTTTCAAAGAAAAAAGTTATTAGGACTTGCAGTTCGCACACCAGAAGTTGTGCAACAAGCGCGCTATAAGAACTATTTGAAACTGCAGTCCACACAGTCAGTGGGATATACATGAATATTGTAGTGATAACAAATTGAAAATATACAATATATGAGATTTAAAGGTCAGATAGTTGCACAATGACCTCGTATTGATTAAGAGAATAAAAAAAATATGTAGTGGATATAATTACATGATAGTCCGGCATTATATGAATAATTTGATTTATATTTTTACCCACTTGGCAAATGTTCAAATAAAAATATTCCTGAAGGATCTAAACTGCAGGAAGCGGCAAATCAAGTTCTCGAGAACTAGTCCTATCAAATTGTTAAGGGTTTCGGACCAGTAGTCCGACATAAGATTTCATCAAATATATTGATGTCTTTTAATGCTAATCAAATTATACATTATACATCAGAGTATGTACGTGCATAAGAAGGTGTATGTGAATTATACATACTAATATGTTTTGAGGGTAATATGAAATGTGATAGTTGATAACTCATGTAAATTTCTGGCCATAGTGGATGGAAATTTGACATTAGAATGAGTTTAGCCTTATAATCAAAATACATTGAAATTATTGAGTTTATTTTGTAAGTTATGAAGTTTATCTATCACTTCAGAATTTCCCTAGAATAATACATATTTTGAAGGGGAAAACCACTTTTGAGTGGAGGCTAAAATATTTTACTGAGAATGCTCATAAGTTACGACTCATAAAAAATGATTAGATATAAATTCCGGAAGAATAATAAATACATGATTATACATTTGTGAAATGAGATCATACAATATTCACAAATATAATTTCTTCCCCGAAGGAAGATGATAAGCACCATTGTGAAAACTTAAAAATAATATTTTTGATCCTGAAGTACCACACATCAATATATGAAAATTATCAATTCTCCCTCTCAAAATCTCTACTCTATATTTCTCTTTAATATATATTTACTCTGAATCTAATAAGTTGGTCTCATTTGAAAAAATATATATCATATATTATGATGATGTTATTATTTTGGAATATTATGAAATTAACAATTGTAGGAACTTCGCATAATCATATTGTGCTTATGGAAACTCCCGGTGTTAGGAATATGTTGTGTACTTGATGATAAGCTAAACAAAACACCTTAGTAGATTTAACTTAGTGAATTTTGTAGCACCCGACGGATGATCAATTATAGTCCCGACGGATGATTCAATATAGTCCCGACGGATGACTAATTGATATCCATCAGGTGAGTAGTTTATGTAACAATAAGTCATGTAGCATATTTCTGTAAACAACTTTGTATAGTTTCTATAGTAGCTTATGAGTCATGGAGACTGCTAGTAGATGTGCAGAATAGGTTGATTAAATGTAAATATAAGATGTCTTGTAATTCTGCACAAATAAAATGGAGTCAAGTGATAAATGGATACCCGATGGATAATTAACAAAGCCACTCGACGGATGATCAACAAGGCAACCCGAAGGATAACAAGCATGTACCCGACGGATGATCAATTCAAACATCTGTTGACAGTGACAACACAGTCACATGCGTTGGGTGTTTGCAAAAGGAATGCGGCAGCCTATTTAGAAGTAAAATGAGAACAAAGAAGCATTACCATTTTTATGCAAGCTATGAAGGTTTTCAAAGATGCTGGAATAGAGTAATGAAGTAGCATAGAGTTAGACTTGATAGTTTTATTTTATTATCTTGTCTTTTTGCTATGTAAACTTGGTGATATATAAACCAAATGCAGCAAGTAGAACAACAACTAACTAGACTAAGAAAACTGATTCTCAGAGAAACATTTGTAAGCTGTATCCTTAAGCATTTCTCTGCAAGTTTTAGTTGTTCATACTTGTAAGCAGCTGTGAGATTATTTGAGCTACACAGAGTTCTCTCGATATATATATATATATATATATATATATATATATATATATATATATATATATATATATATATCTGGTGGATATATTCAAATCCACCAGAAAGTTTTAAAGACTTGTGTTTTTATTACTTGTGTTTTGATTTATATAATTCTTTCATTCCGCACTTTGCAAATCAAACACATATATACTATTGAGTTAGAACTAGTTTTCGAAAATCTTAAAAAGAAACCAGAATTACATTCAATCCCCCTTCTGTAATTCTTGTTGTATTGTTAGGGAATAACACCTGGGAATTGTCATATTTGTATATGGCAATGATTGAAGATCTGACATGGCACTACAAGATGTGGTTTATTCAGAAGGATTGAAGTTATACACTACACAACTCAATGGAGATACACCAATAATTTACTTTACTGGGTCATGCACTATAAATAACTATATCTAAGACATTTTACAAGATTTTATACTACATAATCATCAGGGGGAGATATATGCGCGCTGCACTCTTTTTTCCTTAACCATGGTTTATTCCCACAGGGTTTTCCCGGTAAGGTTTTTAATGAGGCAGCATCAAATGCGTATTATGAAATAATGTTATTGTTTCTTTACTATCATTTTCACCCACAAGATTTCTCCAGTATTATTTCAACGAGACACCGTTTCATATAACGAACATCCAAGGGGGAGTGTTATAAATAATTAAATTATACGGATGTCCTTTGATCTTTCATGTACAAAACCTTTGGCTTTTCATGTATAAGACCTTTGGCTTTTCATTTCTAGACTTTTGACTTTCTAGTTTCTCGTAACTTATGTCATGTAAAGCCTATAAATAGGCATTGTACCTGAGAATGAAAATACACTTAAATAAATATAATATTCTCTTCTTGATCTCTCTCTCTTTCTCACATATCTATTTATAGTTATTTTAATATATTTCTAACGAATATATATAAGACTAGTTTTTGGGATTTATGTTTACAAATAATGTCATAACTCATATTATTTTTATAATAAAAATATTTACGAGGCATATACTTATTCCCTCTCCTTTTTTCCTTTTCTCTTCATTCCCTCCTTTTTAACCGTTCAAACACAAATATCAAAACACACACTAAAACAAGACAATTTTCTCAAAAACCCAACTCAAATCCACCCAAAACATGAAACCCCCGGGACCTTCGCTCCACTTACTCATCTTCCTCACTACCCTTTTCATCACAGCCCACTCAGACGATGCTTCAGTAATGCAAGACTTAAAAATGTCACTTAACTCGCCTGACTCACTGAGTTGGACTAACTCGGACCGATGTCAATGGCCTCATATACAATGCAACAAAGACAACAGAGTCGCAAGAATTCAAATAGGTAACAAAAATATATCTGGGTTTTTCCCAGAAACCCTTAAAAATTTATCTTTTTTACAAGTTCTTGAAGTCCAAAAAATCAACTCACTGAGTCAAAACCGAGTTTGTCAGGGCTAAGTTCTTTACAAACACTTTTGTTACATGATAATAAGTTTGTGTCTATACCCTTTGATTTTTTTGATGGTATGACTCTTTACAAGATATTTATATAGGGTATAATAGTTTTAATGTGTTAGGTCACACACACTGTAGAAGGGGGTTGAATACAGTGTTTATCACAATCAAATCGAATATAAGAACACAGTAAACATATTTTATTTAAAATAATAAACTCTGTTACAATATGGAACTGTCCTCTCTCAGTGATGAATAATTTATCACGAGAGCTACTAGGGTTACAATGAATAATGACTTTGATTATGATAACACATATAGTGTAAACCCTATGTCTGTGTTTATATACTACACAGTTATTAGATAAATTCTAATTGATATGGAATACAATTCTGCTTCCTAAAATATATCAACTAGTTATCTTTTCTTCCAAGTATTCTATTCTTCATAGAATTCCTTCTTTATGCATATCTCTTCTTGCGTTTGTCTTGATCTTCTTTCCTTTCAATCAGCTGCCTTCCTTATCTGAAAGTCTCCTTAAGTCCTGATATTATCTCCTGATAACTTAAGTTCTGACAACTTAAGTTCTGACTTCAGTATAAGTACTGATTTCCAGTTCAGTATTGATTTGTCCTGTTAAGTAAGATCTGAAAACTAAACACAAATCATATTAGTCATGACATTATCAAATATATCTAACAATCTCCCCCAACTTGTAAATTAGCATAATATACAAGTTTAACAAATACTTGATGATGTCAAAAACATTAAGTACAAATGCATGAAAGTTTGACTAGATAACTACAACTTACAGTCCTTGTAGATTACCATCCTCAAGGTCTGATAACAGCTTCAGTCTGTATACACATCAGAATTTAAACAGTTGTAGATCTTTGACTTGGCTTCAATTACTAATCTCTTTGATATCAGGAGTTGTTCTGAGATAGTTCTTTAACAAACATCTCTAAGCATATTCAAGTTCATTTTTCAGTTCAACTGTATCTTCACCAATTTGAAAGATAGCAGCCCTGAGATCATTTATTCTTGCTTTCCCTATGTCATAATCTAGTCTGATTAAATATGCCTTGTCAGACTCAAGATTGAATTCCACAGCCTTATAACCCAGAAAAGTAGTTATAATCTTAGCAGAATTAGGCTTCATCTCCACAATATCACCTTTATGATCTCTGTACTTTGGACAGTATGTGCTGTCAGATTTACAGAATAAAGCTTCTTCTATCTTTGAATTTGTGTCTTCAAATAATTTGCAGCACCATCTGTTAATCTGTTCTTCACTTGAAGTAAGAATAGAACATGTTCCAGTTCCTCAAAATACTTCAGTGGTATAGCATTCTGCCTAATATGGTATACCCTTCCATCTGTCATAAAATATAACAAGATGTGTTCTTTCAAAAATGTATGGTAAATCATCTGTACAGATTCAAGCTGATTCAATCTTTCAGGAGTTGCTCCAACACCTGGTTCACTTAAAGAAGTTGGATCATTGGTTGTATTCTGTATTCTTCTTTCATCAGCACTACCCAATCCAGATTTATCTCTAGCTTCTTTTCCTGTAACAACTCTTGCTTCAAAACCACTTATTACAGTCTTCAAAGATTGAGTCTTTTTAGCTTTGGTGAATCCTGGTAGGAGTAACTTTGAATGTTTAACATGAGCAACGTTAGATGTTTCCTTTTCCTTATCTTCTGATATCAAGCCAACTTGAGCTATATCAGAGGTTGCTTGCTTCACTGTCATATCAGAACTTACTATATATTGACTCTGAACAAAATGAGCCATGTAAGAGGTTGTTTGAGAAATCTTCCTTTGTATCAGAGTAAGATTATCATCTTCATCAGATATTTCTTCATCCATGAATGGTACATAAATCTTCACAGGTTCATCAACTTTTTCTTTGCCCTTGGACCTTGGATCTATCTCCACTTGTGATTTGACTTTAGTTGCCTCAGGACTTGTCCTTTCTTTTATCACAATGCCTTTAGCCTTAGGAAGTTTCTTTTCAACAACAGAAGCTTTAGATTTGGAGTTGACTCTTTCTAACTTAAGTCTAGCTTCTTCTTCCTTTAGACTCTCAAAGTCCATTCCTGGATTTTCTTTCAGAAATATCTGTCTTGAAATTTCCTCATCAAGTTCTAGATGTTCATCAGAACTTATCCTTTTACCAGTATCAGAACTTATTCTTCTCCCAGTATCAGAACTTGTTCTTTGACTTGTAGTTCCAGCTTTGCTTGATGAAAAACCTTTACCTTGACTATGACCTCCACCCATTCCAGAGTTTCCCTGGTCATCTTTTTCATCATCCTTTCCCTTCAGTGTCTTAACAGTTTTGCATTTGGACTTAATTACTTTCTCCCCCTTTTTGGCATCAGCAGGTAAAAGAAGAGAGACAAGCAATTCCACTGAGGATTGGATCTCATTGAGTTGATTTTGATGAGAAGCTCGATTCTTCAAAATGTCATCAATCTGAGCCTGTTGCTTCTCCTGAGTTTTCTCAATGTACTCAATTCTGTCAAAGGTAGGTTTGAAAAACCTTTTCTTGTCCAGCTTGACAAACATATCTTGCTGATTTATGGATTCTTGAATCTTGTCTACCTTGGCCTGAGTTACAGATTTTTGACCTTGAAGGTGCCTTATACTGAGTGCAGTAACTCTGAGATGTGTCTTGAAATCATCATTAACTAGCATCTCATCAGCTTTGGTCAAGTGATCAGCAAGTATGGTTGAAGAAGGAACAAAATCAACCTTGTTCCATTCCTTAGTCCACTCCCTTCCTCTAGGAGTTTCACTCCAAGGTACTGGTATATCTCCTCTAACAAACTTTTTGATTAATTCAGCTTTGTTTGGAGCTTGTTGAGGTGCATGTCCTGATGGACCGGCTGCATCAGCATCTACATTGACAGCAGCTTCACCAGTAAGATCATCATTAGCAGCATCAGAACTTATAGAATCAGCGTCATCAGCATCCTCTGATAAAAGAATAGTATGAGAGGCTATTGAGGCTTCAACATCATCCTCTAAGTGCTGATCTCCAACTAAGTTCTGATCAATAGCCAAACCTTGATGCCCACCTAAAATCTGATTTTCATAATCCAGATTCAGAATTGGTGTAGTACAAATATCTTCATTGAAATCAGCATCTAGAATTGGTGTTGTTGGTGGAGTGATTTGAGTTGGTGGAGCTTCTAAGTACAAAACCTCAGGCATAATCAAGTTATGAATATCAATCTCAGCACTTGTGCCTGGGTCATCAGTATGTACTTGTTCAATTATAGGTGACACAGGAGGAGTAGGCACACTGTCTTGAGCAGTTTCTGGTTGTGCTGAAGGAAGTAATTCAATAACAATTGGTTCTGTTGGGATCATAGATTCCTGACCCCCTTCCTTAACTGCTTCCTTATCTTCTGATTCTGTCTCAACTGTGTCCCTGTGAGCTCTTTGCTTTTTCATTTTCTTCAAGGGTGGAGACACTGTAGGAGCTTTATCATCAGGATTTAGCTTTCTAAGCCTTTTGAGAGGCCTAGAACTCCCAGTTACAGTGTCTTTCTGAGAAGAGATCTTCTCAGCTTTGTACTATCACATGTTCAGACATGGGAACCTGTTCCTCATTGTCTGACTCATCTCTCAGAACAAGTTTCTTTCTCTTCTATTGAGTCTGAGGTACTATCTTAGTCCTCTTGGGTTTGGAAGATGAAGGCTTCACAGGATGTGCTGAAGGTTGAGATTGAGATGACCGTGATGTTTTGAAATATGTCCTGATGAAGGGTTGAGTAGGTTGAGGTTGAGGTGTTTGTGTAGATGTGGTATGTTCTGATGGCTGTTGTGGTGGCTGGGATGTGGGTTGAACATTAGGGTAAACAGATGTGTAGGTTTGAGGATCAGAATTTACCAGTATCTGTTTCACTAACTGAGGTATTTGTAAGGATCTAACCACTATTTTCTTAATGTCAGCATTTAACAAATCATTAAAAGCCTTTTTTGCAAGCTTAAAGGGTGGAATTAAATCAGGGATAGGTTGGGGTTCATCAGCACAACAAAAAGTATATATAAGCTGACAGAATCTAGAAAAGTATACTACATTCCTATCATCTGTCATCCTATCCCCTATGAAACCTAGCACAACACTTGCAAAATCAAAGTGAGTTTGATGAATAAGAGCATACCCGATTTGCTGACTCATGATTGGAATAACATCAAAGTTGGAGCATTTATTGGCGAATGCCTTAGTGATGCAATCAAAGAAAAAATTCCATTCTTTCCTGATATTTGCTCTTTTCAGTTGTCCAAGCTTTCCCAAACTTTTCTCATAACCCAAACTGTCCATAAGCTGCTGTAGAACAGGGTCCTCCACTGTTGAGAATGTACAGCCTTCTGGTAAGTGGAGAGCTTTGCGAACTGCCCCAGGAGTAACTACATATTCAACATCATTTACTTCAAATACGATACTTGGAGTACCAGTAGCACCACCATTATCAAAAATCCCAGTTCGCCAAAACATCAGTACTTGTTGGCTTGAAATGGTTTGAGGTTGGGTCAAAGCATACCCCATCTCATTATTTGCTAAGAAATCTTGCACAAAGTGCAAATCTGATGGAGCTTCAGCCTTGTTCAAGATTGCAGCATAGTTATTTGGTACAAACTTGGCTCCATCAATAATTAAATCCTTGGGCGCCATCAGAAATTAGTGAGAAACTTGTTTGCCTGAAAGGTGTTTGTTGAAATGTCTGTAGAGTGAACCGTCAGAAAATGTGAGAGAATAAGAAAAGAGAGAGTGAAATAGAATAAAAATATGAATAAAAGATTTGAAAATCTTTTACCTCTTTTACCTCTTTTACTTAGACAACCCACGTTACAGCAGTTAATGAGGAGTGGAACAGGCCTCTACACCTGTCAAACATGCAACAGTTAAGGCAAAAGTTAATGGGCACGGTAAATAAGCAATTATGACTTTTCATGTTCAGTTTTAAAAAAAACTGCTCCCACTAAACAAATGATTATTACTGCTCTATCTCACATAAACCAATATTTAAAAAAAAATGTAACCGTTAAGGTAATGACCAAAAATAAACCAAGTAAATAAATACTGCCACGTTAGCATCAGAACTTGATTATTATCAGAATTTAAAAGTCATCAGAATATGGCTTCTTAACTCGAAAAGTGAATGTTTATTCCTGTAATTCTTCACACAAATACTGATATGGGTACATCAGAACTTAATCATCAGAACTTCCATCAGAACTTGTCCTCAGAATTTATGCAACTAACACTTAAACAGTTCATCCAAAATAACATTTATCTCCACAGTAATTTTCATCATTCATCTGGAGTGTATGTGTGACGCCCCCAAATCCGGGGTCAGGATTGGGTGCCACTACACAATTTTAAATAATAATAAAAACCTGTATATTAAAATAAATAAACAGAAACCCCTCATATTCAAGATCGCTTACAGGTTATAGTATGAAACAAGAATCTAAACTTCTAAAATTTACATTGTCTAGATATAATTTCATTACCTCACTACTAATTTCCTTGTACTGATCACTCTGACATCTCCAAATTTCTTCAACTCGAATCTCACCACTTTTGCTGTCTATTAAAAGCTATTCACTTTGCCCTCATTTGATACTGAAAGAAATAAGAGTTCACAAAGCAAGAGTGAGCCAAAAATGCCCAGCAAGTATTATAAATGGTTTCCAGGTTTCAGATCAGAAAACTCCTGGAAACGATTGTTGAATGATTTTAAAAATGTCTTTACATATGTAAATAGTTGAGCGAACAAAACAGCGGCCCTCATTGGCCTTTAATCATAAATCGCATTTTTCCGAAAAAGGACAGTGATCGTTTCAGTAGTTCATCCTTTTGAAATTTGTAATTATGAATTATTCGGGAAGGAATGCCGTTAATGGCGATCAACAATAAATTAGACTGGACACTAGAAACCAATATATGCACTATAACCTGCTGATCAGTCAGGATACAGTGCAGATCTATACCCAACTACATAGACCCAACCAACATATGGGGTACCCAGGCAACTATGGCCTAAGGGTCCGGTTCATCCCTGACCCATAGGATCCAGCTTATCACTGGTCCTAATAGTAACCGTCCAGCCCGTAGAGTATTTTGATATCAAATCATTTTGATTTCAAAACATCCCAAATTAGGGTTCGCAAATAACCCGAACGAATGGGTATTTGCTCAAGAGAGCAATCGAATTATAGGAACAATAATGAAAAGAACTGCATAATAAGAGTAATTGTAGCGAAATATAAAAAGTTAACTATTCTGAACTTAGAATATGAGCGAATAAATATTTGCATTATTTAAGGAGAAAGGTTAGGAATACTTGCCTCAATTGATAATCTACTGATCTTTAAATAGTTGCCATATCACCCAGTCCTGTTGTGTCTGTATTTCCATTGACATGCCACTTGACTTTTCTTAACAGTCGCTATTTCAAGTTTATCTCTATTCTGAATTCACTCGTCTCCTTACTATTAATCAGGCTTTACGCTTACTATCTCGGTCTGGCTTTGAACGTCTCACACTATGTGCATCTATCAAAAATAAAACTATTTAATGAACTGACAATATATAATTGACTAGTCTATACACTTATCCCTATTGTCTACCCGCCCGATAATAATAGGTAAGAATCACATCTCATTCAGATAATGTTTAAAAGACACGCTGACTCATTATCCACATAATACGTACACATAAGGCATGCAATTATATAACACATGATCACGTAATTCATGTAGCACATAAGTTGAATCGACAAAAGATAGGTCTTGATATGTTTAGAATTGAAATCGGGTCAAAAAGAATATTTTATCGATCAATAACCGACTCAGAATGATTCATAAAATAAACACCCTTTTGATACAAAAGAATTTAGGTCTCGAAAATATTTTTAATAGAAGCAGAATATTTTTCTGAGTTTAGAGGCGTTTGTTTCGTATTAAACGGACGAACGGTAGATTTATTATGATTTTTTAAACATTTTTCGGAATTAAAACGGGTCTCCGAATCAATTTATAATTAAATAATAGGATTTGAACCCTCGAATCTGACTTTAAAATAATTTTATAATAATTATCGAGTCTTGAAAATAATTTAAAATAATATTTTAAAGCTCGAACTATTTTTCGGAATTTTTAAATCAAGAATAAATAATTAAATCTAATTATTAAATCAATTAAAATCAATTAATAATTAATTAAGTTAATTAATCAATTAATATTAAATTAATAAATTAATTAAAATAATTAAAAACTAATTAAAATTAATTAATAAAATAAATCAAATTTATATTTGAATTAAAAATGAGTTTTAGAATTAAAATAATGGTTTTAGAAATTAAAAAATGAATTTAGAAATTAAATAATTGATTTTTGAATTATTTGTAAAAAGTAAAATCCAAAAACATGTTCCAGTTTTTGATTTAGGGCAGAATTGGATCAAACCCGGGTTACAATTTTAGAAAAAAAACGGGTTACCAAGAACCCTACCTGGATCCGGGTTGAATGCCGCCGGAATCTGGGATTTCCAGAAACCGGCCGGCGACTCCCGTTTTCCGGTGGAGTTCCGGCAGTCTCAAAACGAGGCCAAACTGCTTCATTTGCTTCAGTTTTAAACACTATTCGATTCCAAATCAATTCCTCAGACTCGACAACAACTCAGAAACACCAATCAGTACCAGAATATTATCCTCCGGCCAAAACACCATTACTGCCGGCGATACTTCAAACTTTCCGGCGAAAGAACGAATTTGGTCTAAACGCAACCAAAATGGACGATTTATAGATGAAAATAAAGCTGGAGTCATATACAATCTGTTCTTGCAATCAAAATCAATCCCCGATCACAGAATAATCATAAAAATCAATTTGAAAATTTTACAAAACCCAAAAACTCGACTATATAGTTCCAAGAATCGTTTGGTTCAAATCATTATACAATTCGATTGCAAATTACATCCAAAAGGTATTTCAAGCATCAGAATCTATCAATAACCCTTAAGTAAAAAATACCCAAAATCAATTAAAACTGTTCTTGAACAAGAATCCTAATTTTATTTTTCGAAAATCAAACACCCGTTTCTATATGATGTGAAGCTCAAAATCAAACATATGATATACCAAAATGATCACAAAATTATTCTCTACATGATTATGACATCAAACCATATCAAAAACATCAAGAACAATTTTTCATATTTAAGTTTATAATAAATTGGAATTAAAATAATTAGACAGAGGATTACTTGAGATTTCTGGGTTTGATTTGATGATTGATTATGATTCCATATTTCAAGAGCTTCGTTTTGATATATTACACGCTTAAATCGGAGTTCGGTAACGTCCTCGTTCGTGCGTTTGTTTCTCAGGAACGTATCGTTTTAAGGGTTTTTCTCTGTCTTTATTGTATTTTTTTACTGTTGTATACGAATAAACGAATAAAATGAAATAAGAAATATGCTATTTATATTTACGGAATATTGGTTCGTTCTGGATCATTTTGGATCGTTAAATTAGTTGCTTAGCCGCTAAGTAACTGCAATAACGATCCGATTTGATATCAGTTTTGGATAATTATCCCAACCGGGCTTTTTTATAAAACATTCTATACAAAAATAATGTGATAATATCTCGTCTTTTGAAAATACGGGTTTCGTTGATTTACCGAAATGATTGTCGTATCGAAAATCTTGCACCGGGCCGCGCACGGGTCAAACCGTAATCCGGATCGAAAAAGTCAAAACACGGAAAATGTCCGGAAGTACCAGATTAGGTTAGGAAGGAGTTTTTGGAAGAGTTTCGGGTTGTAAAAACGTAAAAACGGTTGAAGTCGGACGATTTTCGGCTTTATAAAATAATTTTGTAATTATTCAGAAAATAATTAATAATTCACAAATCATTATAAAATCATCTAATACTCCAAAAATTAGCAGAAAAATACCTTAATTATCTATATTTTATTTGGACATATTAAAATTAACATACTCACATTTTATTACATACAAACATCCAAATATTATTATCAAACATCAGATAATTCACCAAAAATTCATATAATATTCATATAATAATCATATATTGATACAAATAATTACACGATATTTCCCGAATGTTACATCCTCCCCCCCTTAAAAGGATTCTGTCCTCAGAATCACGCTAAGGAATAATACTGATACTTTTTAAGTATATCACTTTCATTCTCTCAGGTGAATCTTTCAACCTTATAATTTTTCATAACTTTAACGCATAATATCAATCTTTCCTTAATAGTCTCTCGCTAATAACATATTCTATTTGTTGCTTATATATCTCAATTCAAATCTCCATTTTATATATATAATGGAGCTAACTTACTCTTTTTGCTATACGGGTAGCGGTGAAGCCAACTCACTTCTATTTATCCTATCTATTTTACTATCTAGGAGGGACCAGCATAACATGTCTTAATTTTTTTTTTCTAATTCTAGTAACTCGTGCTTATGTGCGTTTTTAATTGTTACTTGGTGTTGAACCTCGTCTCCATATATTTCTTCGTCCAAATAACCTAATTTATAATCGCTTCCCATCGCATTGGAGGCTTTGTAACCGTTCCTGTAATCTTCTTCTTCATTTGTAAATGATGCACTAGAACCAGGGCGCATTGGCTTTCTGACGTTGACTATGATATTCTCCAAGTACCTTTCCTATAATTCCTCGGGTCTCATTACTTTAATCACAATTCAACGGTCTTTCACTGCATTAAATCTGTCAGTTACTCACGTAACCTGAATCAACCTTCATTTTATACGTAGGGAGCTAAATTACCTTTCTTAGCCATATACATTTAAACATCTTATGAATCGTTATGCCTGTAACAACATGGTCAACTCATTCGTAACTGTTCTATCTATCTCATTGTCTTGATGGACTAACTTGATTTATACCAATTTGATTTTCTTTCTAATTTTAAAAATTTGCGATTATGCACCTTCCATTTTCCTGACGGTTCTACTTTACTTCTCGCGTCTCCTTCTGTTGGTTAGTCTGGCCTATAATCGTTTTCAATCGTATTCAAAAACTTTTAGCTGGTTTCTTGTACTTTCAATCCATCTACGCCCGATATACTGAATCCATGGCGTCTGATGCTTCGAAATGTTCTAAATCTACTCAAACTAAAAGTTAAAGGAAGATATCGACAATTGTATTTAATTCACCACTTTGTAGTATACTTCAATTTCTTTGCAATCACTATCTAGTATATTCACTAAGCGAGAATACTTTACTATTGGAAATGAAATATTAATTTGACATAGAATGAACCATAACTTTATTCAAAGCCGAATTCGTAGTACTAATACTAATTTTGTTGTCATATCAAATTAGATATCAATATGAACTTTGATGCTCACCACATTCCATACTAAAGTCAACATCAATCATCTATATTAATACCACCTTTGATATCTAACAATAAAGTAAGTATCAGTATAATCCAGAAGTTGGATCAAAACCTGTTCTCAATTCCTGATTTTTTTCCTATTCCTTTATCCACTCCCCAACAATCTTAGTGATATTCACTATTCCTTTTCTACTCAAGACATCTGTCTCTGAATGGAGTTATTAGTAAATACAATTATACTATCCAATTACTCCTTATTCACTATATTCATTTAATCTTCAGACTTGCAATTTCTGATAATCGATGCGTGATTTCATACCTCCCTTCTCTTTTCTCCATGATCACTTTTGTGTATAGCGCAAAGTACTCCTTTATTTCATTATTCTTGCATTCCACATTTCTGAAGTTTTCCTTCACACCATATCTCATTTCCACTGGGTTATACGATACAGGGCTTTTGACACCAGCTCGACTCGTACAGTAACTGATGAAAATTCTTACCTCATTTCCCGAGGTAACTTTGGTAAACCATTCGTTAGAATCTTCGGGACTTCACTTTAATTATGAAGAATTCCGATATGAGATTCATTGTATCATTTATCTCTAATAGTTTGCCACAAATACTGTTGTTTAATCTTCCCTGCTTACGCGCATTCTTTGAATGAAATTCTTGTCTTCAATTGCCGGTGTTTTACTTCATTCCCATATTAGTTCTGGCATATCTGATGCTCACAACATATATCCTGGAATATTTTATCACATTTCTTTATCATCCTTTTGATTCCACTCCCTTTCTTATTTAGTTCTTCGTTCTCATTACTCATTAACTCTTCTAACATAAGGAATGTCTTTTTCTTAATTATATTAATATGTGTGTTATTAGATAAACCAGTTCTGAAGTTAATAAAAAGACTTTTATTTATAATATTTTAAGTTCTTATTGACAGAATTATCAAATTCATCGATGGTTACTTTCTTAGCCTCACTTAAATCATCATTGATCACATATTTGGCATTTTTCCAATTGATCAATATTCTTTTTTCCTGAGTTCCCATGCGGACTTCGTTAGTCTTCGTCTTACATCAGATACTTGGATTCGCGAGCTTTCGAAAACTTTTACTCAATCGCCATTCGATATGGGTATACTTTCAAGTCCTTCCTGGAATGTTATTACAGATGATAGAATATCTTTGCTTTATCTTGAACCTTCAGTTCTTGAAAATTTTAATCTAACTAGCATGTACCAACTACTTTCTGTTCCTCTTGTTTATCAAAAAGAGCGTATTCATCTAGATAAAGTCTCGCACATGTTTGTGGTAACATCACACTAATTCTACTAAACTTTCGATTCCTGCTAATGCCATCACTTCCTTCAACTTGCTAACCGCTTTGATTTTGGATCTGAAAATCATGTTAGAACTTGACACAATCTAATTGGAATCGATCTCCATTTAGCTAACCATTAGTTGGTAAAGTTGATCAATTAACTCTTTTAACCGATCACTTAAACCAACTGAAGACTAGATAACTAGAATCAAAGACCAATTACATAAAGTCAGTTTGATCATAACATTATTTCTCTAGAACCGAAATCACAACCGTTTGGAGTACAACTGGGAGTGAGAATATACTCCTTTATCCTTACATGTAGGGTAATTTTTGAAAATTTGGACAGCACCTCCCCTATACCATCGACTACCAGTCGGACTCAAGTCGACACCATCCATCTACCAAATCGTCTACAATCACATCCATCCACTTCCATCAACCAAATTCATCCATCCACCCAAGTTCGAATTATATCATTCTGATTAGTATAGGTATGATTAATTGACGTAACATATATCTTTTGAAATGAGACTTAAGGTCTTAAATTAACAAGGTCTTAAGCTTTAAAATTTATCTCTCGTCTCAAAATTTTATTTCGCGAGTATTTTGACTTATTTATTGTCGTTACTAATTGTGTATAGTTACTCTTAAAAATTATACCGCATCCTTCAATTGGTCACACCAATCATCTATTGTTGACTATACGCACTTAATTTCATTAACTGATCCATTTATCTTTTAATAATTACACATGGTTTTCATTATTATCGCCACAGTCTGGCGAAAACTCAATTGCCAAATCATTATTTCTTAAAAGATTTCACAGTCGAGTCACCATTGATTCATCTCTACTTATGTTCCCATATCGAACCTTCGTCTCTGGCCCGCTTATGGGTATTAAATTCACCATAACTTATTTACTCAAGGTAGAGAACTTCACAATTTCTTAAAGAACACGTTCAAAATTTGTTTGCAACTAAGATTTCTTTGAACTTGAATCTTTACGACAAATATCTTTCCGCGACGAAGGAATGCTTTACGTATGAGTTGCCTGTTTGAGTCAATGTACAGAATTCCCTTGAGCTCCGATTGTTGTCCCGACATTCGTTCGCATGCATACAACCCTACTTCCTTAGTTTATAACTAATTTATTCATTACGGTTCGCTAACCATTCATTTCACGTCGAGATCCTCTGATTTGATGCGCGTCATGGTACCACAATCTATCATACTGATGAGATCCTCGTAACATGAACCACTGTCTGACTTGATGTCTTCGCCATGTCCATGTTATCGATGAATTCCTTCTTCCTTACCCGCAGATGTCCATCCTTAATCGGTTTGTAGTCGTATCTATGTTTGTTGTATGATTCTATGTGCCACACTATTTCATTTCTTTTGAAATCGTCAAAGAACAGACTTTACGCAAAAAGAGAGTTTGCGAATATGATTTTGATTGAAAACTGAATAAGGAATAACAATGCCACAAACGATTCGGAGAATTTGTAATTTAGTAAATTGAAGGAAGAAGAATGAGTGAAGATTTAAATGTGAATGAGACAACCATATTCGTACTCAAGATGGCCAGTCTTTCGTACTATATGGCATATATCACATGATTAGGTGGCGTCCCACCCGACTCTTCATCATTTTGACAAAGCGTCATATCACAACCCTGCTTGTCTCAATCAGAAATTAGTGATTTGAAAAGAGCAACGATTTAGAAGGAATACAATAAATTATCTTTCGTTTTCACCTCATATGATTTATCCACAGAAGAAACTTATATGTATCCAAGAATTAAGAAGAACATATGCTATCATATTAAGAAGAGGAATTTTGATGTTGATCACCTTCCACGCTTCACCTAATTATGCCTTCAGAAACCAGTCGAATGAGAGATTCACCATTTAGGTTACATTATATCTTCAAAATGTCATCTGGAAATGCCTCCACATTAAATGCTTTAATGATTTGATCGTAATCGCGTTCCTACGAAATTTATAATTATTACTTCCAATTTCCTTTATGCCCCGTAAGGTAACAGTCGATCCCGTAACGTCTCAATTCCGTCGATAGAAATTCTATTATTCTGCAATTATCTGGAAGATTCTTCCATTTCCTTCAGTCATTCGCTGTCCGTTCAAATTATGAATCTCGTTAAGTACTAGCAATTTCATGAACTGGGTAAATAATGTTTTAACATGTTCATTCAATTTTTGGTATTATTTAAACAAAGATTACTCTCGTCTTTCACAAAAATTTTAAACTTTCTTCTTACTAGTGGGTCTACTTGGTCCTCCAGATTAACAATACCGAGTCTATAACCAATCTTCTTTTTAGGTCATTTTCTGTTTATAATAACAAGAACATAAATAGTAATTCGACAACCAAATTGTAAAACTCATTTCATACCAAAAATCTTCTGAAAGTTGATTAAGAAGATCTTCTCCGAAATCTCATTTTAAAATTTTGAAAATCAATTATTTGGTCATCATTACTAGATAAGTTACTCGCTATTCTCTTAATCCGCTAATGAAATATCTAATTAAAGAAATGCCCATATAAGGGTCTCTCCATTTTTGGTACATCTTTTACTCTTCCTTGAATTCTGCTCATACTTATTAGTCGATGAAACTTCATTTACCGTCGTATATCATTTATTCGCAATTCCACCATAATGCTGCCATTTAGTACTGTCTCTGATATTCTTGCCATCGTTTTTTTTGACACTATGCTTACAACCATGCAGGCGATTCGATGTTCGGTTTATGGATAGGGTCGCATCTTCTTGCTAGTCTTGCCTATACCTAGTAATGTAGATATCATTCCTTGCGCAGCCCCCGATAAGTGATAGGAATCTTCTCGTAGCGGTGGTGCCTTCGAAACGTGCAATGTTGGTTCTTCATCAGCTTCCATCAACTTGTTGCCTCCAGCGTGATGCTCGTCCTATTACCTAATCCTAAGTTATATTGTACCCAGAACTCACATAGCCTCTCTTACGCGGAATTCTCACAATACTCATTCGCATCTTCTTCAAAATTGCATGAAATATAGGGTAGCATATCCAGTCTCTTCCGATCTATCGATTCCTCATTATTGTAGGATCGGAGAACTCAATATACCTATAGCATTGCGATATTCGGCTTACGCTTGCCTCAACAATCCCGGCTTACCAATTCCATATCGGACCTGCTAATCCTTATTCACTCAATTCAAAATTAAAAAGAATATGCCTAGGGTCTTTCCTATCTTGTACGACCTACCACTCCTATCTTACTCTCACATATTCTGTTAGATATATTTGATAATGTCATGGCTAATATGATTTATTTTTAGTTTTAAGATCTTACTTAAACAGGATA
This sequence comes from Apium graveolens, assembly GCF_009905375.1. NCBI lineage: Eukaryota > Viridiplantae > Streptophyta > Magnoliopsida > Apiales > Apiaceae > Apium > Apium graveolens. Next base: position 252,935,515 of record NC_133655.1, read on the forward strand.
AATCAGTACTTACTGGAAGACAGGACCTAAGAATATCAGTACTTATATTATCAGGAGATAATTATCAGAAGATGGATATCAGAACTTAAGTACTGAAGGACGATCAGATAAGGACAACAGCTGATTAAAGGAAAGAAGACCGAGATAAACATAAGAAGAGATATGCATGAAGAAGGAATTCTATGAAGAATAGAATACTTGGAAGAAAAGATATCTGATTGATATATTTTAGGAAGCAGAATTATATTCCATATCAATTAGCGATTATCTTGTAACTGTGTAGTATATAAACATGGACATAGGGTTTACACTAAAAGTGTTATCATATTTGAGAAGATTATTCATTGTAACCCTAGCAACTCTCGTGATATTTGTTCATCACTGAGAGGTAATAGTTCCATACTGTAACATAGTTTATTGTTTCAATAAAGTTTGTTTTCTGTTACTTGAGTTATTAAAGTTCGATTTGATTGTACTTTACACTGTATTCACCCCCTCTACAGTGTGTGTGTGACGTAACAAGTGGTATCAGAGCCTATATGTTAACGCACATACAGTTTAAGATCCAAACACAATCATGTCTGACACAGAAACTCTAACTAAGCCTACCAAAACTGAAGAACCTCCAAAGACACAAATTCAAAGTCGGTATGAGACCATCAGAGTTCCCATACTGAGACCATCTGAATATGCCATATAGAAGGTGAGGATGACCATGTTTCTGGAAGCTACAGATCCAGAATATCTTGATAGAATCAAGGAAGGACCTCACAAACCAACCAAGCTCGCAGTTGCAGTTGCAGGTGAAGCAGCAAAGACTGTACCAAAGGAGAAGAGTGATTATACTGCTGAAGATATCGCATCAATTGCTAAGGATGCTAAGGTATGACACTTACTGCATAGTGCCATTGACAATGTAATGTCAAACAGGGTAATTAACTGCAAGACTGCAAAAGAGATATGGGATGCTCTGGAAACAAGGTGTCAGGGAACTGATACAATTAAGAAGAACAGGAAGACAATACTCACTCAAGAGTATGAACACTTTGAATCAAAGGCTAATGAGTCATTGACTGATTTATATGATAGATTTGTCAAACTCTTGAATGATTTGTCACTGGTTAATAAGGAGTATGATCTTGAAGATTCAAACCTTAAATTCCTGTTAGCTCTTCCTGAATGCTGGGATTTGAAGGCAACAACAATAAGAGACAACTACAATCTTGATGAAACAACTCTTGATGAAATTTATGGAATGCTCAAGACTCATGAACTTGAGATGAAAAAAAGAAGCAAGAGGAAAGGAGGAAAGTCAAGGACAGTTGCTCTTAAGACTGAAGAAGAATCCCCCAAGGCAGCTACCTCAAGGAAAGATAAGGGTAAAGCTCTTTTCACAAAGTCTGATACTGAGTCATCAAGTTCTGAAAGTGATGATGACTCAGATTCTGAAAGCTTGCCTGAGACTGATGTTGATGAGGAGATGATGAAGCTGTGTGCTCTTATGGTGAAAGGGATCACAAAGATTGCATACAAAAAGTTCAGGAAGGGAAAGAAGTTTTCCAGGAAAGGCACAAGTTCTGATAAGAAGAATTTCAGAAGATCTGAGGGCAGAGGAGGAAAGTCTGATAGAGGAGATTATACCAATGTCAAATGCTATAACTGTGGTGAGAAAGGCCACATATCTCCTGATTGCAAGAAAGTGAAGGGTGACAAAGGCAAGGCTCTTGTCACAAAGAAGAAAAGCTGGACAGACACCTCAGACTCTGAAAGTGAGGAGAATTATGCTTTGATGGCAAATGCTGATAAAGCAAGTGCTGAAAGCAGTTCTGAAGCTGCTGAATCAAAGGTACCTCAGACTACTTATGCTTTTCATACTGATGATATTAATGAGTTGAGAAGATATCTTAAAACCATGTTTTTTAGTTATAGAGATCAAACTTTAACATGTGAAAGATTAACTTCTGAAAATATTGCTTTTAAGAAAAGAAATGATTTCTTAGAAAAGGAGTTAGTTATGTTCCATCAAACTCAGAAGGATAGAGATGATGCTTTTTATGTTAGGGATGAAGTGCTTGTAATAACCCCAATTTTTGGATTTTTTGAAACACATATAAATAGTAACTTTTGCTGATGATGCTGATTAAGGAAAATTATCATACCACGCTATATAGGAGTACTTCTATGGAAATTCTAAGATCGTATTAGTATTCCATAAAGTAAATGAGTGTATGTAAAGATCGTTAGAATTCGAATCCGGACACTTTGATTTTTCCCGAAAATCCACCAGATACCGAAAGAAATGAGTATAAGGTAACATGATTAAAAGGATTTAAATTCAAGGATTATAAGAGAGGATCATAAAAGGAATATAAAATATTGAGAAAGGTTTAGGGGAACCCAAGTAATAAGATCCCAGATATGATCCCTCAAACGACGAACGAGAACGAAAGTTAAGCGGACCGTAAAACAAATAAGCGACCAAGAGACAAGCTTGTACAAGAAGCCGAGGATTGTGACATCATCAAACCACAAGGAAAGGACATGTGTTAAAAAGGTGACACAAGCATGGTGACATAAGCATGACAAAAAGAAGTGTGTTGTTGGTTGATTCTTGGCCATGTAAAAGTTGCCAGGGTAAAAGATCAAAATTTGCCAAGCCAAAAGGAAATCAACCAAGCAAAATATCATAACACAAAAATTAAAAATTTGACTTTGCTCCCATGAAGAGAAGCTCTCGGCCAAAACAAACCCAGCAACTTGAAATTGTCATATCTCCTTCAATACTCACTCAAATGTTGTGTTCTATAGCTCGTTGGAAAGGTATTGAGATGGCCTACAACTCTTGTTCACAAGTATCGTCCAAATAAGCATGGTAAGACCCTCATTTTTACAGTTCTTTCGATCGTACTTTTAGAAATTTCAAAGCCTAACTTTGTGTTCTTGATTTCTTTGGAAAGATCAAGCTTGTAGGAGGCTCCCTAAGGCTTCCTCGCAACTTAATACCTACCGAGGAAGGTATAAACTTCACACCATAGCCTTTACTTTTACTATTAGTGAGTTTGATGGTTGGTTTTCAAAATGAGAAGCATGATCTTTGATTATTAATAGTTTGATTTGAAATTGGAGTGATTTGGTGAATGAATCTTGTTATAGTTAATAGAACTTGATTGTGGTTGGTTGAGATGAAGAATCTGGAGAATAAGGACTGGTATAGTATTATGTAGTTGAGGTATTGATGTGTTAATAATCGTGGGTTGTTTGGTGAGGTTTTGGTGTAGTGAGAAACTTCGAAAACTCGTAAATATAGCCGTCGTAATGCCCGTTTTCCTTAGACTGTTGTACATGAATCTGTTGGATTTTTAACGCAGCGGGGTCATGGTAAAACACTTTTACACATACAAAATCCAAATAAAAGCATATAAATCGTAAATAAAAATTCGAGGGATCGAATCTAACCTTTTAAAATAATTCGGAGACAACGATCAGAGATCCTTAGCAGTTGCTCCTCAAGTGTGAAGCACTCCACCGGTATCCACCAAGAAAACGATGTTAAGGAGGAGGAAGGAGGTGGAGAGAATTGGGTTTTCCAAACTTTTTGGGTTTTGTGTTTCGATGTGGGTTCCAATAAAATAGGGTCTATAATAGTGTATTTATAGGCAAAATTTTCAGCTAAAATTTTCCCATAAATATTATTATTATTATCCCATTTATTATTCTCATTAATAATTAAAACACCTTTTAATCATTAATCCTTTTTCTAAACACTTTAGAAATAATTCTCTCTCTTGATTTAATTTCCAAAAATTAAATCTTTTAATTAATAATATTAAGAACTTTTCTTAATTAATTTATAATCAATTAAATCTCATTTAATCAATTATTAAATTTGCCAATTAATTATTTATTTCACAAATAAATAATTATTTAGCCATTATTAATTAATTTCTCCACCATTAAATCATTCTCTTTTTATGGTGTGACCCTGTAGGTTCAATATTAAGCCGGTAGTAGAAATAAATAATAATAAAACTATTTTATCATTATTTATATAAATTCTCTAATTTATTAAATATGATTAATTAATCACATTTATTCTACATCGTGAGGGATACTTCTCAGCATATCGCGACTATCCGGATAATATGAATTCACTGCTTAGAATACCAAGAACCTATTCAGTGAATAGTTACCGTACAATAAACTCCTTCTACCCTACAATGTCCCGAATAAATACAAGGCATGGATCTCGTGTCAAGCCTATCTAATTCAATCACTTGCTTACCATTTATTATGCGTAGTTCTATGCAAATTAGAAACTCCTTTCTAATTTCATTCACTCTGACCAGAGATTTCTGAACTAGCATAAGTGGATCAGCCTTGAACATTCGCTTCCTTCACTGGAAGGGGTAGATCCTTTATTGATCATACACTATCTTCGTGTACAAATTCCTATACCCAGAAAAGCCCTAATAATTATCCCTGGAGACTAAGAACTAAACCAAAGCATAGTTCAGTGTACACAAGATGACTATGATGACCTCAAGTCTAAGGATACTTGTACAACTATCACTATGCGAACAACTGCTGACACGTGAGTGAATTCCATCAGTTGTTCAGTTGTGCGAGTCATGTTCAGTGAACTTATTCTATAATAAGCACCTACATACTAGCTATAGTGTCACCACACAAATGTCTATGAGAACAGACATCCTTTATAATGAAGCAAGCATAGTATGTACCGATCTTTGCGGATTATTAATTACCAGTTAGTAATCCTATGACCAGGAACTATTTAAGTTTAGAGTTATCATCCTTTTAGGTCTCACTATTATGATCTCATCATAATCCATAAAAAGCTTTACTCTAAACTATGGTATATCTTATTTAAACACTTAAATAGATAAAGCCCGTAATAAAAACAAAACAAGTCTTTATTAATATCAATGAGATCAAAACAGATTACATAAAAGTTATTTCTAAATCCTAATACATGATTGGACTTAGGACATATTCCTTTCAGAATCTCGGACCAGATAACTCACTGACCAATCTTTAAATTTGCCATGTTTAGCTAGATCATGTCATAAGCTTCGTTTTGGTATGTGGTTCGCTTAGATCCGATTTACGGTTTAGGAGAAACGACCGTTTTAAGTAACGGCGTTTCACGAACGAACCTTTACCCCTCACTTTATTTTGAGACCTTGGTTAAGGCCCTTAAATGACTAATTGGAGTATGAAACAATTATGTAAAGTGTATTAGGCAGTTGGTAGAGTACTCGCGAAAGAATCGCCTTAAACTTTTTAATGGTTAATTTATTAAAAATGGTGGAGCCGAGGGTACTCGAACGACTTATGTGATTCGTTAAGCGTAGGAGTGACCATAAGGGAACGTTAGGGTTCAATTGGTTAAAGTCTAGTTTCTTAAGCGACCGGGGTTTAATTCCGACTTATGTTATTGTTCATAGGTTATCGGACCCACTCTAAGCTTAAGTCTATCCGGGAACACTCAGGCAAGTTTTCTACCCGTTATACTGTTGTTGTGATGTATACATATGTATATGCATTATCTTGTGATAGATGCATGGTGGTTAATTAGCAAATCTTGCGATATATTGGAGCATGTGATATGGTATATATGCATGTCTGTTTCGTAATCTTGATATATATTGTTGATTCAATTGCTTATAAGTTGCATAATACCTATGCTAGAGATAAGCAGTAATTGCGTATACCCTTAGTATAGGGGACCCAAAGGTGAACATTTTCTAAAACCGGGAGTCGATGTTCCCGAGTATATTATATATATATTTATATATATATATATAGATATAGTTTTCAAAACTATGAATCGAATAAGGTTTATTCGATAACTTTATTTTATTAATGAATATTATTTTGAATATTCATTCGAGGGCTTATGACTCCGTCTATTTTATTAATGAATATTATTTTGAATATTCATTCGAGGACATATGACTCCGTTTATTTTATTTAATGAATATTATTATTTGAATATTCATTTGAGGACTTATGACTCCGATTATTTACTAATTATTATTCTTTATTTTATTAAAGAATAATGTGTCGATAATCAAACTCACTTTTGATTATTCAAATAAAGATCGTACTTTCATATAAGTATATCTTTGGTTATTTATTATTCATTTCAAGTATAAGTTTTAAAACTTCTACTTCTATTATTTTTATAAGGATTATCCTTATGGGAATATTATTTAAATAATAATATTCAGATATTTTCTAATATATCGGGACTGATTTATATTACTAAATCAGCATTACTCCAAACATTCTTAAAAATGTTTTCGATTCTTCAAAATGATTTTTAAAGTTTAGGGCGGATCCCAAAACTCATTTTTTTATATTTAAGATCTTCCTTTCGAAGGGGATTTAAATACTCGCTCAAAACCTGAGGGATCCGACTCTGTGGTGTATTTTATATTCGCAACAAGGTTGTTGTTTTGATAAAAGAGTTTTTGATTACTTACCCAACACTCGGGAAGTGAAATTCTCGGAACAAGTTAATCCATTAACAGGCACCGCCTGGGAAATATCGGTGAGTTTTCCTTTCCAACTAGATACGACTTCTTGGTGGAGCCGTATCAACAAGTTTCTACTTGGGGAAAGGGGGGACAAGCTTTACGTTTCAGAGTCATGGATTTCATCTGAACTAGGAGTGGCGTAAGTGGTCGAGTGGCGTCGGCCCAACCTTATTATATTGGCCCAAATGGCCTGGAAGTTCCGCTAAGACGGTCCATTCCTTAGGAGTCCAGTGTTCGGTTGACAAGTAAATCCGACATGTTCTCCTCTACATGTAGAAAATGGTGGGGTTGCACTACTGCGATTGATCATCGTGAGTGGTCTTCCTGGCACGGCAAACTCCCGTAATGAGTTCATCATCCAATTGGATATTTCTGCAACACTACCCAGAGCACTTCGATAGAAAGGCTACGGCTGGGCGATTGTTGAGTGTTGGCAGGGTCGAGTTTTCAAAATGATGTTTTCATCAAATGAAGTATCTCGTAACTTCATTTCATTTTGATGATATTTCAAAGATTGATTCTATACAAGTTTTGTCTTGTAGCTTAATCTATGGGATGAACTATTTATACATTGAACGGTGGTAGTTCAAGTAGTATTCGAGAAAGATATAAGTATATTGGAGTATCTTGTAACTTCATCTTTTAAACTTATATCTAGTAAATGATTATCTTGTGCATGTCAAAGATTTTCAGAAAAATATTGAGACAAGGTTAGATATATGAGATCACCTTGCAACGATATTTTTATACATTTATAAACTGGAACTCTGTGTATATTATACATGTCAGAGGACTTCAAAGATTGTGAAAAGTATATAGGTATATATATACTGAATACTTTGCGTCTTGGTCGCGTTAAGATATCAACTTGGTTCATTTCTTCTTGACCAAGACTTTCATGAGTACTATGAGAATGCTCATATATTGTTAATTATTATACATATTATTTCGGTGGGCTTGTTGCTCACCCTTGCTTTCTTCTTTCATCACACAACAATAGACAGACAAGATGAACAGGACCAAGCTCCCAATTTGCGAGCGGATAGGAAACGTTCCGCAGTTTCCTATAGGCGTTGATGTCACTGTAGCTGAGGTAGGAACTACCAATAGGCTAGGCTTTCAACTTTTGATGTACCAGACTTATGTATCTTTATGAATTGTAATAATGGCAAATAAATGTAAATTTATTCAGAAACCCTTTTAAGGTGTAACGGTTTATAATTGTGGAATAAAATGACTTGTGTTATTTTTGATATTCATCTCTGAGACTATAACTTGTGGTGTGTGTGTGTGTATATTGTGGGGTCATAATACTCAGTAGTTGGTTGACTGTTAAGATTAAGTATTGATAAAGGAAATGGAACTCGTGACAACCCGAATCCCCGACCCCGGATTTGGGGGTAACCGGAGAAAATGTTGATAAGAGATTTTGAGAAAATGGAAATAGAAGTGAAGGTAACCGGAGCCGGTACCGAAACGCTGTTTGAGATTGCAATACATCCCGAATTATCGAAAAAGATTATATTGTGCCAAGAAAAAGTGATGAATGAAGGCAGAGAGTCAATGACTGGAGAAGAGATTAATACCAAGAAAGATGATAAGGGAATAATGAGGTATTCCTACAGAATTTGGGTTCCAAACGTTTAAGAGCTTAAGGACTGGATCTAACCAATGATTATAAGCTTGTTCCTAAAGCTCCTAGGAAAACGTGTCATAACTGTGGAAGTTCTAACCATCTGGCCTCTTTTTGCAGGAAGAATAAGAACATAAACTCCTTACCTTCAAAGTCAGGAGTTAAGAGTCAGTCTGTTAGATATAAGCCACAAAATCCTTGTTTTCATTGTGGTAGTTTTTAGCATTCCATTTATACTTGTAAGGAATATCATAGTTTGTACTATGATTATTATCAAATAAAACCTTCTTAAAAGAAAGTTTTCATTGTTCCTTCTAGTGTAAATTATGATTCAAAGTCTGATAGTGTAAGTTCTGATAAGAAAAATGTTAACATAAACTCTGATGCTAAATCTGCTGCAAATGTTAACAAACTTAATAAGGCCAAAGGATCCAAGCAAGTCTGGGTCCTTGAAACTAATCATTAATGGTCTTTGTGATTGCAGGGCAACAGGAAAAATATCCTAGTTCTGGACAGTGGATGTTCAGGACATATGACTGGAAATAAAGTCCTGCTATCAGACTTTGTGGAGAAAGCTGGCCCAAGTGTTTCTTATGGAGATGGCAACCTTGGAAAAACATTGGGATATGGCAATATCAATCTTGGGAATGTCATCATTAAAGAAGTAGCTCTTGTCTCAGGACTTAAACACAATCTGCTGAGTATAAGTCAAATCTGTGACAGAGGTTATCATGTTGATTTCTTTGAAGAACACTGTGAAGTTGTGAGTAAATCTAAAGGCAAAGTTGTTCTGAAAGGATACAGGCGTGGTAACATTTATGAAGCTAAGCTTTCAACAAGTACTGATGGTTCTGCAATCTGTCTGATGAGTAGAGCATCAATTGAAGAAAGCTGGAATTGGCACAAGAAACTCTCTCATTTAAATTTCAACAATATAAATGAGTTGGTCAAGAAAGATCTTGTGAGAGGACTGCCAAAGTCAGTATTTGCTCCTGATGGCCTTTGTGATTCTTGTCAGAAGGCCAAACAAAGAAAATCTTCATTCAAGAGCAAGACTGAATCATCAATTCTTGAGCCTTATCACCTACTACATGTTGATCTATTTGGTCCAGTAAATATCATGTCTATTGCAAAGAAGAAATATGCTATGGTCATAGTGGATGAGTTCACCAGATACACATGGGTGTATTTCTTGCACACAAAAAGTGAAACTACATCTATCTTGATTGATCATGTCAAACAACTGGATAAATTGGTCAAAGATTCTGTGAAGACAATAAGGAGTGATTATGGCACTGAGTTCAAGAATTTGATAATGGAAGAGTTCTGCAAAAATCATGGAATTAAGCAGGAATTCTCTGCTCCTGGAACTCCACAGCAAAATAGAGTTGTTGAAAGGAAGAATAGAACTCTCATTGAAGCTGCACGTACAATGCTTGAAGAAGCAAAGCTTCCAACCTATTTCTGGGCTGAAGCTGTGCAGACTGCTTGTTTTACTCAAAATGCTACACTCATTAACAAGCAAGGAAAGACACCATATGAGATGGTGAAGAAAAAGAAGCCAAATCTGAAGTATTTTCATGTATTTGGATGCAAGTGTTTTGTTCTTAAGACTCATCCTGAACAGCTATCCAAATTTGATCTAAAAGCTGATGAAAGAATCTTTGTTAGATATCCACTTTCCACAAAAGCCTTCAGAGTCTATAATTTGAGAACAAGAGTGGTCATGGAATCTATCAATGTCTCTTTTGATGACAAGAAGATTACTGGACTTGAAGATTTTATTGATCATGATCAGCTGAGATTTGAAAATGAAAACTCAAATTCTGATACTGAAAAACCTGACAATCTAAGTCCTGATACTGCAAACTCTGATGGATTAAACTCTGATGTTATTGAAACTATGGTGACTATGCCAAAGGAAGATGCACCTATGCAGGGGGAGCATACTCAAGATCTTACCACATCTCAAGAAGCATCAGAACATACATCTGGCTCTTCAAGTTCTGATTCGTCAAGTTCTGATAAGCCAAGTTCTGATAGTTTCGAAAATCTAAATACTGAAGAATCCAACTCAGAGAGCATAGTTTCAGGGGGAGCATCAGAGAATGAAAATGAAGACAACATGGATCATGAGAGAGCATCCAGTTCTAGAGAAAACCTTCCATCTACAAGGAAATGGACTAAATCACATACACCTGATTTGATAATTGGAAATCCTGATGCAGGTGTCTGAACTAGAACAGGTACTTCAAATGAATGTCTTTACAATTCTTTTCTTTCACAAACTGAGCCAAAGAAAGTCGAAGAAGCTCTTCAAGATGCTGATTGGGTGCAAGCAATGCAGGAAGAGTTAAATGAATTTGAAAGAAACAAAGTCTGGACCCTAGTGCCAAGACCAAAGAATAGATCTGTTGTTGGTACAAAGTGGGTATTCAGAAACAAAACCGACAGTGATGGCATAATTACAAGGAATAAGGCAAGGCTGGTTGCAAAAGGATATTCTCAACATGAGGGAATTGATTATGATGAAACATTTGCACCAGTTGCTAGGTTAGAAGCCATAAGGATATTTTTGGCTTATGCTGCTCACAAAAAGTTTACCGTCTTTCAAATAGATGTGAAAAGTGCTTTTCTCAATGGAGAATTGGAGGAAGAAGTATATGTTGAACAACCTCCAGGCTTTGTAGATTCCAAATATCCAGATTATGTCTACAGGCTTGATAAAGCACTTTATGGACTTAAGCAAGCTCCTAGAGCATGGTATGAGACTTTAGCTCAGTTTCTTCTGGAAAGTGGATTTAACAGAGGAACTATAGACAAAACACTGTTCTACCTCAACCATGGAAAGGACTTACTTCTGGTCCAGATTTATGTTGATGATATCATTTTTGGGTCTACAAATGACTGACTTTGTAAAAAGTTTGCCAAACTGATGCAGTCAAGGTATCAGATGAGTATGATGGGGGAACTTAGCTATTTTCTGGGCCTTCAAGCCAAGCAGAATGAAGAAGGCACTTTTATTTGTCAAACTAAGTACACCAAAAACTTGCTGAAGAAATTTGGAATGCAAGATTGTTCAAGTGCATCCACTCCCATGGCCACTGCAACAAAACTGGACAAGGATACTGGTAAATCAGTAGATATTACTGATTAGAGAGGTATGATTGGCTCTCTACTCTATCTAACTGCTAGTAGACCTGATATCATGTATGCTACCTGTCTTTGTGCAAGATTTCAAGCAGATCCAAGAGAACCTCACTTAACAACTGTGAAAAGAATTTTCAAGTATCTTAAGGGAACAGCTGATCTGGGATTATGGTATCCCAGAGAATCAGATTTTAAACTAATAGGTTACTTAGATGCAGATTTTGCAGGTTGCAAAATTGACAGGAAAAGCACAAGTGGAAGCTGCCAATTTCTTGGAGGCAGATTGGTTTCTTGGTTTAGCAAGAAATAAAAGTCAATTTCCACATCAACTGCAGAAGCAGAGTACATTGCTGCAGGAAGCTGTTGTGCACAGATTCTTTGGATGAAGAATCAGTTTCTGGATTATGGGTTAACACATTTCAAAATCCCTATTTACTGTGATAATCAAAGTGCTATTTTTATGACAGGTAATCCAGTTCAATACTCTATGACAAAGCACATCAGCATCAGGTACCACTTCATCAGGGAACATGTGGATGAAGGTACAGTGGAATTGCACTTTATTCCAACAGATCAACAACTAGCAGATATCTTCACAAAACCACTGTGTGAAGCTACTTTTACAAGATTGGTAAATGAACTTGGAATGGTTTCAGGTTCTTTCTCTAAATCTGCATAGTTTTGTTCTGATGCATCAGACTTTATGATCAGTATTTACAGAAATTACTCTCTTTGTGTATTCTGTGCTTAATTAAAAATTTGCTTAAGTACTGACTGTTGTCTGATATAAGTTTCTAAACTCTGATAGTGATATGTTTATTAATGTAACTACTCAATCCTATGAGGATACCTGTACTAGATGCTGACCTAGTAGTCTTCAATAAACTAGGGATTCCATGTAAGAAGTAATTATTTCTGTGGAAATCTATTGACACAAGCAAATTCTGATATTGAGCTTAGTTGAGTCTACTTTGTCTATCTTATTACTAAGTCACAAACTAGAATAATACTTCTCATCTGTTAAGTTCTGATGCTAGTAAATCTGTTGAATGTACTAAGTGCTGATAAACCTCTCTTATCAAAAGAAAAAGAAAAGAATCAAGGATTAAAATTCAGGTACTCCTTTGAGATCCATAGTACAAATGTGGAAGGGACGACCCAAGTGCATTGCTGGTATTAAGTAAATATGCATCAGAAAAGCAAAATATTTTCTTGGTGACCTTTCACACTCTATGATTACTGGAGAAATACTCTGATAATAGCATAAATTCTGATAAGCAGTCGTGACTCACTTACACTGAGAAGCCACTGTAACATGGAATTTAAAAAGATGCACAAAATTAGCACAAAATAGTTGAGGTGGACTCAAGCATGAACTCATTCAATAGTAGGTTTCAGAATAATGATAGGTTTTTAGTAAAGTTTTAGTTATGCCTTATTTCTAAGATGTACTGAAGTGAATCAGAGTTTACTCTTTGTCTGATATTTAGCTTAATGCACACACTAAACACTCCATATGAACGATGAAAATTACTGTGGTGATCTATGTTATTTTAGATGAACAGTTTCTGTGTCACATTACACAAATTCTGAGGACAAGTTCTGATTGCATGTTCTAAGGATTAAGTTCTGAAGAATCTATATTAGAATTTGTTTGAGGACTTACTAAGATAGGCATTCATTTTTCGAGTTAAGAAATTATGTTCTGATAACTGTTAAGTTCTGATATAAGTCTAAGTTCTAATCTTAAATTCTGATTCCTTCCTTGACTTATTTGTGGATAAAATCTAAAACCAGTTTCATTTTAAATCAAACTATGTTTGGGTGGAATACCTACAGATCTGTTTATTCTGATGTCCAACCAACCACCATATCTCAAACATCACAACAACCATCAGCACATACCACTCATACTACTCAGCCTACCCTCAGACAATATCTCAAATCATATCTCTCCACTTCACAGACAGTTCAACTTTCATCCTCAGCATCTCCTGTGAAACCTTCATCTTCCAAGGCTAAGAGGACAAAGACAGTTCCCCAAACACCTCAGAAGAGAAGGAGGATTGTTTTGAGAGATGAATCTGACAGTGAGGAACAGGTTTCTACATCAGAACCTGTTGTTAAAGAAGCTGAGAAAGTTACTTCTCAGAAGGATTCTGCAATTGAGGGATCTAGGCTTCTCAAAAGGCTTAGAAGAATGATTGTTGATGAAACTCCCAAGGAATCCATATCTTCAAAGAGATACAAGAAACAGAGGGCAAAAAGGCCAGTTTCAGATGATGAGGAAGCAGCAGCTAAGGAAGGAGATCAGGAATCTCTGATCTCACAAGAACCAAAATCTGCTAAAGCCACTGCTTCTTCATTAACTCCAATTAAGGAAGCTGCTACTGAAAAGGCCAACACACCATCTGTGTCTCCTAAGGCTGTATCTCCTGTTCATTCAGGCACAAATACTAATATTGATATCCAGAACCTGGTTGTGCCTGAAGTACTTTACTTAGAAGCTCCAACAAAAACTAATTCATCAACAACACCTGTTACTGATGCTGCTCAACCTCTAGAGTTATCTACTACACCTTCTCTGCATCTAGTTGCTGATGATCAGAATATAGGTGAGCATCAGGATATGGCTGTTGATCGGAACTTGGAACCAGATCAGCAATTAGAGGATGATCCTGAAGCCTTTATTGCTACTCATACTGTTGTTTTATCAGAAGATACTGATTCTGTAAGTTCTGATGCTGTAAATGCTGGAGATACTGGTGATGCTGCTCTAACTGCAGATGCTGATGAAGCAGGTCCTTCAGGACATTCACCTCAATAAACTGTTCTTAAATCTGAAATTGTTAAGAAGTTTGTTACAAGAGAAGCACCAGTGCCTTGGAGTGAAACTCCTGCGGGACAGGAGTGGACTAATGAATGGAACTCAGTTTCCTGTCTTCCAAATGCAAAGCATCTGGCTGAGCACTTGACTAAAGCTGATGAGATGTTAATTACTGATGATTTCAAAGTCACTGCATTGAGTACTAAACATCTACAAGGTCTTCATTCCACTACTCATGCAGAATTACATAAGATTCAAGAAGAATTGATTAAGCAAAAACAAGTTCAGAAGATTGACAAGAAAAAATTCTTCCAACCTACCTTTGACAGAGTTGCTTATATTGAGAAGACTCAAGAGAAACAACAAGCTCAAATTGATGATATTTTGAAAAATCAAGCTTCTCAACAATCTCAACTTAATGAAATCCAAGCCTCAGTGGACTTGCTTGTCTCTCTTCTATTACCTGCTGATGCCAAAAAGGGGGAGAAAGTAATTAAGTCCAAATGCAAAACTGATAAGACACTGAAGGGGAGGGATGATGAAAAGGATGACCAAGGAAACTCTGGAATGGGTAGAGGTAATAGTCAAGGTAGAGGTTTCTCATCAAGAAAAGCTGAAATCACAAGTCACAGGACAAGTTCTGATACTGGAAAAAGAATTAGTTCTGCTACTGGTAAAAGGATAAGTTCTGATGAACTTTTAGATCTTGATGAAGAAATGTCAAGACAGTTATTTCTTCAGGAAAATCCAGGAATGGACTTGGAGAGTTTAATGGAAGAAGAAGTCAGACTTAAATCAGAGAAAGTTACATCTAAATCTGAAGCTTCTGGTAAAAAGACACTTCCAAAACTCAAAGGCATTGTGATAAAAGAAAGGACAAATACTGAAGCAAAATTGGCTAAATCAGAACCGCAGATAGATCCAAGATCCAAGGGTAAAGAAAAAGTTGGTGAACCTATCAAGGTTTATGTGCCTCCTGAGAATGAAGAAATCACTGATGAAAAGGATGATTTTGCTCTGACTTCAAGAAAAGTTCTTAAGACAACCTCTGACATGGCTCAAGTTGTTCAGAGTCAAGAGACAGTAAGTTCTGATATTTCGAAGAAGCAAGTAACCTCTGACATAGCTCAAGTTAACTTGATATCAGAAGATAAATCAAAGACACTTCTACCAGGATTCACTAAAGCAAAACAGACTCAACCTTTGAAGACTGCTGTAAGTGGTTTTGAAGCAAGAGTAGTTACTGGAAAGGAAGCAAAAGATAAAACTGGATTGGGAAGTGCTGATGAAAGAAGAATACAAAACACTACCAATGATCCAACTTCCTTGAGTGAACCAGGTATTGGAGCAACTCCTGAGAGATTGAATCAACTGGAATCTGTACAAATGGTTTACCATACCTACTTGAAAGAACACATCTTGTTGTACTTCATGACAGATGGTAGGGTTTATCATATAAGGCAAAATGCCATTCCATTGAAGTATTTTGAAGAATTGGAGCATGTACTATTCTTACTTCAAGTGAATGACAGATTGACAGGAAGTGCTGCAAACTATTTGAAGGATCAGATTCAGAGACAGAAAAGGCTTTATTCTGTTAAGTCTGACAGCACATATGTTCCAAAGTATAGAGATCACAAGGGTGATATAGTTGAAATGAAGCCCAATACTGCTAAGATTATAACTACCTTTCTGGGTTACAGGGCTATAGAATTCAATCTTGAGTCTGATAAAGCTTATTTGATCAGACTGGATCAGGATATAAGAAAAGCTAAGATTAATGATCTCAGGGCTGCAATCTTTCAAATTGGTGAAGATACTGCAGAGCTTAAAGATGCTAAAAGGAGGATGATTGATGAACTTAGATATGCTGAGAGATGTTTGTTGAAGAACTATCTCAGAACAACTCCTGACATCAGAGAGATCAGAAGATGAAGCCAAGTCAAGATCTACAACTGATTAAATTCTGATATTTGTACAGACTGAAGCTGTTATCAGAAGTTAAATATTGGTAAAGCTTTAAGGACTGTAAGTTGTAGTTATCTAGTCTAATTCTCATGCATTTGTACTTAATGTTTTTGACATCATCAAATATCTGTTAAACTTGTATATTTTGCTAATTTATAAGTTGGGGGATATTGTTAGATATATTTGATAATGTCATGGCTAATACGATTTATGTTTAGTTTTCAGATCTTACTTAAACAGGATAAATCAGTACTTACTGGAAGTCAGGACTTAAGGATATCAGTACTTATATTATCAGGAGATAATTATCAGAAGATGGATATCAGAACTTAAGTACTGAAGGACGATCAGATAAGGACAGCAGCTGATTAAAGGAAAGAAGATTGAGATAAACATAAGAAGAGATATGCATGAAGAAGGAATTCTATGAAGAATAGAATACTTGGAAGAAAAGATATCTGATTGATATATTTTAGGAAACAGAATTATATTCCATATCAATTAATGATTATCTTGTAACTGTGTAGTATATAAACACAGACATAGGGTTTACACTAAAAGTGTTATCATATTTGAAAAGATTATTCATTGTAACCCTAACAGCTCTCATGATATTTGTTCATCACTGAGAGGTAACAGTTCCATACTGTAACAAAGTTTATTATTTCAATAAAGTTTGTTTTCTGTTACTTGAGTTATTAAAGTTCGATTTGATTGTACTTTACACTATATTCACCCCCTCTACAGTGTGTGTGTGACCTAACATATTCTTATTTCAGTGACCAATAACCTGTAGCTCTGATACCAACTGTGACGCCCCCAAATCCGGGGTCAGGATTGGGTGTCACTACACAATTTTAAATAATAATAAAAACCTGTATATTAAAATAAATATACAGAAACCCCTCATATTCAGGATCGCTTACAGGTTATAGTATGAAACAAGAATCTAAACTTCTAAAATTTACATAGTCTAGATACAATTTCATTACCTCACTACTAATTTCCTTGTACTGATCACTCTGACATCTCCAAATTTCTTCAACTGGAATCTCACCACTTTTGCTGTCTATTAAAAGCTATTCACTTTGCCCTTATTTGACACTGAAAGAAATAAGAGTTCACAAAGCAAGAGTGAGCCAAAAATGCCCAGCAACTATTATAAATGGTTTCCAGGTTTCAGATCAGAAAACTCCTGGAAACAATTGTTGAATGATTTTAAAAATGTCTTTACATATGTAAATAGTTGAGCGAACAAAATAGCGGCCCTCATTGGCCTTTAATCATAAATCGCATTTTTCCGAAAAAGGATAGTAATCGTTTCAATAGTTCATCCTTTTGAAATTTGTAATTATGAATTATTCGGGAATGCCGTTAATGGCGATCAACAATAAATTAGACTGGACATTAGAACCAACATATGCACTATAACCTGCTGATCAGTCAGGATACAGTGCGGATCTATACCCAACTGCATAGACCCAACCAACATATGGGGTACCCAGGCAACTATGGCCTAAGGGTCCGGTTCATCCCTGACCTATAGGATCCAGCTTATCACTGGTCCTAATAGTAACCTTCCAGCCCGTAGAGTATTTTGATATCAAATCATTTTGATTTCAAAACATCCCAAATTAGGGTTCGCAAATAACCCGAACGAATGGGTATTTGCTCAAGAGAGCAATCGAATTATAGGAACAATAATGAAAAGAACTGGCATAATAAGAGTAATTGCAGCGAAATATAAAACAATTAACTATTCTGAACTTAGAATATGAGCGAATAAATATTTGCAGTATTTAAGGAGAAAGGTTAGGAATACTTGCCTCAATTGATAATCTACCGATCTTTAAATAGTTGCCATATCACTCAGTCCTGTTGCGTCTATATTTCCATTGACATGCCACTTGACTTTTCTTAACAGTCGCTATTTCAAGTTTATCTCTATTCTGAATTCACTCGTCTCCTTACTATTAATCAGGCTTTACGTTTACAATCTCGGTCTGGCTTCGAACGTCTCGCACTATGTGCATCTATAACAAATAATACTATTTAATGAACTGACAATATATAATTGACTAGTCTATGCACTTATCCCTATTATCTACTCGCCCGATAATAATAGATAAGAATCACATCTCATTCAGATAATGTTTAAAAGACACGCTGACTCATTATCCACATAACACGTACACATAGGGCATGTAATTATATAACACATGATCACGTAATTCATGTAGCACATAAGTTGAATCGACAAAAGATAGGTCTTAATATGTTTAGAATTGAAATCGGGTCAAAAAGAATATTTTATCGATCAAAAAAAAAACTCAGAATGATTCATAAAACAAACACCCTTTTGATACAAAAGAATTTAGGTCTCAAAAATATTTTTAATAAAAGCAGAATATTTTTTTGAGTTTAGAGGCGTTCGTTTCGTATTAAACGGACGAACAGTTGATTTATTATGAATTTTTAAACATTTTTCGGAATTAAAACGGGTCTCCGAATCAATTAATAATTAAATAATAGGATTTGAACCCTCGAATCTGACTTTAAAATAATTTTATAATAATTATCGAGCCTTGAAAATAATTTAAAATAATATTTTAAAACTCGAACTATTTTTCGGAATTTTTAAATCAAAATAAATAATTAAATCTATTTATTAAATCAATTAAAATCAATTAATAATTAATTAAGTTAATTAATCAATTAATATTAAATTAATAAATTAATTAAAATAATTAAAATTAATTAAAATTAATTAATAAAATAAATCAAATTTATTTTTGAATTAAAAATGAGTTTAAGAATTAAAATAATGGTTTTAGGAATTAAAAAATAAATTTAGAAATTAAATAATGGATTTTTGAATTATTAGTAAAAAGTAAAATCCAGAAACATGTTCCAGGTTTTGATTTAGGGAAGAATAGGATCAAACCGGGTTACAATTTTAGAAAAAAAACGGGTTGTCAAGAACCCTACCTGGATCCGGGTTGAATGCCGTCGGAATCTGGGATTTCCAGAAACCGGTCGACGACTCTTGTTTTCCGGTGGAGTTCCGGCAGCCTCAAAACGAGGCCAAACTGCTTCATTTGCTTCAGTTTTAAACACTATTCGATTCCAAATCAATTCCTCAGACTCGACAACAACTCAGAAACACCAATCAGTACCAGAATATCATCCTCCGACCAAAACACCATTACTGCCGGCGATACTTCAAACTTTCCGGCGAAAGAACGAATTTTGTCTAAATGCAACCAAAATTGACGATTTATAGATGAAAATAAAGCTGGAGTCATATATAATCTGTTCTTGCAATCAAAATCAATCCCTGATCACAGAATAATCATAAAAATCGATTTGAAAATTTTACAAAACCCAAAAACTCGGCTATCTAATTCCAGGAATCGTTTGGTTCAAATCATTATACAATTCGATTGCAAATTACATCTAAAAGGTATTCCAAGCATCAGAATCTATCAATAACCCTTAAATCAAAAATACCCAAAATCAATTAAAACTGTTCGTGGACAAGAACCCTAATTTTATTTTTCGAAAATCAAACACCCGTTTCTATATGATGTGAAGCTCAAAATCAAACATATGATATACCAAAATGATCAGAAAATTATTCTCTACATGATTATGACATCAAACCATATAAAAAACATCAAGAACAATTTTTCATATTTAAGTTTATAATAAATTGGAATTAAAATAATTAGACAGAGAATTACCTGAGATTTCTGGGTTTGATTTGATGATTGATTATGATTCCATATTTCAAGAGCTTCGTTTTGATATATTACACGCTTAAATCGGAGTTCGGTAACGTCCTCGTTCGTGCGTTTGATTCTCATGAACGTATCGTTTTTAAAGTTTTTCTCTGTCTTTACTGTATTTTTTTACTGTTGTAAATGAATAAACGAATAAAATGAAATAAGAAATATGCTATTTATATTTACGGAATATTGGTTCGTTCTGGATCGTTTTGGATCGTTAAATTATTTGCTTAGCCGCTAAGTAACTGCAATACCGATCCGATTTGATATCAGTTTTGGATAAATATCCAAACCGTGCTTTTTTATAAAACATTATATACGAAAATAATGTGATAATATCTCGTCTTTTGAAAATACGGGTTTCGTTGATTTACCGAAATGATTGTCGTATCGAAAATCTTGCACCGGGCCGCGTACTGGTCAAACCGTAATCCGGATCGAAAAAGTCAAAACACGGAAAATGTCCGGAAGTACCAGATTAGGTTAGGAAGGAGTTTTCGGAAGAGTTTTGGGTTGTAGAAACGTAAAAACGGTTGAAGTCGGACGATTCCCGGCTTTATAAAATAATTTTGTAATTATTCAGAAAATAATTAATAATTCATAAATCATTATAAAATTCTCTAACACTCCAAAAATTACCAGAAAAATACCTTAATTATCTATATTTTATTCTGGACATATTAAAATTAACATACTCACATTTTATTACATACAAACATCCAAATATTATTATCAAACATCAGATAATTCACCAAAAATTTATATAATATTCACATAATAATCATATATTGATACAAATAATTACACGATATTTCCCGGATGTTACAGTATGTGTGTGCATTAAGCTAAATATCAGAGAAAGTGTAAAGTCTGATTCACTTCAGTACATCTTAGAAATAAGGCATAACTAAGAACTTTGCTTAAAATCTGTCATTATTCTGAAGTCTACTATAGAATGAATTCATGCAAAAGTCCACCTCAACTGTTTTGTGCTCATTTTATGCATATTTTGAAATTCCTTTTTACAGTGGCTTCTCAGTGTAAGTGAGTCACAACTGCTTATCAGAATTTATGCTTTTATCTGAGTATTTCTCCAGTAATCATAGAGTGTGAAAAGTCACCAAGAAAATTTTATGTTGCTTTTCTAATGCATATTACTTAATACCAGCAATGCACTTGGGTCTTCCCTTCCACATTTTTACTCTAGATCTTGAAGGAGTACCTGATTTTTATTTCTTTTCTTTTCTTTTTCTTTTAATAAGTGAGGCTTATCAGCACTTAGTTCATTCACCAGATTTACTAACATCAGAACTTAACAAATAAGAAGCACTAGTCTAGTTTTTGAATTAGTAATAAGATACACAAAGTAAACTTAACTAAGCTCAATATCAGAATTTGCTTGTGTTAAGAGATTTCCACATAAACGATTAGTTCAGACATGGGATCTTTAGTATATTAAAGACTACTAGTTCAACATTTAGCACAATTATCCTCATTGGATTGAATAGTCACAAAAACATTCATATCACTATCAAAGTTCACATCAGACAACAATCAGTATTGAAGCAAATTTTCAATTTAGGCACATAATTCACAAAGACAGTAATATCTGTAAATACTGATCATAAAGTCTGATGTATCAGAACATAAACTAAGCAGATTTAGAAAAAGAACCTGAAACCATTCCAAGTTCATTTACCAATCTTGTAAAGGTTGCTTCACATAGTGGTTTTATGAAGATATCTGCTAGTTGTTGATCTGTTGGAACAAAATGCAATTCCACTGTACCTTCATCCACATGTTCCCTTATGAAGTGGTACCTAATGCTGATGTGCTTTGTCATTGAGTGTTGAACTGGATTACCTGTCATAGCAATAACACTTTGATTATCACAATAAATAGGGATTTTAAAATATGTTAACCCATAATCTAGTAACTGATTCTTCATCCAAAGTATCTGTGCACAACAGCTTCCTGCAATAATGTACTCTGCTTCTGCAGTTGATGTGGAAATTGACTTCTGTTTCTTGCTAAACCAAGAACCTAATCTGCCTCCAAGAAATTGGCAGCTTCCACTTGTGCTTTTCCTGTTAATTTTGCATCCTGCAAAATCTGCATCTGAGTAACCTATTAGCTTAAAGTCTGATTCTCTAGGATACCACAATCCCAGATCAGCTGTACCCTTAAGGTATTTGAAAATTCTTTTCACAGCTGTTAAGTGAGGTTCTCTTGGATCTGCTTGAAATCTTGCACAAAGACAGGTAGCATACATGATATCAGGTCTACTTGTAACACCCCCAGATCCGGGGTCAGGGATCCGGGTCGTCACGGTCTTTCTTCCCACAATTATCACTTAACTTAATTAATAATAAACAACCTCATGCTGTGACCCCACACTAACACACACCACCACACGTCGTAGTCTCAGAGATGAAATTGAAATAAGTACAAGTCCTTGAATCCACAATTAAAAGTTATTACAACCCAAAATGATTACTTGATAAGTTTACAGTTAATTGCCATTATCTGCCACAAGTTATAATTATACATAATTGATTCTTAAAAGTAGAATGTCTGATCTACAGATAGATCTACCTCTGCAGCTATAGCAGCTACGATCTCAACGGGAAGGCGCGGGGCGCTTCCCACGCTCTTGCGCTGGGTCTGCTTGAGCCTGGCCATCTTTCCTAACTGTTGTTGTGTGATGAAGAAATAAAGCAAGAGTGAGCATTACAGCTCGTAAGATAATATATAGTGTAATCAATAATGCAAGTATCTAATAGATAACTTACTGAAAACCTTTATCAAGTGTAAGATAATTACTTACTGGATATAAGCTTAAAGGAAGATGAAGTTACCAAATACTTCACTATACTTATATCATTTATAAGGCTACTTGAACTACCACTGTTCAAAGTATTATAGGTTTAAAAAGGTCATCCCATAGATGAGACCATAAGTTAAGACTTGAATAGATTCAATCTTTGAAATATTATTGAATGAAATAAAGTTACGAGATACTTTATTTAGTCCCGATATATATCCACATATATATCTCTTAAACATTTCCTGGAACCTCTGTTATGTAAAGTATGAACAGAGTTTGTAACATCCAATGAATTTTGAAAAGGAAAAGAATTTTGGCATAAACCCGATATCTTGCTGATCAGGCAAAGATACCAATAAGTAACCTTTTCTACTAGTAGATGGATGAATCTCCCACCGGTCATCACCCTGGTCTTATTAAGACCTTGTGGTGGACCGCCACCCGGCCTCTTACGCGTTGATGGACTGCCACCCAGCCACTTACACTTTGATAGACCGTACCCCGGTCTGTCGCTTATGCTGACTCAATTAGATGGGCTTACTTCCCGAACGTTGGGTAAGTAATCAATTCATTTGTTTTCTCAAACAGCAACCACGTTGCGAATGTAAAATACACCACAGAGCTGGATCCCCCAGGTTTTGAGCGAGTATTTAAATCCCCTTTGAAAGGAAGATCTTAAATATAAAAATGAGTTTTGGGGTCCACTCTAACTTTAAGAATCATTCTGAAGACTCGAAAACACTTTAAAGAGTGTTTGGAGTAATGCTGATTTAATAAAGTAAATCAGTCCCGATATATTAGAAAATATCTGAATATTATTATTTAAAATAATATTCTCATAAAGATAATCCTTATAAAAATAATCAAAGTAGAAGTTTTTAAACTTATACTTGAAATGGATATTAAATAACCAAAGATATACTTATATGAAAGTACTATCCTTATTTGAATAATCGAAAATAAGTTTGATTATCGAAACATTATTCTTTAATAAAATAAAGAATATTATTAAATAATAAGCGGAGTCATAATACCTCGAATGAATATTATAAATAATATTTATTAAATAAAATAAACGGAGTCATACATCCTCCAATGAATATCCAATTAATAATCATTAAATATAATAAACAGAGTCATAAGTCCTCGAATGAATATTCAAATAATATTCATTAATTAATATAAAGTTATCAAATAAACCTTATTCGATCAATAGTTTTGAAAACTATATCCATATATATATAAATATATATATATATATTATACTCGGGAGCCTCGCCTCCCGATTTTAGAAAAAGTTCACCTTTTTATCCCCTATACTAAGGGTATACTCAAATACCGCTTATCTCTAGCATAGGTATTATGCAACTATAAGCATTGAACCAACAGATATATAAATCAAGAATATGAAACAGGCATGCATATATACCATATCACATGCTACAATATATCGCAAGAATTTGCTAATAACAAATATGCATTTATCGCAAGATCATGCATATACACATATACATCATAACAACAGTTATACGGGTAGAAAACTTGCCTGAGCGACTGGGGGTTACAAATGGCTCGGGACGAGTCTGGTAACCTATAAACAACATGTGAGTTGGAATTAAACAAAAGTCACTTGTAAATCTATACTTTAACCAAATTAGAATCTAACGCTCGCTTTGCGCTAACTGATTCTCTTAAGTCACTCGAGTACCCTCGGCTCCACCATTTTTAATAAATTAACCATTACGAGTTTTAAGACGATTCTTTCGCGAGTGTCTTACTAACTGCCTAACACACTTAACATAATTGTTTCATACACTAATTAACCCTTTTTAGGTCTTTAACCTATGTTTCATAGTAAGGCGAGGGGTAATGTTTCGTTCGCAAAATGTCGTTACTTAAAACGGCCGTTTCTCCTAAACCGTACATCGGAATCAAACGAACCACATATCAAAACGAAGCTCGTAACATGAACTATCTAAACATTGCAATGGTCAAAACTTAGTAAGGAGTTCTTGGGTCCTAATGTTATGAACAAAAGTAGTCTAAAGTAAATCGGACATTACGACGGCTATGTTTACGCGATTTCCCAATTTTATACCATTCCAATACAACCACCAATCAATCCCAATCCATCCATACAACCAACATCCATACACAATACATCATAACAGCCCCAATCAACTCGATATTAACAATTATACTTATTCTTAAACTTGAATTTAAACTATACTTAAGTCCTTTAACCAAACCATAAGATTTCAACATTCAATTCACCACCATTCCAAGCCAAACTCTAAACCAACAAGCATTAAGCTACTCTATTACCATAACAACCAAAATCATCCTAATATAAAAAGTAAAGCTAGGGTTTGGAGATGATATACCTTCCTTGAAGTGATGTGAGTATCTAGGAAGCCTTAAGAAGCCTTGAGATGTCTTAGGGATGCTTGGATCTTAAAGGAAAAACAAGAAAAATCAAGTTAAAAACCTTGAAATCACTATTCATTGTCTTCTTCATTGATTTCTTGGAGAAGATTAAGAATGAATTGGAGGCTTAAACTCATAAGATAGCCATAACTATGCATAAGGAGTACTAGAGAATTATCTTACCAATTTAGGAAGCTTGGAACTTGGATTTTGAAAAATCTTCTCTTTGAAAATGGAAAAGCCGAGAGCAAATGTTCTTGGTGAAGAGAAATACAATTTTTGTTTTGATGAAATGATTTGTTTTGGCTTGGTGGATGTAGTTTTGTTTTTTGTTTTGGTTAATTACCTTATTAACCTTGTCTTTGTGTGGTTATAAACCAACCACATCTCCTCCCTCCCTATGTCATGCTTACATCACCTTATTGTGTCATCATCTCTTACTTGTCCTCTCCTTATTGGTTGGATGACCTCATCATCCCTAACCTCCTTGATTAACTTCCTAATTGTTTGCCTAATGACCACTGATCTGTTATACGGTTCGCTTAACTTTCGTTTTCATTTATCGTTTGAGGGATCATACCCGGGATCTTATTACTTAGGTTCCCTTAACCTTTCTCAATATATTATATTCCTTTTATGATCCTCTCTTATAATCCTTAAATTTAAATCCTTTTTATCATGTTACCTTATACTCAATTCTTTCCGTATCTAGTGGATTTCCGGGAAAAATCAAAGTGTTCGGAATTGGATTCTGACGATCTTTACATACACTTATATACCCTATAGAGTACCAATAAAATCTCAGAATATCCATAACAGAACCCCTACATAGTGTGGCATGAACAGTTTTCTTATTCAGCAATATCAGCAAAAATACTATTCATAAGGGTTACAAAGAGTTCAAAATTTTGGGGTTATTACACTACTTGTAGTTAGATAGAGTAGTGAGCCAATCATACCTCTGTAATCAGTAATATCTACTGATGTACCAGTGTCATTATCCAATTTTGTTGCAGTGGCCATAGGAGTGGATGCACTTGAATAATCTTGCATTCCAAATTTCTTCAACAAATTTCTGGTGTACTTAGATTGACAAATAAAAGTTCCTTCTTCATTCTGTTTGACTTGAAGGCCCAAAAAATAGCTATGTTCTCCCATCATACTCATTTGATATCTTCACTGCATTAGCTTGACAAACTTTTTACAAAGTCTGTTATTTGTAGAACCAAAAATGATATCATCAACATATATCTGCACCAAAAGTAAGTCCTTTCCATGGTTAAGATAAAACAATGTTTTGTCAATAGTCCCTCTGTTAAATCCACTTTATAGAAGAAACTGAGCTAATGTCTTATACCATGCTCTTGGAGCTTGCTTAAGGACATAAAGTGCTTTGTCAAGTCTGTAGACATGATTAGGAAATTTTGAATCTACAAAACCTGGAGGTTGTTCAACATATATTTCTTCTTCCAATTCTCCATTAAGAAAAGCACTTTTTACATCCATTTGAAAGACTGTAAACTTTTTGTGAGCAACATAAGCCAAAAATATTCTTATAGCTTCCAATCTAGCAACTGGTACAAATGTTTCATCATAATTAATTCCCTCCTGTTGAGAATATCCTTTTGCAACCAGCCTTGCTTTATTCTTTGTAATTATGCCATCACTATCAGTTTTATTTCTGAACACCCATTTTGTACCAACTACAGATCTGTTATTTGGTCTTGGCACTATGGTCCAGACTTTATTTTTTTCAACTTCATTTAACTCTTCCTGCATTGCTTGCACCCAATCAGCATCTTGAAGAGCTTCTTCCACTTTCTTTGGTTCAGTCTGAGAAAGAAAAGGGTGATAGAGACATTTATTTGATGTAGCTGTTCTAGTTCTGACACCTGCATCAAGATTTCCAATAATTAAGTCAGGTGTATGTGCTTTAGTCCACTTCCTTGCAGATGGAAGGTTTTCTCTAGAACTGGATGCTCCCCCATGATCCATGCTGTCTTCATCAACCTTTTCTGATGCTACCCCTGAAATTGTGCTCTCTGAGTTGGATCCTTCAGAATTGGAGTTCTCAGAATTATCAGAACTTGATGAATCAGAACTTGAAGAGCCAGTTGTAGATTCTGATGCTTCTTGAGATGTGGTTGTATCTTCAGCATGCCCCCCTGCACAGGTGCATCTTCTTTTGGCGTAATCACCACAGTTTCAATAACATCAGAGTTTAATCCATCAGAGTTTAATCCATCAGAGTTTGTAGTATCAGGATTTACAGTATCAGAATTTAAAACTTCATTCTCAAATCTCAGCTGATCATGATCATTGAAATCTTCAAGTCCAGTTTTCTTCTTACCATCAAAAGAGACATTGATAGATTCCATGACAACCCTTGTTCTTAAATTGTAGACTCTGAAGGCTTTTGTGGAAAGTGGATATCCAACAAAAAATCCTTCATCGGCTTTTAGATCAAATTTGGTAGCTGTTCAGGATGAGTTTTAAGAACAAAACACTTGCATCCAAATACATGAAAATACTTCATATTTGGCTTCTTTTTCTCCACCATCTCATATGGTGTCTTTCCATGCTTGTTATTGAGTGTTGCATTTTGAGTAAAACAAGCAGTCTGCATAGCTTCAGCCCAATAATAGGTTGGTAACTTTGCCTCATCAAGCATAGTTCGTGCAGCTTCAATGAGAGTTCTATTCTTTCTTTCAACAACTCCATTTTGCTGTGGAGTTCCAGGAGCAGAGAATTCCTGCTTGATTCCTTGGTCTTTGCAGAACTCTTCCATAATCAAATTCTTGAACTCAGTGCCATTATCACTGCTTATGATTTTCACAGAGTCTTTAACCACTTTATCCAGTTGTTTGACATGATCAATCAAGATAGATGCAGTTTCACTTTTTGTGTGCAAGAAATACACCCATGTGTATCTGGTGAACTCATCCACTATGACCATAGTATATTTCTTCTATGCAATAGACATGACATTCACAGGACCAAATAGATCAATATGTAGTAAGTGATAAGGCTCAAGAATTGAAGATTCAGTCTTGCTTTTGAATGAAGATTTTCTTTGTTTTGCCTTTTGACAGGAATCACAAAGGCCATTAGGAGCAAATACTGATTTTGGCAAACCTCTCACAAGATCTTTCTTGACTAGTTCATTTATATTGTTAAAATTTAAATGAGAGAGTTTCTTGTGCCAATTCCAGCTTTCTTCAATTGATGCTCTACTTAACAGATAGATTGCACAACCATCAGTACTTGTTGAAAGCTTGGCTTCATAAATATTACCATGCCTGTATCCTTTCAGAACAACTTTGCCTGTACATTTGCTTACAACTTCACAGTGTTCTTCAAAGAAATCCACATGATAATCTCTGTCACAGATTTGACTAACACTCAGCAAATTGTGTTTAAGTCCTGAGACTAGAGCTACTTTTTCAATGATGACATTCCCCGGATTGATATTGCCATATCCCAAAGTTTTTCCCATGTTGCCATCTCCATAAGAAACACTTGGGCCAGCTTTCTCCACAAAGTCTAATAGCAAGGCTTTATTTTCAGTCATATGTCTTGAACATCCACTGTCCAGAACTATGATGTTTTTCCTATTGCCCTGCAATCACAAAGACCACTAATGATTAGTTTTAAGGACCCAGACTTGCTTGGATCCTTTGGCCTTATTAAGTTTGTTAACATTTGCAGCGGATTTAGTATCAGAGTTTATGTTAACATTTTTCTTATCAGCATTTACACTATCAGACTTTGCATCAGAGCTTACACTAGAAGTAATAATACTAACTTTCTTTAAAGAAGGTTTTATTAGATAATAATCATAGTACAAACTATAATATTCCTTACAAGTATAAATGGAATGCCATAAACTACCACAATGAAAATAAGGATTTTGTGGCTTATATCTAACAGACTGACTCTTAACTTCTGACTTTGAAGGTAAGGAGTTTATGTTCTTATTTTTCTTGCAAAAAGAAGCCAGATGGTTAGAATTTCCATAGTTATGACATTTCTTTCTAGGGGCATTAGGAACAGGCTTATAATCATTACTTTTATTCTTACCTTCCTTTCCATTCCTATTTTTCCTAGGGAGCTTTACCTTGTTTACATTCTTAACATCTTTCGGCTTATGCTTAAGCAGCTTATGCTTTACCTTGTCATTAAGCCTATGTTAACTTCAGTTGGCTTATCCTGTTTTGGTTTGTCAGAAGTTAATTTTTCTTTAACTTCTGATTTATCAATATCAGACTTTACAGCTACAAACTTAACAGGATTTACCTTTGGCTTTTGTTTAACAACTATAGGCTCAATTTCTACAATTCCCTTATCATTCTTATCATCTCCATAACATAAGCCTTCTTTCCAGTTTCCACTACTTAACAAATTCTGAGTTGTTCTGCCGGAGTTAGTCCAAGTCATGATAATCTCTCTTTTCTTTTCTAACTCAGTTTTTAGAGATTCATTTATTTTAAGTACTTCATCCCTAACATAAAAGGCATTATCTCTATCTTTCTAAGTTTGATGGAACATGACTAACTCTTTTTCTAAATAATCAATCCTCTTTTTTAAATAATCATTCCTCTTTTTATAAGCAAGATTTTTAGAAGTTAATCTTTCACATGTTAAAGTTTGATCTCTATAACTAATAAACATGGTTTTAAGATATCTTCTCAACTCAGTAATATCATCAGTATGAAAGTCATAAGTAGTTTGAGGTACCTTTAACTCAGCATTATCAGAACTGCTATCAGCATTTGCCATCAAGGCATAGTTCACCTCACTTTCAGAATCTGAAGTGCCTGTCCAGCTTTTCTTCTTTAAGACAAGAGTCTTGCCTTTGTCACTCTTCATTTTCTTGCAATCAGGAGATATTTGGCCTTTCTCACCACAGTTGTAGCACTTGACATTTGAGTAATCTCCTCTGTCAGACTTTCCTCCTTTGCCTTCAGATTTTCTGAAACCCTTCTTATCAGAACTTGCACCTTTCCTGGAAAATTTCTTTCCCTTTCTGAATTTCCTGTATGCAATCCTTGTGATTCATTTCACCATAAGAGCACACAGTTTCATTATCTCTTCATCAGCATCTATCTCAGGTAAGCTTTCAGTTTCTGAGTCATCATCACTATCAGAACTTGATGACTCAGTATCAGACTTTGTGATGAGAGCTTTTCATTTGCCTTTTCTTGAGCCAGCTGCTTTGGGGGATTTCTCCTCAGCCTTTAGAGCAACTGTCCTTGACTTTCTTCCATTCCTCTTTCTTCTTTGTTCCATCTCAAGTTCATGAGTCTTGAGCATCCCATAAATTTTATCAAGAGTTGTTTCTTCAAGATTATAGTTGTCTCTTATAGTGGTGGCCTTCAAATCCCAACTTTCAGGAAGAGCTAACAGGAATTTAAGATTTAAATCTTCAAGATCATATTCCTTGTCAACTAGTGACAAATCATTCAAGAGTTTGACAAATCTGTCATATAAACCAGTCAATGACTCATCAGGTTTTGATTCAAAGTGCTCATACTCTTGAGTGAGTATAGTCTTCCTGTTCTTCTAATTGAATCAGTTCCCTGACATCTTGTCTCCAAGGCATCCCATATCTCCTTTACAGTCTTGCAGTTAATTACCCTATTTGACATGACATTATCAATGGCACTATGCAGCAAGTGTCGTACCTTAGCATCCTTAGCAATAGATGAGATATCTTCAGCAGTGTAATCACTCTTCTCCTTTGGAATAGACTTTGCTGGTTCACCTGCAACTACAACAGAGAGTTTGGTTGGCTTGTGTGGTCCTTCATTGATTCTGTCAAGATATTTTGGATCTGTAGCTTCGAGAAACATAGACATCCTCACCTTCCATATGGGATATTTAGATGGTTTCAGTATGGGAACTCTAATAGTCTCATATCGATTATGGATTTGAGTCTTTGGAGGTTCTTCAGTTTTGGTGGGCTTGGTTGGAGTTTGTTCTTCTTCAGACATGATTATTTTTGGATCTTAAACTGTTTGTGTGTTAACAGATAAGCTCTAATACCACTTGTTAGGTCACATATACTGTAGAAGGGGGTTGAATACAGTGTTTATCACAATCAAATCGAATATAAGAACACAGTAAACAGATTTTATTTAAAACAATAAACTCTGTTACAATATGGAACTGTCATTTCTCAGTGATGAATAATTTATCATGAGAGCTGCTAGGGTTACAATGAATAATGACTTCGGTTATGATAACATATATAGTATAAACCTAATGTCTGTGTTTATATACTACACAGTTACAAGATAAATTCTAATTGATATGGAATACAATTCTGCTTCCTAAAATATATCAACTAGTTATCTTTTCTTCCAAGTATTCTATTCTTCATAGAATTCCTTCTTTGTGCATATCTCTTCTTGCGTTTGTCTTGATCTTCTTTCCTTTCAATCAGCCGCCTTCCTTATCTGAAAGTCTCCTTAAGTCCTGATATTATCTCCTGATAAATATCTCCTGATAACTTAAGTTCTGACAACTTAAGTTCTGACTTCAGTGTAAGTACTGATTTCCAGTTAAGTACTGATTTATCCTGTTAATTAAGATCTGAAAACTAAACACAAATCATATTAGTCATGACATTATCAAATATATCTAACATAATGCTTGGCAATTACCTGATAGTATTAAAAGTGTTAGTACTTTAAAGAAATTTGCAGCTACTAAATGTAATATAACTGGAAAGAGTCCTGATTTTTTCGGTGGGGATACGTTTGTTGGCTTGACATTCTTAGACCTTGCGTTTAATTACTTAGAAGGTGAATTGCCTGGTAGTTTTTCGAGTTCATCGATATAGACATTGTGGTTAAATGGTTAGCAAAGTTTGTCGAAATTGAATGGGAGTATTGAGGTTTTGGGTAGTATGACTGAGTTGATTGAGGTTTAGTTGCATTCAAATTCTTTTACGGGTCCTAAACCTTATCTTTCAGGGTTAGGACAGTTGTAAAATTTGAGTTTGAGGGATAATAAGTTGACGGGCCGGGTCCCTGCGTCTTTGAGTGGTATGTCGTCGCGTGTGGTAGTGAATTTGAAGAATAATATGTTGCAGGGGTCACCGCCGAAGTTTAAGGATTCAGTGAAGGTGGATATGACTAAGATTTCAAATAGTTTTTGTGTGAATGTTGTAGGGGTTCGGTGTAATTCACGTGTAGATTTGATGTTTACTGTTGCGGAATCAGTTGGTTAGAGCAACTACAATGCTGCAATGCCCATTTCCCTTTTTAATTTCAACTAGCATAATAACCCGTGCGAGGCACGTGTTATTTTCTAGAGTTTTTTTATGCATCATGCAATTATAATGTTTGTAGAGAACTCCAACAATATCCCTATGTAGGCTCTTGAGTCAAATTTTGAAGAAATGGAGATAAAATTTCTCTCCAACAAGCTCCATGTCGCCCTCTATAACATTAGGAGTTTCGAATGCTTCCTCGCTTTTAAGAGTAAATATCCTCTCAACTATTATTATATTATATTTTTCTTACCCATTATTTTATATTTAATGAATGAATATAAACAGGATAGTAAGTGTACGTTTAAAACGAAATGATTAAACTTAATCTGTACAATGCCGTTAGTATGTTTACAAATAAAAAACTACAAATTAACATATATGTTGAATACAGAGTTGACCAAAATCTTGAATTTTATTTAAATAAACTATATGTATTGCTCTATTTTATTACTGAGTTCACTACTAACTTACAATTAACTTACTCAATTTAAAAAGATAAAAAATGCATAACTGAAGTCAGAATGACTTGCAATCATAATATACAATAATTTATGTTAGATATATTTGTGATGTCATGTCTAATAATGATTTATGTTTAGTTTTCAGATCTTGACTAACAGGACAAATCAGGACTTAACTGGAAATCAGTAGTTATACTGAAGTCATAACTTAAGATATCAGAACTTAAGTTTTCAGAACTTAAGATATCAGAAGATATTCATCAGGAGATAATATCAGTACTTAAGAAGACTTTCAGATAAGGAAGGCGGCTGATTGAAGGGAGAGAAGATCAAGACTAAAACAAGAAGAGATATGCATGGAGAAGAATTCTATGAAGAATAGAAGACTTGAAGGAAAAGATAACTAATTGTTAGATATATTTGATAATGTCATGTCTAATATGATTTGTGTTTAGTTTTCAGATCTTACTTAAACAGGACAAATCAGTACTTAACTGGAAATCAACACTTATACTGAAGTCAGAACTTAAGTCATCAGTACTTAAGGTTCAGGAGATATTTATCAGAAGATAATATCAGGACTTAAAGGAAACGTTCTGATAAGGAAGGCGGCTGATTGAAGGAAGAGAAGATCGAGACAAATGTAAGAAGAGATATGCATGAAGAAGGAATTCTATGAAAAATAGAATACTTGGAAGAAAAGATATCTGATTGATATATTTTAGAAAGCAGAATTATATTCCATATCAATTAGCAATTATCTTGTAACTGTGTAGTATATAAACACAGACACAGGGTTTACACTATAAGTGTTATCATTATCGAGAATATTATTAATTGTAACCCTAGAAGCTCTCGTGATATTTGTTCATCACTGAGAGAGGATAGTTCCATATTGTAACAGAGTTTATTGCTTTGAATAAAGTCTATTTTCTGTTACTTGTGTTATTACAATTCGATTTGATTGTGCTATATATTGTATTCAACCCCCTTTTACAGTGTGTGTGACCTAACAAGTGGTATCAGAGCCGATCTGTTAACACACAAACAGTTTAAGATCCAAAAACAATCATGTCTGAAGTAGAAACTCCAACTAAGCCCACCAAAACTGAAGAACCTCCAAAGACACAAATCCATAGTCGATATGAGGCTATTAGAGTTCCCATATTGAAACCATCTGAATATCCCATATCAAAGGTGAGGATGACTATGTTTCTGGAAGCTACAGATCCAGAATATCTTGATAGAATCAAGGAAGGACCTCACAATCCAACAAAACTCGCAGTTGCAGTTGCAGGTGAAGCAGCAAAGTCTGTACCAAAAGAGAAGAGTGATTACACTACTGAAGATATCGCATCAATTGCTAAGGATGCTAAGGTACGACACTTACTGCATAGTGCCATTGATAATGTATTGTCAAATAGGGTAATAAACTGTAAAACTGCAAAGGAGATATGGGATGCCTTGGAAACAAGATGTCAGGGAACTGATTCGATTAAGATGAACAGGAAGACAATACTCACTCAAGAGTATGAACACTTTGACTCAAAGGCTAATGAGTCATTGACTGACTTATATGATAGATTTGTCAAACTCTTGAATGATTTGTCACTGGTTGATAAGGAGTATGATCTTGAAGATTCAAACCTTAAATTCCTGTTAGCTCTTCCTGAAAGCTGGGATTTGAAGGCAACAACTATAAGAGACAATTATAATCTTGATGAAACGACTCTTGATGAAATCTATGGGATGCTCAAGACTCATGAACTTGAGATGGAACAAAGAAGCAAGAGGAAAGGAGGAAAGTCAAGGACAGTTGCTCTTAAGGCTGAAGAAGAATCTCCCAAGGCAGCCACCTCAAGGAAAGGCAAGGGTAAAGCGCTCTTCACAAAGTCTGATACTGAGTCATCAAGTTCTGATAGTGATGGTGACTCAGAAACTGAAAGCTCTCCTGAGATGGATGCTGATGAAGAGATGATGAAGCTGTGTGCTCTTATGGTGAAAGGAATCACAAAGATTGCATACAGGAAATTCAGGAAGGGAAAGAAGTTTTCCAGGAAAGGTGCAAGTTCTGATAAGAAGAATTTCAGAAAATCTGAAGGCAAAGGAGGGAAGTCTGACAGAGGAGATTACACAAATGTCAAATGCTACAACTGTGGTGAGAAAGGCCACATATCTCCTGATTGCAAGAAAGTGAAGAGTGACAAAGGCAAGGCTCTTGTCACAAAGAAGAAAAGCTGGACAAACACCTCAGATTCTGAAAGTGAGGAGAACTATGCCTTGATGGCAAATGCTGATATGACAAATGCTGATAGCAGTCCTGAAGCTGCTGAGTTAAAGGTACCTCAAACTACTTATGCCTTTCATACTGATGATATTAATGAGTTGAGAAGATATCTTAAAACCATGTTTATTAGCTATAGAGATCAAACTTTAACATTTGAAAGATTATCTTCTGAAAATCTTGCTTGTAAAAAGAGGAATGATTATTTAGAAAAAGAGTTAGTTATGTTCCATCAAACTAAGAAAGATAGAGATGATACTTTCTATGTTAGGGATGAAGTACTTAAAATGAATGAATCTCTAAAAGCTGAGTTAGAAAAGGAAAGAGAGATTATCAGGACTTGGACTAACTCTGGCAGAACAACTCAGAATTTGTTAAGTAGTGAAAACTGGAAAGAGGGCTTAGGTTATGGAGATGATAAGAATGATAAAGGAACTGTAGATATTAAGCCTAAAGTTGTTAAACAAAAGCCAAAGTTAAAACCTGTTAAGTTTATAGCTGTAAAGTCTGATACTGAGAAATCAGAAGTTAAAAAGGAATTAACTTCTGACAAACTAAAACAGGAAAAGACAATTGAAGTAAACGTAGGCTTAGTGACAAAGAAGCAACTTAAGCATAAGCTGAAAGAAGTTAAGAATGTAAACAAGGAAAAATCACCTAGGAAAAATAGGAATGCAAAGGAAGGTGTGAATAAAAGCAATGATTATAAGCCTGTTCCTAATGTTCCTAGAAAAACATGTCATAACTGTGGAAGTTCTAACCATCTGGCTTCTTTTTGCAGGAAGAATAAGAACATAAACTCCTTACCTTCAAAGTCAGGAGTTAAGAGTCAGTCTGTTAGATATAAGCCACAAAATCCTTATTTTCATTGTGGTAGTTTATGGTATTCCATTTATACTTGTAAGGAATATCATAGTTTGTACTATGATTATTATCAAATAAAACCTTCTTTAAAGAAAGTTAGCACTGTTCCTTCTAGTGTAAGTTCTGATTCAAAGTCTGATAGTGTAAATTCTGATAAGAAAAATGTTAACATAAACTCTGATGCTAAATCCGCTGCAAATGTTAACAAACTTAACAAGGCGAAAGGATCCAAGCAAGTCTGGGTCCTTAAAACTAATCATTAGTGGTCTTTGTGATTGCAGGGCAACAGGAAAAACATCCTAGTTCTGGACAGTGGATGTTCAGGACATATGACTGGAAATAAAGCCCTGCTATCAGATTTTGTGGAGAAGGTTTGCCCAAGTATTTCTTATGGAGATGGCAACATTGGAAAAACATTGGGATATGGCAATATCAATCTTGGGAATGTCATCATTAAAGAAGTAGCTCTGGTCTCAGGACTTAAACACAATCTGCTGAGTGTTAGTCAAATCTGTGACAGAGGTTATCATGTGGATTTCTTTGAAGAACACTGTAAAGTTGTAAGTAAATCTGCAGGCAAAGTCGTTCTGAAAGGATACAGGCATGGTAACATTTATGAAGCCAAGCTTTCAACAAGTACTGATGGTTCTGCAATCTGTCTGATGAGTAGAGCATCAATTGAAGAAAGCTGGAACTGGCACAAGAAACTCTCTCACTTAAATTTCAACAATATAAATGAACTAGTCAAGAAAGATCTTGTGAGAGGACTGCCAAAGTCAGTATTTGCTCCTGATGGTCTTTGTGATTCTTGTCAGAAGGCTAAACAAAGGAAATCTTCATTCAAGAGCAAGACTGAATCATCAATTCTTGAGCCTTATCACCTACTACACGTTGATCTATTTGGTCCAGTGAATGTCATGTCTATTGCAAAGCAGAAATATGCTATGGTCATAGTGGATGAGTTCACCAGATACACATGGGTGTATTTCTTGCACACAAAAAGTGAAACTGCATCTATCTTCATTGATCATGTCAAGCAACTAGATAAATTGGTTAAAGACTCTGTGAAAATAATAAGAAGTGATAATGGCACTGAGTTCAAGAATTTTACAATGGAAGAGTTCTGCAAAGACCAGGGAATCAAGCAGGAATTTTCTGCTCCTGGAACTCCACAGCAAAATGGAGTTGTTGAAAGAAAGAATATAACTCTTATTGAAGCTGCACGAACTATGCTTGATGAAGCAAAGCTTCCAACCTATTTCTGGGCTGAAGGAGTGCAGACTGCTTGTTTTACTCAGAATGCAACACTCATTAACAAGCAAGGAAAGACACCATATGAGATGGTGAAGAAAAAGAAGTCAAATCTGAAGTATTTTCATGTATTTGGATGCAAGTGTTTTGTTCTTAAGACTCATCCTGAACAGCTAACCAAATTTGATCTAAAAGCTGATGAAGGAATCTTTGTTGGATATCCACTTTCCACAAAAGCCTTCAGAGTCTACAACTTGAGAACAAGGGTGGTCATGGAATCTATCAATGTCACTTTTGATGATAAGAAGATTACTGGACTTGAAGATTTCAATGATCATGATCAGCTGAGATTTGAAAATGAAGAATTAAATTTTGATACTGAAAACCCTGACAGTCTAAGTCCTGATACTGCAAACTCTGATGGATTAAACTCTGATGTCATTGAAACTGTGGTGACTACGTCAAAGGAGAATGCACCTGTGCAGGGGGAGCATACTGAAGATATAACCACATATCAAGAAACATCAGAACATACAACTGGCTCTTCAAGTTCTGATTCATCAAGTTTTGATAAGCCAAGTTCTGATAGTTCTGAAAACTTAAATACTGAAGGATCCAACTCAGAGAGCATAATTTCAGGGGGAGCATCAGAAAATGTTGATAAAGATAGCATGGATCATGGGGGAGCATCCAGTTCTAGAGAAAATCTTCCATCTGCAAGGAAGTAGACTAAATCACATACACCTGACTTAATAATTGGAAATCCTGATGCAGGTGTCAGAACTGGAACAACTACTTCAAGTGGATGTCTTTACAATTCTTTTCTTTCTCAAACTGAACCAAAGAAAGTGGAAGAAGCTCTTCAAGATGCTGATTGGGTGCAAGCAATGCCGGGAGAGTTAAATGAATTTGAAAGAAACAAAGTCTGGACCCTAGTGCCAATACCAAAGAACAGATTGGTTGTTGGTACAAAGTGGGTATTCAGAAACAAAACTGATAGTGATGACATAATTACAAAGAATAAAGCAAAGTTGGTTGCAAAAGGATATTCTCAACAGGAGGGAATTGATTATGATGAAACATTTGCACCAGTTGCTAGATTGGAAGCCATAAGGATATTTTTGGCTTATGCTGCTCACAAAAAGTTTACTGTCTTTCAAATGGATGTGAAAAGTGCTTTTCTCAATGGAGAATTAGAGGAGGAAGTATATGTTGAACAACCTCCAGGCTTTGTAGATCCCAAATATCCAACTCATGTCTACAGGCTTGATAAAGCACTTTATGGCCTTAAGCAAACTCCAAGAGCATGGTATGAGACTTAAGCTCAGTTTCTTCTGGAAAGTGTATTTAACAGAGGAACTATAGACAAAACATTGTTCTACCTCAACCATGGAAATGACTTACTTCTGGTTCAAATATATGTTGATGATATCATCTTTGGTTCTACAAATGACAGACTTTGCAAAAAGTTTGCCAAATTGATGCAGTCAAGATATCAAATGAGTATGATGGGAGAACTTAGCTATTTTCTGGGCCTTCAAGTCGAGCAGAATGAAGAAGGCACTTTTATTTGTCAAACCAAGTACACTAGAAACTTGCTGAAGAAATTTGGAATGCAAGATTGTTCAAGTGCATCCACTCCCATGGCCACTGCAACAAAACTGGATAAGGATACTGGTAAATCAGTAGATATTACTAATTACAGAGGTATGATTGGCTCTTTACTCTATCTAACTGCTAGTAGACCTGATATCATGTATGCTACCTATTTTGTGCAAGATTTCAAGCAGATCCAAGAGAACCGCACTTAACAGCTGTGAAAAGAATCTTCAAGTATCTTAAGGGAACAGCTGATCTGGGATTGTGGTATCCCAGAGAATCAGATTTTAAACTTATAGGTTACTCAGATGCAGATTTTGCAGGTTGCAAAATTGACAGGGAAGCACAAGTGGAAGCTGCCAATTTCTTGGAGGCAAATTGGTTTCTTGGTTTAGCAAGAAACAAAAGTCAATTTCCACATCAACTGCAGAAGTAGAATAAATTGCTGCAGGAAGCTGTTGTGCACAGATTCTTTGGATGAAGAATTTGTTACTGGATTATGGGTTAACATATTTTAAAATCCCATTTACTGTGATAATCAAAGTGCTATTGCTATGACAGGTAATCCAGTTCAACACTCAATGATAAAGCACATCAGCATTAGGTACCACTTCATAAGGGAACATGTGGATGAAGGTACAGTGGAATTGCACTTTGTTCCAACAGATCAACAACTAGCAGATA
Organism: Apium graveolens; assembly: GCF_009905375.1. Classification (NCBI taxonomy): domain Eukaryota; kingdom Viridiplantae; phylum Streptophyta; class Magnoliopsida; order Apiales; family Apiaceae; genus Apium; species Apium graveolens. The sequence continues at coordinate 252,975,117 of NC_133655.1, forward strand.
TCTTCACAAAACCACTGTGTGAAGCTACTTTTACAAGATTGGTAAATGAACTTGGAATGGTTTCAGGTTCTTTCTCTAAATCTGCTTAGTTTTTATTCTGCTGCATCAGACTTTATGATCAGTATTTACCGATATTACTATCTTTGTGTCTTCTGTGCTTAATTGAAAATTGTTTAAGTACTAATTGTTGTCTGATGTGAATTTCTAAACTCTGACAGTGATATGACTATTTCTGTGACTATTCAATCCTATGAGGATAACTGTGCTAGATGCTGTCCTAGTAGTCTTTAATATACTAAAGATCCCATGTTAGAAGTAATTATTTATGTGGAAATCTATTGACACAAGCAAATTCTGATATTGAGCTTAGTTAAGTTTATTTTGTCTATCTTATTACTAAGTCAAAAACTAGAATAATGCTTCTCATCTGTTAAGTTCTGATGTTAGTAAATCTGCTAAATGTACTAAGTGCTGATAAACCTCACTTATCAAAAGAAAAAGTAAAAGAACAAGGAATAAAAATCAGGTACTCCTTTGAGATCTAGAGTAAAAACGTGGAAGGGACGACCCAAGTGCATTGTTGGTATTAAGTAATATGCATCAGAAAAGCAAATAATTATTTTTCTTGGTGACTTTTCACACTCTATGATTACTGGAGAAATACTCTGATAATAGCATAAATTCTGATAAGCAGTCGTGACTCACTTACACTGAGAAGCCACTGTAAAATGGAATTTCAAAAGATGCATAAAATAAGCACAAAACAGTTGAGGTGGACTCATGCATGAACTCATTCAATAGTAGGCTTCAGAATAATGACAGATTTTAAGTAAAGTTCTTAGTTATGCCTTATTTCTAAGATGTACTGAAGTGAATCAGACTTTACTCTTTGTCTGATATTTAGCTTAATGCACACACTTACACTCCATATGAATGATGAAAATTACTGTGGTGATCAATGTTATTTTAGATGAATAGTTTATGTGTCAGATTGCATAAATTCTGAGGACAGATGATTAAGTTCTGAAGAAACAAAATCAGAATTTATGTGAAGAATTGCAGAAATAGGCATTCACTTTTCGAGTTAAGAAATCATGTTCTGATGACTGTTAGGTTCTGATATAAGTCTAAGTGTTGATATTAAATTCTGATTCTTTACTTGACTTATTTATGGTTTAAATCTGAAACAGTCCAATTTTACATCAGAATATGTTCGGGTGAGATATTAACAGTCACTACAATTAAGCTTAGTTGTACACGTCCATGCACAGTAATGTTTACTTGTTTCTTGTGCGCATTAAACCCTGTTTTACACTTCCAATGGCTGTTTTTATTCTCCTCAGTCTAGGGAGATGAGGTAAAATTATTTCTACCTGTCAACATTAAATTTTCCTTGCGTCTCCTGGCATTCTATTGCCTATATAAACCAACACTTCACTCCAGCCAGCACATCTCTAAATTCCTCATAAACCCACTCTCGTTTTATTCTTAACACCAAAAATGACTGCGTTTGGCTGGTTTTATAATTATGGCGACGAGACTGTACATGTCTTTATAAATGGAATTCCAACTCTATACCCTATCGCCAATATCCCTCACAATCTCTGGATTCAATTTCCAGAGGTTATTAAACATGATCTGCTGACAGTTCGCAGAGAACTACATCTCCGTCGTCTTCGACAGCAGGAACGAATCATACGACTCGCTGTTCTTTTTGTTGAGAGCAGGAAGAAGAAATAGTTTCTGCTCCCTGTTTCTCTTCACCGTCAGCTTTGTCAGGCTTCTTATCTTAGGACAATAGTTGTTGCTGTTAGAATTTGTAGCTTAGGACAATCTTGTAATTTTGTGCTGTAATTTCAATTTCATGGATGTATTTTCTCAATATATTAATGGAATTTTATATTTTTGGAAGATTTTGTCTCTGAGTTGTTTGAAATTCTGATATGCATTTTTAAATCCTGTTTTACCCATATTCTGATGACCGTTTTTATATCTGATACAAATCAAGTTCTGATTTTGACGTGGCAGTACCTGTTTACTTGATTTATTTTTTTGGTCATTCTCTCACTTAGTGTATTTATACAGAATATTGGTCTCGCAGTAAAAATATTTTTTTTAAGTGGGAACAGTTTAAATTTTAAATTAAAACTGAACTACCTTAATTAATGGGATTACTTGGTAAGTGGAACGGTTTTTTTCTTGAAAAACTGCATGTGATAAGTAATGATTATTGTTTTCCCGTGCCCATTAATTATTCTTTACTGCTGCATGTCTGACAGGTGTCCAACGGTTACTTTTTCTACCGTTTATAAGTAAAAGAGAGAGAAGATTGTAAAATCTTTTATTTACTTTCACACTTTATCTCTCTTTTCTTTACTTCTATTCAATCTCATCTCCTGACATTTTTTTCTTACAGACATTTTATCAAACACCTTACAGGCAATCTTATTTCTCATTTTTTTTCTCATGGCACCTAAGGATTTGATTATAGATGGAGCCAAGTTTGTACCCAACAATTATGCTGCAAACTTAAACCATGATGAAGCTCCATCTGATTTGCACTTTGTGCAAGATCTTCTAGAACACAGTGAGATTAGGTATGCCTTGACCCAACCTCAAGTCATTTCCAGCCAACAAGTTCTGACATTTTGGCGGACTGGGCATTTTGATAATGGTGGTGCTACTGGTACTCCAAGCATTATTTTTGAAGTCAATGATGTTGAGCATGTGGTAACTCCTGGAGCAGTTCATAAAGCTCTACATTTACCAGATGGCTGCATTTTCTCACAGCGGAGGAACCAGTTCTACAGCAGCCCATGGCCAATTTGGGGTATGAGAAGAGTTTGGCCAAGCTTGGACAGTTGAAAAGAGCACATATCAGAAAGGAATGGAGCTTTTTCTTCAACTGCATCACTAAAGCATTCGGCAATAAGTGTTCCAACTTTGATGTCATTCCTATTATGAGTCAGCACATCGGGTATGCTATTATTCACCAAACTTATTTCGATTTTGCAAATGCTATGCTAGGCTTTATAGGGGATAGGATGACAGATGATATGAATGTAGTATACTTTGCTAGATTCTGTCAGCTTATATATACTTTTTTTTGTGCTAATGAACCTCAACAAGCTAGTTCTTTATTTCCACCCTTTAAACTTGCAAAACGGGCGTTTAATGATTTGGTAAATGCTGACCTTAAGAAAAAGGTGGTTAGACCCTTACAAATACCTCAGTCTGTAAAACAAATCTTGGTAAATGCTGATCCTCTAACCTACAGATCTGTTTACCCTGATGTTCAACCCACCATCTCATCCCAGACACCACAGCACCCTTCAGAACATACCACACATACACCTCAATCTACTCAACCCTCTATCAGACCACATCTCACACCTTCACAGATAACTCAACCTTCATCATCAGCACATACTGTGAACTCTTCATCTTCCAAGCCCGAGAGGACAAAGACTGTACCTTAGACACCACAGAAGAGAAGAAGGATTGTTCTGAGAGATGAGTCAGATAGTGAGGAACAGGTTCCTGCATCAGAACCTGTTGTCACAGAAGCTGAGAAGGTCCCTTCTCAGAAGGATACTGGAATTGGGGGATCTAAGCTTCTCAAAAGGCTTAGAAGAATGTGTTATGCTGAAACTCCCAAGGAATCTCCATCTTCAAAGAAAAGAAAGAAACAGAGAGCTCACAGGCCAGTTTTAGATGATGAGAAAGCAGCAGCTAAGGAAGGAGACCAGGAATCTCTGATCTCACAAGAGCCAGAATTTACTGAAGCTACTGCATCTTCACCTCCAATGTCACCAACTCAGGAAGCTGTTACAGATAAAGCAACTACACCACTTGTGTCTCCTGTACATGAATCAGTATCTACTGCAGACCCAGGCACAAGTGCTGAAATTGATATTCACAATCTAATTATGCCTGAGGTTCTCTACTTAGAAGCTCCAACAGCTCAAATTAATCCATAAACAACACCAATTACTGATGCTAATGAAACTCCAGAATTGTCTACAACTCCTTCTCTACATCTAGACATTGAAGATCAGACTATAGGTGAGCATCAAAATATGGCTGTTGATCAGAACTTGGAAGCAGATCAGTATTTAGAGGATGATTTTGAAGCCTCAATTACTTCTCATACTGTTCTTTTATCAGAAGATGTTGCATCTGTAAGTTCTGATGCTGCAAATGCTGATACTATTGGTGATGCTGCTATAAATGAAGATGCTACTGCAGCTGGTCCATCAGGACATGCACCTCAATAAACTGTTCACAAAAGTGAGATAGTCAAGAAGTTTGTTACAGGGGAAGCACCAGTACCTTGGAGTGAAACTCCTAGAGGACAGGAGTGGACTAAGGAGTGGAACACAGTTACCTTTGTTCCATCTGAAAAAATTCTTGCTGAGCACTTGGCAAAAGCTGATGAGATGCTAATTAATGATGATTTCAAGACACAGCTTTGAGTCACTGCATTGAGTACTAGACATCTTCAAGGTATACATTCAACAACTCATGCTGAGGTGCATAAAATTCAGGAAGAATTACTCAAGCAAGAAATGACTATGAAAATTGAAAAGAAAAGTTTTTTCAAACCTACCTTTGATAGAGTTTCTTACATTGAGAAGACTCAAGAGAAGCAACAGTCTCAGATTGATGAAATTTTGAAAAATCAAGCTTCTTAGCAATCTCAACTCGATAAAATCCAATCCTCAGTGGAATTGCTTGTCTTTCTTCTCTTACCTGCTGATGCCAAAAAGGGGGAGAAGGTAATTAAGTCCAAATGAAAAACTGTTAAGACACTGAAGGGGAAGGATGATGAAAAAGATGACCAGGGAAACTCTGTAATGGGTGGAGGTCATAGTCAAGGTAGAGGTCTCTCATCAAGAAGAGCTGAAGCTACAGGTCATAGAACAAGTTCTGATACTGGAAAAAGAATTACTTCTGATACTGGTAAAAGGATAAGTTTTGATGAACTTTTGGATCTTGATGAAGGAATTTCAAGACAGTTATTTCTGAAAGAAAATCCAGGAATGGACTTTGAGAGTCTATTGGAAGAAGAAGCTAGACTTAAGTCAAAAAAAGTTAACTCTAAATTTGAAGCTTCTGTTGGTAAAAAGAAACTTCCAAAGGTCAAAGGCATTGTGATAAAAGAAAGGACAAATATTGAGGCAACCAAGGCCAAATCACAATTGCAGATAGATCCAAGGTCCAAGGGCAAAGAAAAAATTGGTGAACCTATAAAGGTTTATGTGCCTCCCGTGGATGAAGAAATTTCTGATGAAGATGCTGATCTTACTCTGACTTCAAGAAAGATTGCTAAGACAACCTCTAACATGGCTCAAGTTGTTCAGAGTCAAGATTTAGTTAGTTCTGATATTACAAAGAAGCAAGTAACCTCTGACATAGCTCAAGTTGACTTGATATCAGAAGATAAAGCAAAGGAAACCTCTAACATTGCTCATATTAAATCCTTAAAGTTACTCCTACCAGGTTTCACCAAAGCCAAACAGACTCAACCTTTGAAGACTGCTGCAAGTGGTTTTGAAGCAAGAGTGGTTACTGGAAAGGAAGCAAGATATAAATTTGGATTGGGTAGTGCTGATGAAAGAAGAGTACAGAACACAACCAATGATCCAACTTCCTTAAGTGAACCAGGTGTTGGAGCAACTCCTGAAAGATTGAATCAATTAGAATCTGTACAGATGGTGTACCATATTTACTTGAAAGAACACATCTTGTTACACTTCATGACAGATGGTAGGGTTTACCACATAAGGGAAAATGCTATTCCACTGAAGTATTTTGAAGAACTGGAACATGTTTTAATTTTTACTTCAAGTGAATGACAGAATAACAGAAAGTGCTGCAAACTATTTGAAAACTCAAATTCAGAGACAGAAAAGGCTTTATTCTGTAAAGTCTAACAACACATATCTTCCAAAGTACAGAGATCACAAGGGTGATATTGTTGAGATGAAGCCTAACTATGCTAAGATTATAACTACCTTTCTGGGTTATAAGGCTGTAGAATTCAATCTTGAGTCTGACAAGGCATATTTGATCAGACTGGATCAGGACATAAGGAAAGCTAGAATAAATGATCTCAGGGCTGCTATCTTCCAAACTGCTGAAGATTCTGCAGAGCTTAAAGATGCTAAAAGGAGGATGATTGATGAACTCAGATATGCTGAGAGATGTTTGTTAAAGAACTATCTCAGAACAACTCCTGACATCAGAGAGATCAGAAAGTGAAGCCAAGTCAAGATCTACAACTACTCAAATTCTGATATGAATACAGACTGAAGTTGTTATCAGAAGTTAAAGTTGGTAAAGCTTTAAGGACTGTAAGTTGTAGTTATCTAGTCAAATTCTCATGCATTTGTACTTACTATTTTTGACATCATCAAATATTTGTTAAACTTGTGTATTATGCTAATTTACAAGTTGGGGGAGATTGTTAGATATATTTGATAATGTCATGTCTAATATGATTTGTTTTTATTTTTCAGATCTTACTTAAACAGGACAAATCAGTACTTAACTGGAAATCAACACTTATACTGAAGTGAGAACTTAAGTCATCAGTACTTAAGGTTCAGGAGATATTTATCAGAAGATTATATCAGGACTTAAAGGAAATGTTCAGATAAGGAAGGCGGCTGATTGAAGGAAGAGAAGATCGAGACAAATGTAAGAAGAGATATGCATGAAGAAGGAATTCTGTGAAGAATAGAATACTTGGAAGAAAAGATATCTGATTGATATATTTTAGGAAGCAGAATTATATTCCATATCAATTAGCAATTATCTTGTAACTGTGTAGTATATAAACACATACATAGGGTTTACACTATAAGTGTTATCATTATCGAGAATATTATTAATTGTAACCCTAGCAGCTCTCGTGATATTTGTTCATCACTGAGAGATGACAGTTCCATATTGTAACAGAGTTTATTGCTTTGAATAAAGTCTATTTTTTGTTACTTGTGTTATTAGCATTCGATTTGATTGTGCTATACACTGTATTCAACCCCCTTTTACAGTGTGTGTGACCTAACACTAATTGATATATTTTAGGATACAGAATTATATTCGATATCAATTAGAGATTATCTTGTAACTGTATGGTATATAAACACAGCATAGGGTTTACACTAGAAGTGTTATTATTATCGAGAATATTATTCATTGTAACCCTAGCAGCTCTCGTGATATTTGTCCATCACTGAGAGAGAACGGTTCCATTGCAATACTGTTTTAAGAATAAGATTATTCTTTGTTACATACTTGTGTTCTTAATTGGATTTGATTGTATTATACACTGTATTCAACCCCCTTCTACAGTGTGTGTGTGACCTAACAAGTGGTATCAGAGCTAATATGTTAACACATATACAGTAAAGATCCAAAACAATCATGTCTGAAGAAGAACAAACTCCAACCAAGCCCACCAAAACTGAAGAAACTCTAAAGACTCAAATCCACAGTTGATATGAGACTCTTAGGGTTCCCATGCTGAGACCTTCTGAGTATCCCATATGGAAAGTGAGGATGGCTATGTTTCTGGAAGCTACAGATCCAGAATACCTTGACAGAATAAATGAAGGACCACATAAGCCAACCAAGCTCTCTGTTGTAGTTGCAGATCAGCCAGCAAAGACTGTACCAAAGGAGAAAAGTGAGTATACAGCTGAAGATATCTCATCTATTGCCAAGGATGCAAAGGTAAGGCATTTGTTGCATAGTGCCATTGATAATGTCATGTCAAACAGGGTAATTAACTGCAAGACTGCAAAGGAGATATGGGATGCCTTGGAGACAAGATGCCAGGGAACTGATGTAATTAAGAAGAACAGGAGGACTATACTCACTCAAGAGTATGAGCACTTTGACTCAAAACCTGATGAGTCATTAACTGGTTTATATGACAGATTTGTCAAACTCTTGAATGATCTGTCACTGGTGGATAAGGAATATGATCTTGAAGTATCTAATCTTAAATTCCTTTTAGCTCTTCCTGAAAGTTGGGATTTGAAGGCAACTACTATAAGAGACAACTATGCTCTTGATGAAACTACTCTTGATGAAATTTATGGTATGCTCAAAACTCATGAACTTGAGATGGATCAAAGAAGCAAGAGGCATGGGAGAAAGTCAAGAACAGTTGCTCTTAAGGCTGAGGAGGAATCCCCCAAAGTGGCTGCCTCAAAGAAAGGCAAAGGAAAGGCTCTCATTATAAAGTCTGATTCAAATTCATCAAGTTCTGATGATGATGAGGAGGATTCAAAAACTGAAAGTCTATCTGAGATGGATGCTGATGAAGAGATGATGAAATTGTGTGCACTTATGGTGAAGGGTATCACAAAAATAACCTATAGGAAATTCAGAAAGGGAAAGAAGGTTTCCAAGAAAAGTGGAAGTTCTGATAAGAAGAGTTTCAGAAAATCTGAAGGCAAAGAAGGAAAGTCTGACATAGGAGACTACTCAAATGTTAAATACTACAATTGTGGTGAAAGAGGCCACATATCTCCTGAATACAAGAAAGTAAAGAGAGACAAAGGCAAGGCCCTTGTCACAAAGAATATAAGCTGAACAGACACTTCAGATTCTGAAGATGAGGTGAACTATGCCTTGATGGCAAATGCTGATAGCAGTTCTAATGCTGCTGAGTTAAAGGTACCTCAAATAACTTATGCTTTTCATACTGATGATATTACTGAGTTGAGATCTTATCTTAAAACCATATTCATTAGCTATATAGATTATACCTTAATATGTGATAGGTTAACTTCTGAAAATCTGGCTTTTAAGAAAAGGAATGACTATTTAGAAAAAGAGTTAGTTATGTTCCATCAAACTCAGAAAGAAAGAAATGATGATTTTTATGTTAGAGATGAAGTGTTAAAATTGAATCAATCTCTAAAAACTGAGTTAAAAAAGGAAAGAGAGATTATCAGGACTTGGACTAACTCTGGCAGAACAACTCATAATTTGCTAAGTAGTGGAAACTGGAAAGAGGGCTTAGGTTATGGAGATGATAAAAGTGAAATAGGAACTGAACAAATTAAGCCAATTATTGTTAAACAGACTACTAAGCCAAAGGTAAATCCTGTTAAGTTTGTAGCTAAAACTGTAAAGTCTGATTCTGAAAAGATGAAACAATATTGATACAGAAGTTAAGGCAGAGTCAACTTCTGACAAATTAAAATAGGATAAACCAGATGAAGTTAACATAGGCTAATGACAAAGAAGCAGCTTAAGTATAAGCTGAAAAAGATTAAGAATGTAAACAAGGTAAAGCCACCTAGAAAAAATAGGAATGGAAAGAAAGGTGTGAATAAAAACAATAATTATATGTCTGTTCCTAATGCTCCTAAAAAGAAATGCAATAACTGTGGAAACACAAACCATCTTGCTTCTTTTTGCAGGAAGAATAAGGATATAAACTTTTTACCTCCTAAATCAGGAGTTAGAGTCAGAATGTTAGGTTTAAACCACAAAATCCTTATTTTCATTATGGTAGTTTATGGCATTCCATTTATACTTGTAAGAAATATCATAGTTTGTACCATGATTATTATCAAATAAAACCTTCTTTAAAAAAGTTAGCATTATTCCTTCTAGTGTAAGTTCTGATGCAAAGTCTGATACTGTAAAATCTGATATAAAAAATGTTAGCATAAACTCTGAAGTTAAATCCGCTGCAAATGCTAACAAACTTAATAAGGCCAAAGGATCCAAGCAAGTCTGGGTCCTTAAAACTAATCATTAGTGGTTTTTGTGATTGCAGGGCAACAGGAAAAACATCCTAGTTCTGGACAGTGGATGTTCAGGACATATGACTGAAAATAAAGCCCTGCTATCAGACTTTGTGGAGAAAGCTGGCCCAGGAGTTTCTTATGGAGATGGCAACATGGGAAAAACTCTGGGATATGGCAATATCAATCTTGGGAATGTCATCATTGAAAAAGTAGCTCTAGTCTCAGGACTTAAACACAATCTCCTGAGTGTTAGTCAAATCTGTGACAGAGGTTATCATATGGATTTTTTTGAAGAATACTGTGAAGTTGTAAGCAAATCTACAGGAAAAGTTGTTCTGAAGGGATACAAGCATGGTGACATTTATGAAGCCAAGCTTTCAACAAGTTCTGATGGTTCTGCAATCTGTCTGTTAGGCAGAGCATCAATTGAAGAGAGCTGGGATTGGCATAAGAAACTCTCTCATTTAAATTTTAACAATATAAATGAACTAGTAAAGAAAGATCTTGTGAGAGGACTGCCAAAATCAGTATTTGCTCCTGATGGCCTTTGTGATTCATGTCAAAAGGCAAAATAAAGAAAATCTTCATTCAAGAGCAAGACTGAATCTTCAATTCTTGAACCTTATCACCTACTACATGTTGATCTATTTGGTCCAGTGAATGTCATGTCTATTGCAAAGAAGAAATATGCTATGGTCATAGTAGATGAGTTTACCAGATACACATGGGTGTATTTCTTGCACACAAAAAGTAAAACTGCATCTATCTTGATTGATCATGTCAAATAACTGGATAAATTCGTCAAAGACTCTGTGAAAATCATAAGAAGTGATAATGGCAATGAGTTCAAGTATATGATTATGGAAGAGTTCTACCAAGACCAAGGAATAAAGCAGGAATTCTCTGCTCCTGGAACTCCACAACAAAATAGAGCTGTTGAAAGAAAGAATAGAACTCTTATTGAAGCTACAAGAACTATGCTTGATGAAGCAAAGTTATCAACCTACTTTTGGGCTGAAGCTGTGTAGACTGCTTGTTTTACTCAGAATGCAACACTTATCAACAAGCATGGACAGACACCATATGAGATGGTGAAGAAAAAGAAGCCAAATCTGAAGTACTGTCATGTATTTGGATGCAAATGTTTTGTTCTTAAGACTCATCCTGAACAACTATCCAAATTTGATCTAAAAGCTGATGAAGGAATTTTTGTTGGATATCCATTTTCCACAAAAGCCTTCAAAGTCTACAATTTAAGAACAAGGGTTGTCATGGAATCTATCAATGCCTCTTTTGATGATAAGAAGATTACTGGACTTGAAGATTTCAATGATCATGATCAGCTGAGATTTGAGAATGAAGTTGTAAATTTCGATTCTGTAAATTCTGATAGTCTAAATCCTGATACTGCAAACTCTGATGGGTTAAACTCTGATGTTATTGAAACTGTGGTGACTACGCCAAAGGAAAATGCACCTGTGCATGGGGAGCATATTGAAGATCCAACCACATCTCAAGAAGCATCAGAACCTAGAACAGGCTCTTCAAGTTCTGATTCATCAAGTTCTGATGGGCCAAGTTCTGATAATTCTGGAAACTCAAATTCTGAAGGATCCAACTCAGAGAGCATAATTTCAGGGGAGTATTAGAAAATATTGATGGAGACAGCATGGATCATGGGGGAGCATCCAGTTCTAGAGATCACCTTTCATCTGCAAGAAAGTGGACTAAAGCACATACACCTGACTTGATTATTGGAAATCCTGAAGCAGGTGTTAGAACTAGAACAACAACATCAAATAAATGTCTCTATCATTCTTTTCTTTCTCAGACTGAACCAAAGAAAGTGGAAGAAGCTCTTCAAGATGCTGATTGGGTGCAAGCAATGCAGGAAGAGTTAAATGAATTTGAAAGAAATAAAGTCTGGACCCTAGTGCCAAGACCAAAGAATAGATCTGTTGTTGGTACAAAGTGGGTGTTCAGAAATAAAACTGATAGTGATGGCATAATTATAGGAAATAAAGCAAGGCTGGTTGTAAAAGGATATTCACAATATGAGGGAATTATTTATGATGAAACATTTGCACCAGTTGCTAGATCAGAAGCCATATTCTGATGATCTTTAAATTCTGATAATAGTAAGTTCTGATGTTTACGTGGCAGTATTTATTTACTTGATTTATTTTTTGTCAATACTTGAACGGTTCTATTTTATCAGAATATTGGTTTAAGTGAGATAAAGACAGTCATAATTACTTTTTTAGTGGGAACAGTTTTTTTTATTGAAAAACTGCATGTGCATAGTAATCATTACTTATTTCCCGTGCCCATTAACTATTGTCTTAACTACTGAATGACTGACAGGTGTAAAGACTGTTCCAATTCGTCTTAACTGCTGTCAAGTGGCGTGTATAAGTAAAAGAGAGAAAAGATTTTAAATCTTTTATCTACTTTTGTATTCAATACTCTCTCTTTTCTCTTATTCTCTCTATATTCACTGACGGTTTTTACACATGCATTTTACCAAACACCTTTCAGGCATTCTTATTTCTCACTTCTTTTTCAATGGCACCCAAGGATCTAATCTTTAATGGAGCAAAGTTCGTCCCTAACAACTACACTGCCATTCTAACCAAGTGTGACGCTCCGTCAGAACTTCATTTTGTTCAAGACTTCTTGGCTCACAGTAAAATAGGGTTCACTTTGACGCAGCCATCCACTTTATCTGGAACTCAATTTCCGACGTTCTGGCGAACGGGACTTTATGATGATGGTGGTAAGGATGGGACTCCAAGCATCATTTTTACAGCAAATGAGGTGGAGTACGTTATAACTCCGACAACAGTCAGGAAAGCTCTACATCTACCTGGGAACTGCCAGTTCAGTTCTGCTGTTGAGGAGCCATTGCTACAGCAAATGATGACTAATTTAGGGTATGAGGAGTGTTTGGCAAAGTTGGGCCAACTTAAATGCCCACATATTCAAAGAGAATGGAGCTTTTTCTTCGATTGCATCACCAAGGCGTTCGCAAACAAATGCTCAAATTTTGACGTCATTCCGATTCTGACTCAACAAATTGGGTATGCTCTCCTAAACCAGTCTCACTTTGATTATGCTAAGACTGTGTTATGTTTTATAGGAGATAGAATGAAAGAGGACAGGAATGTAGTTTACTTTGCTAGGTTCTGTCAGTTAATTTACAGTTACTGTACATCAGATGAACCACAACTAGCAAGTGAACACATAGAACCTTTTAGGTTAGCAAAAAGGGCTTTTACTGACCTTTTAACTGCTGATAACAAAAAGAAAGTTCTGAGGCCCCTTAGAATTCCTTTAGCAGTAAAGCAAGCCCTTATAAATGTTGATGTTGATACTTACTCTGTATTATATCCTGATGTTCCACAACAACAACAACCACAACCACAACAACCATCAGCACCTACTACTGCCACTCAACAAACACACACATCAGAACATACCAACCAACCATTAGCACATAATCAGGTGAAACCTTCTTCTTCTAGAGCAAAGAGGACTAAGACAGTACCTCAAGCATAGCAGAAAAGAAGGAAGATGATTTTAAGAGATGAGTCTGATGATGAGGTACAGGTTCAACCATCAGGATCTGTTGCTGAAGTAACTGAGAAGGTCTCTTCTCAGATAGCTCAAGAAACAGGGAGTTCTAGGCCCCTAAAAAGGCTTAGAAAGCTAAACTCTGATGATCAAGCTCCTAGAGTCTCTCCACCAGCTAAGAGACTTAAAAAGCAAAGAACAAGGAGGGCTGTAGAAGAATCAATCTCTGAAGAAGGAATGGAAGCAGTAGCTGTGAAAGGGGGTCAGGAATCTCTGATCCCACAAGAACCTACTGTAGTTGAATCTCTTCCAAGTGCTGAGCCAGAACTTCATGAAGCTCACAAATCTCCAATCCAAGAGCCAGAGACTACTCCAATGCCTACACCTCCCGTGTCTCCAATAAATTCTCCTGTACATGCTGACAACCCAGGTACAAGTGCTGAAATTGATATCAACAACTTGGATGTGCCTATGGTATTGTATTTGGAAGCTCCATCTACTTCACATCTTTCTCAGCACACTCCACCAACCAGTCCATTGATAGATGTTGATATCCATGAAGATGAATCTTCTATTGCTTCACATACAATCATTCTATCAAAGATGCTGATACTGAAGATTCTGCAAGTTCTGTTGAAGAAAATACTGGTGAAGCTGCTACAAATATAAATGCTGATGCAGCTGGTCCTTCTGGAGATGCACCTCCACAAACAGTTTGTAAAGCTGATTTGATTAAGAAGTTTGTGAGAAAGGATGCACCAGTTCGTTGGAGTGAAACTAACAGAGGAAGAGAATGGATCAAGGAGTGGAACAAAGTTGATTTTGTTCCTACTGCAGATGTTCTTGCTGAGCACCTGGCTAAAGCTGATGAAATGTTGATGAATGATGACTTCAAAGCAAAGCTCAGAGTAACTGCATTGAGTACCAGGAACCTTCAAGGTCAACACTTAATAACTCAAGCCAAGGTGGAAAAAATTCAAGATACAGTGACTAAGCAAACCATGAATGTCACATTGGACAAGAAAAGGTTTTTTTAAGCCAGCCTTTGACCGCATTGAGTATATAGAAAAGACATAAGAAGAGCAACAAGCTTAACTATCTGATATTTTAAAGAATTAAGTTGCTCAACAAAACCAACTCAATGAAATCCAAACCTCCCTGCTTCTACCAGATGATGCCAAAAAGGGGGAGAAAGTAATTAAGTCCAAATGCACAACTGATTAACTACTGAAGGGTAATGATGATGATAATGAAGACCAGGGAAACTCTAAAAGGAGTAGAGGTCTAAGTCAAGGCAGGGGTTCTTTATCAAGGGAAGCCAGAACTATAAGTCAAAGAACAAGTTCTGATACTAAAAAGATAAGTTCTGATAAACAAACTTTGAAACTTGATGAAGAGATCTCCAAAAGGTTGTTCCTAAAAGACAATCCAGGCATGGATATTGAAAGTATGAATGAAGAAGAGATTAGACTGAAAGCTGAAATGACAAATCTAAGTCAAAGTCTAAAACTCAAGTCACAGCAAAGAAACCACCTAAGCCTAAGGGCATTGTGATCGAAGAGAGGACAAATACTGAGGCATCTAAGGCCAAGTCCAAATCACAGGTGGAAGTTGATCCTAGATTCAACCATGGATCTGGAAGTAAATGCTGATGAAGATACAAGTCTGATTTTGAAGGAGAAAAGGAATATTCAAGGAACCTATGACAGAGCTCAAGTTGTCTTGACATCAGAAGAAAAGGAAACCTCTGACATTGCTCATGTTAAACCTTCAACAGTTCTACTATCTGGGTTTACTAAAGCTCAACAATATGCTCAACCTATGAAGACTTCAAAAAATGTTTTTCAGGGTAGATTGATCCAAGGGAAGGAAGCTAGAGATAAAAAAGGACTGGGTAATCCTGATGAGAAAAGAATAAACAACTCTACCTCAGATCCTACATCCCATACTGAAACAGGAGTAGGGACAACTCCATAAAGACTAAATCAATTAGAGTCTGCACAGATGGTCTACAACTCCAAGCTGAAAGAAGACATAATGCTTTTTTTATGACAGATGGGAGAGTATTCTAGATAAGAAAGAATGCAATTCGGTTGAAGTATTATGAAGAACTGTAACATATTTTATTTCTACTTCAAGTGAAGAACAGGTCAACAGATGGTGCTGCCAAATACTTAATATCTGATATTCAGAGGCAGAAGAAACTTTACTCTGTAAAGTCTGACAAACCATACTATCCAAAGTACAGAGCTCACAATGGTGATTTAGTTGAGATGAGGCCCAATACCGCCAAGATCACTACTTTTCTGGGTATTAAGGGTGTTGAATTTAATCTGGAGTTTGACAAAGCTTATCTGATCAGACTGGATCAGGAGATAGGGAAAACAAAGATTAATGATCTAAGGGCTGCTATCTTTCGGACAGGAGAATATACAGTTAAACTTAAAGATGCTAAAAGGAGGATGATAAATGAACTTGAATATGCTGAGAGAACTCTTCTGAAGAACTATCTCAGAACAACTCCTGACATTCAAGAGATCAGACACTGAAGCCAGGTCGAGGACTACAACTGTTAAATTTTGAAGGATATACAGGCTAAAGCTGATATCAGACTTTAAGGATGGTAAAACCTACAAGGACTGTGAGTTGTAGTTATCTAGTCAAATTCTCATATGCATTTGTACTTAATGTTTTTGACATCATCAAATATCTATTGAACTTGTATATTATGCTAATTTACAAGTCGAGGGAGATTGTTAGATATATTTGTGATGTCATGTCTAATAATGATTTGTGTTTAGTTTTCAGATCTTGACTAATAGGACAAATCAGGATTTAACTGGAAATTAGTACTTATACTGAAGTCAGAATTTAAGATATCGGAACTTAAGTTATCAGAACTTAAGATATTAGAAGATATTCATCAGGAGATAATATCAGTACTTAAGAAGACTTTCAGATAAGGAAGGCGGCTGATTGAAGGGAAAGAAGATCAAGACTAAAATAAGAAGAGATATGCATGGAGAAGAATTCTATGAAGAATAGAAGACTTGGAGGAAAAGATAACTAATTGATATATTTTAGGATACATAATTATATTAGATATCAATTAGAGATTATCTTGTAACCATGTGGTATATAAACACAACATAGGGTTTACACTAGAAGTGTTATTATTATCATGAATATTATTCATTGTAACCCTAGCAGCTCTCATGATATTTGTTCATCACTGAGAGAGAACGGTTCCATTGCAATACTGTTTTATTAATAAGATTATTCTTTATTACATACTTGTGTTCTTAATTCGATTTGATTGTATTATACACTGTATTCAACCCCCTTTTACTGTGTGTGTGACCTAACAATGTAAAATTTACATTATTGTTAATATTAAAGTTGATTTTAATGAAAAATATTAGTTTTTGAAATTCAACGTATGTATGTATGGGAAAATGTTAGTTTTTTATTTACACTATTGTTAACAAAGTAAGATTAAGTTATATGTATGTGTGTATGTTAGTATGTTAATTATTATATGTTACATCTCTTAGTAAATTATGATAATTTCAATTATTTATATGCTAGATATCTGATTTATGTACATGTATAATCATTATTAACATCTAGTGAGATAATTGATTACTTAAATAACATGCATTTATAACTATTCAAAAATTAAAATTTATGTAATAAATAAATTGTTATAATTTATATATGGTATTCTTATTATCACTGACAAATAATTCATATCAATTTTTTACGCAACCGGATGTCAATCATGGCTGTAACATAAAAATAAATTATATATTTTTAAGACTTATTATTGATATTCATGATTTTTTTTCAAGAATTCGAAAGAAAAATTGTATTTATATCGTTATTTAAACCGTTTTTAAGTTTTTTTTATTACGACTCTAATATTTATTCATATAATAATTTGATAACATTTTATACTAATCTTCTAAAATTAAAAATTTTCAGTTCGATAAAGTTTTATAAATATCAGTTGAACTAGTTAATTCCTTCAAATTATTGAACAATATATGTTTTTTTCCTTAAATTATATAAAATGTATTGAATCAAATGCTACAATATAATATAGATATAACCTTTATTTGAATAATTCAAAATATTAAAATAATTCAAAATATTTGTATAATATTATCTTGATCAATGAATATTGCTGATTAAAAAAAATCTTTTAAAAAAGTTAGTTTTTTTTAAGTGAAAAATGAAAAATAAATCGATTTAATATATCATCGTAGTTTTAACAAATCTAGTGAGATCTCATTTCAAATTTCAAATATTCTTTAAATTGGGGCAAATCCCAAAAATAATAATGTGTTACCAGTGAAGTTAGTAATTTTAATATAAATAATCAATTGACTTGATCCTATAAAGACCTCAAACACATTAATTTATATTAACATAATATATTAAAAATTTTCATATTATCGGTAAGATAATCTCGCCGAGCTTGTAATTTAAATTTACTAAACGTAGAATGTGACGATATTTTTTGGCCGGGTCATGTAATCAAATTTCGAGAATTTTTTGAACAATGGGCCAAGTTCTAAAATGTATTGACTCATTATAATTCGAACTTATCTAAATATGTAATACCAATATAGATTATTTATATATAAGCGATTCTATTTTCAATATTTTTTAAAAAATTATATATGTACATTTTAATTACTTTTCATAATAAAAAATATGTTAAAAATATATGAGATATATTTTCAAACTAAAAAATGATTAATAATTAAAATAATAATCCATTTATGTATTATACCTAATTTTATATGTGGAATACAATTCTTTAAAATTAATTGTACAAATATTCAACTAACTATCCTTTTTTTCCGGAATTCAAGTAAGTATTTTTAAAGTTATAAATTATTAATTTAGCACACTTACATATTATGTGTATGATAAAAAACACATGTGACAATAGTTGAATGAAATAACTTGAGTTCGATTCCCATGAACCAGTTCACATGGAAAAGCTAGGAAGGGAAAAAAGTGGGCAAACTCCTACAATCCAAGTGCCCATTTGCCACATTTTGCGGGGCCCTTCTTTCTCATATTATATTATGTTTCAAGTTATATAACATTTTATAATGTGATTTTAATTTATTAAATAATATTTAAATTGTAATTATTTTACTTAAAATGATTATATATTAAGAAAACTAATATTAAAACAAAATACATTCAACTGAATTAAAAACATTAAATTAAAAACATCACACGAGAAAACATTAAAATTAAAATAGTACAATAAAAAGAAATTAACGACTATTGTGGAACTGCGAGATGTGCTCAAATAAAAACAAACACTGGACCCCAACAGCTAAATTTCAAACAGACTCAACTTGAACAACGATTGTTTGGAATGGTTAGGGTGAGCAACGGGTCAGAACCGAACCGAACCGGAACCGAAAGAACCGAGAACCGAAATAGAAATATTTTAAGAACCGGACCGGACCCGTTTATATGTAAGAACCGAACCGAAACCGAACCGTAAAATTCTGTTCGGTTCTGAACCGAAAGAACCGAATTTATATTTTTATTTCATATTTATTTATTTTGCATATTATTTTGTATTCTAAATTTTTAAATTTTGACTAGTTTTGATTATGTATTAACGGTAACTTAGTAAAAGAAGATTTTTATTAGTGGCACATCATTTTGAATTCGATTACTTTCTAATATTAAAGAAGAAAAATATTTATAAAAATATTCAAAACTCCATAAATATTTAAAGAAACGAGTAATACAATACAAATCATATTTTCCTTAAAATTTATTAAAATATTATAAATAAGAAAATATTATACGTAATATATATACATATATTTATATATATATTTATATTTATTCATTTATATACGGTTCGGTTCGGTTCTTATGATTCTGGTATGTTAAGAACCGAACCGAACCAAGGAACGAAATTTCTAGAAAAATTAGAACCGAACCGGACCTGAATTAGTTAGGACCCGAATTGGTTAAGAACCGAACCGGAACCGTAATTTTTTATCGGTTCGGTTCGATTCTCGGTTCCGAACCGGGAAATGCTCACTCCTAGGAATGGTTCAACTTGATAATGCAGCTTAATATCACCGAGTCATTAGATTGAATTCAATCTATTTTGTAAATAATATCACCCAGGCAGTAGATTGAATTCAATATACTGTATAAATAATTTTTATTTTATTTAATAAAAACACTAAAAATAACGTTACAATTTATAACGTTACAATGCTTTTATGTACATATCAGCTTTTTTCGTTTTGACAAAAATATATTAATAAAATAATAAAAAGTAAGCAAATGGCCTTGACCAGTACACAGGTCACACCTCTTTTTTTTTCAAATGTTCAGGTGCAATGTGAGGTAAAAAGTTGAAGCCCACCATTTTGAGTGCTCGTGACAGCAAGTGGCCTGCACTGCAGCTCAACACCAACGCCTTCTGGTAAAACACCAGGTTCATCCCCTGGTTCCACTGCGGAGTCTCCACAAAGTGGGGGAAAGAAATCTTCGACGTGAGTGATTGTTGGCTCTGTTTTTTGTGGCATTTGTGCAGTTTTCTTTTCGGGATTCCTAGTTGTATGTCTCTACAGAGCTAAGCATAAGCGTACTAAGATAGAGCTTTTGGGTATAATTCTAACTACACAGCAACAATGGGCAGTTATATATATATAATAATAAGAACAAGGCAAATAACCAAATAACCAACTAATGAAACAAAACACGAAGGCAATAACAAACTATAACGACTGTAATTGATAAAGAAAGTAAAGAAAACTTATCTCTTATCGCTTTCCAAATTCCGATAAGAAGAAGAACACAATAGCTGAGTCGCCAAACCCTTCAAGAGGACTTGACTGTTCTTGAAGAGATTATTGCCCCCACTTAAGCTGTGATGGAATGCAGCAATATCGCTTCCAGGATAAAACAGTAACAGATCAATATGGCCACAGAACCAACAATGATCAACGGCGACTCGCACCTCAGTTTGCCCAAAAAACCTATGCAACTCATATATGTTTGCGAAGTAGGCACCGAGACTTGTGTCATTTTAATCTCAAGTATACCTCTCAATATATAGGCATCTCAAGTTGCTCTTCTTCTATTTTACTCGATGTGGTACACCAAGTAAGAAAACAGAAAAAGTAAACAAAATGGGTTTTTCTTATTCTTTATATTATATCCTGATTAATTAATATTAATATTACAAAATATATTCAGTGTATGATTAAAATAATCCTTACTCAATATATTTTATATTAATAATTAAATAATCAATATAAATAATTAAACTTGTAATAGAAAAGAAAAATATAACAGTTCCCACTAGCACTAGGCCACACAAGCATTCCACTTATGCTAGTAGGTGTAAACAACACTAACACAAGATGCTATATAAACTCAATATCTTTCTTTTACAATACCAATGTGGGACAAAATCCCCATAACTCATTTCAAACAAGCAACTTTGTCTCAATATATTCATGGATTCCACTAAGAAAATGTCTTAGATCCAAATATGAAAGTTTAAGTCCTCATGTCAAGGAACAACCTCCAAGTGTTAGCTTCCAGAAATCATATCAAGAACATATATAAAATATGCCTCAAACTTTCCATTTTCTAACAATCCCCCACAAATCCATCATCAAATTGCATACGAGATTTTATACATGATATGTTTTTCAGAGTCGGTACCCTTCCGGGTTTGAACCCTCCTAAGTCCTCTACTTCGATGGCTACCGGATACAGATGGAATGTTACACCTTGAATCTTTATCCGTTGGGTGTAACCACACTCCATAGACGACGACAAGTCAAAGGCTATGGTGCCAATCTACGGCTTTGAGACGTTAATGGTCATGTCTCGATCCTGCTCGTCGAATGTTTCGAGGAATAACCCTTTTCCTGTAATTGCGACCACACAATTACATTCGCTTAGCTGGGCATCTCCAGAGATGTACTGCTATCATCTCGTCAAACGACTTGACCCCATTCAGAGTTCAAATAACTCTTGCTAACCAGCAATTCAAGTACCTCTTAAGATTTATAGGGAATAGACTTAGATACATAAGTATCTAAATGTATATGGTAGAGGTACTACCAATTCATCCTTACAACTTGTTATTATCACATTGAATACACTTCGAGGGATCTCCTCTCAGGTGTATTGGGTTCCCGCTGTTGATGAATTATGATGGGTTACCAGTCCCATCCCCAACCTCGACTTAAGGACTATAACATGCTCAATCCCTTTAGTCAGCGGATCAGCTATATTATCCTGAGTTCCTATGAACTCTATAGCAATAATCCTATCAGACACAAGCCTTATAGACTTTAGTCTAACTTGGATGTGTCTCTTTGTTTTAGCATTATACTTTACACTTCTGACTTTGTCGATAGTTGTACGGCTATCACAATGAACATAAATGGCAGGAAGCGGCTTGCTTACTACAGGTAACATACTCATGAGTCCATGTAACCATTCAGCCTCCATCCCCGTGGCATCAGGAGCACATAACTCAGCCTTAAAAGTAGACCGAGTAATCAAAGTCTGTCTAGAAGACTTTCAGGACACTGCTCCACCCGCAAGGGTAAACACATATCCAGTCACTCCATTGGAACCAAATTTCTTAGCTATCCAACTTGCATCACTGTACCCCTCGAGTACCCCCGGAAATCTCCGGTAATGCAAGCCAAGGGAAATAGTTCCCTTCAGATATCTAAGAACTCTATCCAGTGCCTCCCAATGAGTCTTGTTTGGACAGCTTGTAAATCTAGCCAACTTAGACACAGAATAAGAAATATCTGGCCTAGTCACATTAGCAAGATATTGCAAACTCCCAATAATCTAAGAATACCTTAACTGAGATACAAGAACTCCTGAACTATTCTTGACTAAGGCAACTTTTGAATCATACGGTGTACTAGCGATTCTACAATTTGAATAACCATACTTCTCAAGTATAGATTTCTCTATATAATGAGACTGTGACAAAGTTATTCCATCAGTTGACTGAGTCAACTTGATCCCAAGAATCACACTAGCTTCACCCATATCCTTCATCTCAAAGTGCATCTTTAAGAAACTCTTTGTCTCATTAATAATCTCAATATTAGTTCCAAACAACAAGATATCATCTACATACAAGCACACGATCACACAATCATTACCTCTAACCTTATAGTAGACACACGTGTCACTTTCATTAACTAAAAAATTCGAAGTTTAAAACAGTTTCATCAAAATTTTTATGCCAGTCTATAGGTGCTTGTTTAAGGCCATAGATGGATTTGACTAGTCTACATACTTTCCTTTCATTACCAGAAGCAACAAATCCCTCAGGCTGATCCATATAAATCTCTTCTTCAAGGTCACCATGAAGAAAAGCTGTCTTTACATCCATTTGATGGATGATAAGACCATGTACAAAAGCCAATGCAATAAGCATTCTAATTGTTGTCATTCGGGAAACTGAAGAATATGTATTAAAATAATCAATGCCTTCCCTTTGCCTAAAGCCCTTAGCAACTAGCCTAGCCTTGTACTTATCTATTGATCCATCAGGGTTTAGCTTCCTCTTGAAGATCCATTTACATCCAATAGTAGAACACCCAGGAGGGAGATCAACTAACTCCCATGTTTCGTTTGAAACAATTAAGTCAATTTCACTCTTTACAGTGCCTTTCCAATACCTTGACTCCGAAGAATCCTTGGCTTGATGGAAAGTTAAAGGCTCATCTTCGACATTGTAAGTGATAAAGTCACTTCCAAAGTCCTTGACTACCTTTGCACGCTTACTCCTTCTAGGTTCCTCTATTTCGTTAGGAGTAGAGCTATTACCAGGATCCACCCTCACATTTGTCATCTTTTCCACATGATCAGGAATAGAAGTTGATGTGTGAGTGGGATCATCCTCAGAACTACCCAAAGGTATACCAGTCTTCATTGGAAATACTTCCTCAAAGAAAGTTGCATCACGAAACTCAACTATCGTATTCGCCAAAATACCATCTATGTAAGATTTTAATACTAAAAATCTCATAGAGGTTGTGGTTTCAAGATAGCCCAGAAAGATACAATCAACAGTTTTCGAACCCAGTTTCTTTCTCTTGTGTTCAGGGACAAACATCTTAGCACGGCACCCCCGCACACGAAGATAACTCAAACTTGTCCTACGCTTTCTCCATAATACATATGGTGTCTTGTCCATATATTTCAGAGGGACTCTATTCAGAATATGGCAAGCCGTATTCAGAGCCTCTCCCCACATGTACTTAGGCAACCCAGAATTAATTAGCATACTGTTAATCATGTCTTTAAAAGTTATGTTCTTTCGCTCTGCCACCCATTAGAATCAGGTGTGTATGGTGGAGTAACCTCATGAACTATACCATTGCTTGCGCAAAATTCATTAAACAAGGTACTCGTATACTCACCACCTCTATCAGACCTCAAACGTTTAAGTACTTTATCAATTTGTGTTTCAGCTTCATTTTTATACATAATGAATTTATCTAGTGCTTCATCCTTATGTTTAAGCAAATAAACATAACACTATCTACTACAATCATCTATAAAGTTAATGAAATATCTACAGTGATCCTTAGTCAACACACCACCAAATTCACATATGTCTGAGTGTACTAAATCTAACAAGTCTGAATCCCTAACAACATTATGAAAAGGTTTCCTTGTTTGTTTAGCAGTTACACACACTTGACACTTAGATTTCTTATCAATGGCGTACTTTGGAATCAACTCTAAATTCAACATATTCTTTAGAGCACCAAGATTTAAATGACCAAGTCGTAAGTGCCACAAATCAGATGATTCTACACAATTAACAGAAGGTGCAACACTATCATTAATAAAACCACCCAAAACGGGTTCAACATTTATTAAAAATAAACCATCAGACAAGTAACCCTTGCCAAAGAATGTACCAGTATGAGTAATAGACTTTATTACACTTCAAAGAAAGTTCAAAGCCGTTTTTAACTAAACAACTTCCACTTATAATATTTCTACGAATAGAGGGAACATGATGCACTCTAGTGAGAGATAGAATTCGCCCATAAGCAAACTTCAGGTCCACGTTTCCTATTCCAAGCACTTGTGCAGCACTAGCATTCCCGATTGTCACTGTCACTCCATGACTCTGTTGATAAGATACAAACAAGCTAATATCAGCACAAATATGTACATTAGCTCTAGTATCAATCAACCACTCATGTGACAGATAAGTGGAAAGTAGTACAGGGTTGTAAGTAACATACCCGTCATCGGTTCCAGAGGCAACAACCTCACCAATGACCATGTTAGCTACTGGCCCACTCGTGGTTCCAAGTCCAAGCACAGTATTTGCTTGAGCTACCACTCCAGCTTTCTTAGCTTTCTTACTTGGACAGTCCTTGCTCCAATGACCAACCCGTCCACAAGACCAACATGATTTGTTCGCCTTTGGTTTCTTAGCCTTGTTCTTGTCAAGTTTAGTGTTAGCCTTCTTAGTGACTACCTTTCTTTTCTGTCCTACAGTCACTACATTCACCTTCGAGCTCCCATATTCCACAGGCAACACATGTCCCTATTTGGACTTGTGCTGCTCCCGTACTGAGATGTCCAACATCAAGTTAGTCTATGTGATCTCTCATTTCTGTCTTTTCAGGGAGAGAGCAAACTCTTCCCAAGACTTAGGGAGCTTTTCAATCACAGACATCACTCGAAACTTCTCAAGCAAGACCATACCGGACTCACCCAAATCATGAACTAACATCTCAAACTCATGAACCTGTTCAGTCATGGATTTTCCATCCACCAGCTTAAAATCAAGAAACCTAGCCACAGAATACTTCTCAAATCCTTGAGAATCAGTATTATGGGTTTGGTCTAGCTTATCCCATAAGACTTTAGCAGTATAGGCATCTGATGAATAAACATCGAACAAAGTATTTTCCAAGGATGCCAAAATTGGTTGTCCTAGCCACCCCATCCTTCTCAGCCCATAAAGCATAAACCTTAACAGATTCAGCTTTCTCTTGATCCAACCCAGGAGGATCATATTGTACCACTAACAATAGACCCTTAACCGTTAACTAGAGCTTCGTCTTTTTCTGCCAAAGAGAAAAAGAAGCTCCACCACTAAATTTATTAGGCATACCAGATAAATCAATTGGATGGAGAAAACGATACGTGGTCCAGTCAATGGTAGTAGTACCACCAGAACCAAAACCAGTCTTAACAATTTTAGGAACATCAGCAGTTTCGTTAACCATCTTGCTAATTAACTATATATAACTATAATCTCTTCAAGATTGTTGGGTATAATTCTAACTACACAGCAACAATGGGCAGTTATATATATATAATAACAAGAACAAGGCAAATAACCAAATAACCAACTAACGAAACAAAACACGAAGGCAATAACAAACTATAAAGACTGTAATTGACAAAGAAAGTAAAGAAAACTTATCTCTTATCGCTTTCCAAATTCCGATAAGAAGAAGAACACAACAGCTGAGTCGCCAAACCCTTCAAGAGGACTTGACTGTTCTTGAAGAGATTATTGCCCCCCACTTAAGCTGTGATGGAATGCAGCAATATCGCTTCCAGGATAAAACAGCAACAGATCAATCTGGCCACAGAACCAACAATGATCAACGACGACTCGCACCTCACTTTGCCCAAAAAACCTATGCAACTCATATATGTTTGCGAGGTAGGCACCGAGACTTGTGTCATTTTAATCTCAAGTATACCTCTCAATATATAGGCATCTCAAGTTGCTCTTCTTCTATTTTACTCGATGTGGTACACCAAGTAACAAAACAGAAAAAGTAAACAAAATGGGTTTTCCTTATTATTTATATTATATCCTGATTAATTAATATTAATATTACAAAATATATTCAGAGTATGATTAAAATAATCTTTACTCAATATATTTTATATTAATAATTAAATAATCAATATCAATATAAATAATTAAACTTGTAATAGAAAAGAAAAATATAACAGTTCCCACTAGCACTAGGCCACACAAGCATTCCATTTATCCTAATAGGTGTAAACAACACTAACACAAGATGCTATATAAACTCAATATCTTTCTTTTACAATACTAATGTGGACAAAATCCCCATAACCCATTTCAAACAAGCAACTTTGTCTCAATATATTCATGGATTTCACTAAGAAAATGTCTTAAATCCAAATATGAAAGTTTAAGTCCTCATGTCAAGGAACAACCTCCAAGTGTTAGCTTCCGGAAATCATATCAAGAACATATATAAAATATGCCTCAAACTTTCCATTTTCTAACAAGAGCAGCATCCTAGTACTACAGTGATTCATCCACGGCACTCGGGATCAGACCAAGATGCTGTGAAGATCACTGTTACCGGTTCCAGTGTTAATGGCAGGGCTACCAGTGAAACTTTAAGTCTTGGAAGTAGTGGACCTAGAGATATGTATATTGTTGAGGCTGGAAACATGGTAATATCCATTCAAGTCCTAAGGAATGTGACTAACAACTTCAGCCAAGATGATATACTGGGTAAAGGTGGTTTTGGAACTGTTTACAGTGGCGAGTTACATGACGGAATAAAGATTGCAGTTAAGAGAATGTAATCGGGGGTGATGAGTGAAAAGGGTTTGGATGAGTTCAAGTCGGAGATTGCTGTTCTTACTAAGGTCCGGCATAGGCATCTGGTTGGGATTCTAGGATATTGCCTTGATGGAAATGAGAGACTACTTGTTTATGAATACATGCCTCAAGGTCCCCTTAGTAGGTATCTGTTTAACTGGAAGGAGGAAGGATTGAAACCTCTTGAGTGGTCAAAAAGGCTGACCATTGCATTGGATGTTGCCAGAGGTGTTGAGTATCTGCATGGTTTAGCTCAACAGAGTTTTATACATAGGGATCTCAAACCTTCCAACATTCTTCTTGGAGATGATATGAGGGCTAAAGTTGCAAATTTTGGACTTGTTCGTCTTGCTCCAGATGGAAAAGCTTCACTTGTGACAAGATTAGCAGGAACTTTTGGGTATTTAGCACCCGAATATGCAGGTAATTTCATCTTTCACATATTTCTTTTGGCATATATTTTCATATCGATTTTTCTTGTTATATGGCCTGCTTCAAAAAAAAATTACGTTGTAGAATACTTCTTTTGTATTATTTGAGGGATTAATTTAGAATGTAATAATAATAGTAATCTTTGGTATCCAAATTATTGTGAAACAGAGTCCTGTTTCTGAATTTGTCACTCGTATCTTTAATATCCATTGTTGGTGATTGTATTGATTCGGAGACGTATGGTAGTAATTAATTAATGATATATCTTGACCTCGATATGAGTTTCACAATTAATTGACAGTGACCGGATGAGTAACTACGAAGAATGATGTCTTCGGCTTTGGAGTGATTCTTATGGAGCTGATAACGGGAGGTAGAGCACTAGATGAAACCCAAGAGGAGGATAGTATACACCTTGTCTCGTGGTTTCGCAGAATGCATCTCAACAAGGAGACATTCCGAAAGGCAATCGACCCAACTATTGATCTTGATGAGGAGGTTCTTGTTAGTCACTACAAGAAATCTGGTCATTTACAACGGAAAAAAATCATCGTTTTTGGTCGAGTAATAAGTTCGTTTTTTCGTCACAAGATAAAATTGCGTCGTAAGTTGGTGAACGTGGGCCCACATTAACAATTTAATAATACATCAACTTACAATGAAAATAATCGTTGTATGTTGTTAACTTCCGACTGAAAAAATCGTCACTTTAAATATTTTGGGACCCACCTTAAATAAATTACTAAAAAAATAATGAACAACTTGTCGTAAATAACCTAAAATTTCCGTCATAAGTTTTATTCTCTAAAAACATGCATCTTTCTGCTTTTTTTTTAGTTCCAGCCATTTCAGCTTTCAAAATAAATTCTAAACCTGTTCAATCTCCAATTCCAATCTAAATACAATTTTGTTGGACGTTGTAGTTGGCCTATTTTGTTGTAGTGAGTGTAAGCACAATATCTGATTTGGCTGGTCACTGCTGTGCAAGAGAACCCCACCAAAGGCCTGATATGAGTCATGCAGTTAATGTGCTTTCATCTCTGGCTGAGCTCTGGAAGCCATCAGACCCTGATCCTGATGATGTATATGAATTTGATCTCGATATGACGTTGGCACAGGCAGTTGAGAAGTGGCAGGCACTGGAGGGATTGAATGGCATGGATTATTCTTCTTCTGGTATTGGTAGCAGTGATAATACCAAACCAGCATACCCACAAGGCCATCAGGGTTTGCAGATTCTTTCACTTCATCAGATGGACGTTGACAGAAGAAGTTGGAGGACTGGAAAGCCTGTTTCTTGTTAATGTTTGCTAGAGGTTTGTTGTGTTTATTATGCTTCCTCCTTGCTTGTTGCTTTTGCAAAGTTTCTTTCACACTTCTTTATACTTTTTCAGGGTTAATTACTGTATTTCAAATACCACTCTACTCTTTTACCCTCTTTTTATTGTGTAGTTTGAAATGTGAATCGATAATCGTAACCCACTCTTTATATATTTAGTTTTTCAGTGGCAATCCTTGTTAGTTTGGATTATGTATCCTCTCTACTTGATGCATTGTTGTATATCAGCATGCTGCATGCCAAATAAGTTAGGTATAATTCTAAGTTTATGACTGTTTTAATTTTCCAGTAAATTTGATTTCTTTAGCGACGTGATATTATATATTTACCTAATAAGCCAAGGGTCTCTACATTTTGTGTTTGCTGTCCTTTTCTGTTAATAATTTGTAGTTCAGTTGAGATATCAATTGACAAGATCGGTATATATGATTTAACCATGTTCGCTAGACCAAATATATCCATATAAAATTAACAGACCACATTCTCTACCATATCCAAAATAAGACCAGTGTAAGAAGGCAATAAGCCAAAAATTAGAACCAAATAAAACACTACGTTGGTGCTACGTGTTTGAATACATTGGCCGACAAAGATTAAGGATCTTACTGGTACTGCAATTCGGCACTTGTAAATATCTCTGTACTTCAAACGTATTTGCTGATTTTGGTCAATGTTTATCTTGGCAGTGTCGTTTTGTTCCGGCATGTAGATGATATGCAATTTCAATGGGGGTTATTTTTATGATGCATTCGCAACTTGTTGTTTTCTAGAAATAGTTGAATATATTATGTTTCTTGCAACAATGAGTGAATGACTACTAGTAACAGTGCAACACTAAGTGAGTACGTGGGTGCCTCTACTCACGAGTCACTACACTCACATGAGTCACTATCTCGGTCTGCTATATATTCCTTTATATAATATGTAACATGCTTTGCAGATTTGGTGCCGGTAAATATGATTCTTAGTGATTGACTTTTTTGATAAATCTGCAATTTAGTATTTGTTGTTCCCCATTTTCTATTCTTAGTTTTGACTATATTATTGAACTGCTACTTCAGTAAGCGTCTGGCTTTTTCTATTCTTGATTTGTTTTGTTTTAGGTTATGGATGTGGTAAGTGGAGATTTATTTATGTTTAGGAGATCAAATTAGGATGTTTAACTTGGGTTTCTTGTGCAGCAACAGTATAAATTATTGTTCGTTGTACCTGTTACTTGTTTTTGTTGATACGTAAAGACTAAAGAGGTGCCTCCCTTGTTTTTTTCATATATAAAAACTGTATCACATGTTTTCTATTGCATAAACGTAGTCTTCATTCTTCAACTTCTTTTTAGCATGGAGATTTGTAAGTTGGTTTTCTAAGGCTTTTTTTAGGTACAGCTGCACATTTGATTTGAATGACATAACAGGTGAATTCAGTAAAGAGTCGAATAAGAAATGTTTCTTTTAACTCTCCTGTCCCTTAAATCAGTCTCAGGCTTGCTTGCTTAATTTTCTTTTTACGATTAAACTATAGGGTAAAGGAATATGGTTTGAGACTTTTGTACGCTTAACTTGGTGGGCTGGTTCCATCTCAAGCTCTGAAAAACCGTTGGTCTTGTTTTTCTGGCCCATGAGCTGTATATATTGGGTTTCCTTATTACTTAATTTTTCCTCGGAAAGATTACATAGACCAATATTTTTTTTTGACTCGTTAAGATTAGTTAGACAAATGTTTTCTTAATTTTAAGGGGTCGTTTGGTTGGAGACATTCCGGTATCAGATATGTTTTTCATTTATTTCAACCCAATATCTGATATTTGGTTCATAATTTTTTTCCTCCAAATCTATTCCTCGTACCTCCAAGATATTAGTTTTTGATATCAAGGGGAGAGGGGGTAAGGGATATGGCCGTACGAGGAATCAATTTTATTTATAGTATTTCAAATTTATTTAAGCAATCAAATGTAAATGTTTAATACAAAAATAATTTAATGAACTAAAATTTATTAAAATGATAATTAAAATAATATTTAAATTAACTAAAATTCATAACTTAAAAAATATTTTAAATTTAAAATATTCATTCCAGCACTCAACAAAACACATGATATTATATATGATACCTCAACCCATATCACCTTAACCCGATTGCTGATTTCAACCTCATACCACTTCTCGAATCAATTGCTGATTTCAACCTCATACCACTTCTCGAATCAAGCGACCTCTAATTAGGTTTATATGGATCACACATATTCCAGTGAGCGGGAATCAAATCAAGTACCTACGGCAGTCCCAAGAGAATAGTTAATAATTATTAATCACTTGAGCTAATCGCCTTCTTAGAGCATCTCCAACCGGTCTTTCCCTTAGCTAAAAAGTACCAGCTGTCACTCTACAGTATCACTTATAGCCAATATCACTAATTTTTTCTTCTCCAACCGCCTAAACCCCTTAGCATAAATTATAGCCACTCTGATATGCTTGGCTATATTTGTTGAAGGACTCCAAATTTGTAGCCAATTATCCACATCATCTCGCGCTGCTTTTTTTTCCTCCCGCTGTTTTCTTTGTTCTCCCGCCACATAGTTTGCAAGCACAGGTATGTATTTTCAATCTCTCATTTTTGTTTAATTTGTATCAAATTCGGAATTCATTTGTGACTTGGTATGTGCTATGATTTGTTGAAATCTCATATAGTCGAATTTATCAAGGTGCTTCTTTTTTGTATGAAACTAAAGTAGGAGGTAGCACAACAACTATTTGATTAATTGTCCGAAAGAATTTCAATAGAATTTACTTCCTGTATAAATTGGGCACTATATATTTGTACTATCTTTGGCAAGGGTGATAGTTTAAGTTTGGAACTTGTAATTTTATTAGACGTAATTTGTTGCAGGCTATCTCGATAAATTAGAAATGGAACACACTTTTGTTTCATTACTAAATGAAGGTTCATATAATGAAGCTGAAGAGTTTTCTTACTCTCTACCACCCCCTTTATCGCAAGAAAATAGTCAACAAGCACCTAGCCAATCAAAACGGGGAAGATTAAATAATTTATTAATTGAGGAAGATATGTTACTCTTGTCCGCTTGGTTAAACATAAGCATGGATCTTGTTCAAGGAAATAATCAGAGACAGGCGACTTACTGGACTAGGATTTGAAAATATTTTCATGACAATAAAATATTTGAAAGTGATCAGACGCATACCTCGTTGTGTAACCGCTAGTTCGCAATCAACACCTCTGTAAGCAAGTTTATTAGTTATTACAATAAAATTAGTTCAAGAAATCAAAGCGGTGTTATCGAGCAAAATAAGGTACATACTTACCACTCTTATTTATAATAATTAGAGTGACTCGATTGTTGTCCTGCCTTGAGATTGTAGTGTGCCAATGCTTTGTATATGGACCAGATGGAGACACACTTGTTATCAAAGTCGTATATATCAGACTTTCTTTATCCGGCATTCCTTATTGCATATCCACTTTGTTGAACCTCAGTAGAGGCATGACTGTCTGAGTATATAAATTTGTAGTCATGGAATGGTGCTCCTCTTCCGATCAATACATACAATCAATTATTGACTCTCATCTGGGTATTATTTATCTTGTTAGTTTTTGCTATATTCTTCACTTATTTCATCAACTGTTGTGAGGTAAACAAGATTTCTGATAAGACTTTTTTATTGCTAAGTTTTCTGATAAGATGTTCTATAAGATCATTTTACAACTGAAAATGAGCGGGTTTGTTTCGAATTTGTTGATGAACCTGTATGAATTCTCGTAGATTATTCGGATGATTGCGAATTCGAGTAACAACTGATATTTCGACATCCGAATCAAAGTGTTCTTCTTCAAGGGATGATTCCCTTTCATCTTCAATGATCATATTGTGCAATATTACACAAGCTGTCATAATATATTTCATTGTTTCAACATCCCAAAATCGTGAAGGAACACGGATTATTGCAAATCGAGATTGTAGCACTCCAAATGCTCTCTCAACATCTTTTCTAATGGACTCTTGTGCAGCTGCAAAATATTTTCTTTTGTTACCTTGCGGTTTCGGAATAGTTTTTACAAATGTTGGCCAAGAAGGATATATGCCATCAGCAAGATAATATTCCATGTTATATTCATTCCCATTGATGGTATACTTCACTTCAGGTCCGCGGCCGTCAGCCAAATTTTCAAATAGATGAGACCGGTCTAATACATTGATGTCGTTTAATGATCCTGGTAGCCCAAAAAAAGAATATCAAATCCACAAGTTTTTTGAAGCTATGGTTTATAATATTATAGTTGGTTCATGAACATGACCTGTATCAAGCAGTTGGATAATTTTTTCAGTTTCAGTACATATAGTCGATACTACCCAACATTCCAGGAAAACCTCGTTGTTCATTCTCTGCCAATAATCTAGAGACATCTTGTTCATTTGGTCGTCTCAAGTATTCTGCTTCAAATATTTCCACAATTGCTTTAACAAATCTTATTAGACTCTCTATTGCTGTACTCTCACCAATACGTACGTAATCATCAATAGATCAACTGTCGTTTCATATGCAAGCATCCTCAGTGCAGCTGTTA
The DNA here is from genome assembly GCF_009905375.1 of Apium graveolens. Lineage (NCBI taxonomy): Eukaryota > Viridiplantae > Streptophyta > Magnoliopsida > Apiales > Apiaceae > Apium > Apium graveolens. The sequence continues at coordinate 253,008,499 of NC_133655.1, forward strand.
TTTTCTGAAGAGATGACAGTCTATGAACTCCTACAGCATCAGTTTGCTGAGTAAAATAGTAATCGTGAGTTGCAACTGCTTCCTCAATTCGGAGAAATAATGATCTACGCATTCGAAATCTTCAACGAAATTGTGTTTCCGTGTACGTAGGTGTATCAGAAAAATAATCATGATACAGTCTAGTATGACCTTCTTCCCTATTTCGATTAATCACACGATGATTCATAATAGAACCACCATGTTGTGGGATAGAATTCACTCTCTGACGTTGATAACAACCATTCTCATTCTTGCATCATGCTCTTCTTCTTCTGCTTGCATAATATCAAGAATCATTTGTGTGGTATTATCCATTGAAATTGAATACGGTATGTTGAAATATATTAAGTTTGTGTTTACTGTTGAGAAACTCACTAACAAGTATAGCAACATAGAGGCAAGTGTATAAAGAATTTAACAAGTTTAGGCCAAGACCACAGTTAACAATACAAAACATGCAGGTAAACAAAATCAGTAACTGAAATAACGAAGAGAGAAAGAAAGATGTACCTGAAACCATAGCTTTCAATAGTGACTGAAATAAAGGTTTACAGATACAAAATGCCAAGAAAATAATCACAGCTGAGTCACCAGACCTTGCACGAAGTCCTGGCTGCTCTTGAAGAGATTATTGCCCCCTACCTGCTGCGTTTGGGATGTGCGCAATATCTCCACCAGGATAAAACAGCTCGGAGTTTATGTTAACAGCAGCAACAAAACCTCCACTTCGACCAGCACCTCAGTCGCCGGAAAATATCAGCACTTCAGGACTTATGGGAGAGAAATGCAGAGAGGTTGAAGAGAAGAGATAAGAATGTAGTGTATGTTTTTTCTCATTCATTCAGTTTAGCCTCTATTTATAGGAGAGGAAAAATGAAACTGTCCACACACTTAATGTCTGAATTAAACTGCTCCATTAATGAAAAAATAAAAACTGATCAGATTTTGAATTCATTAATGAAAAAATCAAAACTGAACAGCTTTTGAATTTAAATTATTTGTAACAGCTTTTCACATTAAACACCCACATTATAATCAGAAATTAAGTTAAGTTCTGATTTGACTCATCAGTACTTAAGTTCTGATTCTGATATCAGAACTTGTTAAGTTCTGATTTTATTCATCAGTTCTTAAGTTCTGATTCTGATATCAGAACTTGTTAAGTTCTGATTCTTATTTCAGAACTTGTTACAGATCAGATTATTTGCAGGACTTAGCCTATTCCAGTACCCAGCCCAATAATCCAATCACCGATAAATAAATTCGAATTAAAATAATTCTCAAATAAATAAAATCCTCGCCCAGGTCGCCTCGCGTACGCGAGACGCCGAGACATTCGCCCAAATCGCCCTTCGACCCGACCCGGTCCGGTCCGGTGCGGTGCGGTGCGGTGCGGTGCGTGGCGGGGCGGGGCGCGCGTGTGTGTGTGTGTGGGCGCGTGAAGCACACAACAACACAATGGACTATCACACACCTTAGTAGTTGTATACTACTCATGTGGGTAATACCATATAAAGCACACAACCCCCTTTATTTATTTCAATGTGGGACAAACATTCTCAAATTTTCCAAGCTTTTCCAAGCTACTTTCATCTCTCATTTCATATGGATTTCATTAAGAAAATTCTTAAAACCATACATGAAAATTTAAGTTCAAATATCATTGAACAATTTCCAATCATTAGATTTTAGGATTAACATCAAGAACATAATTAAATTAAGCTCTAAAATCCTAATTTTCTAACATTTACTTTGTTTTTGCTCTATATAATTTATAGGAAGTTCAGATGAAGTGTGATACTGATATCTTATAAAATTATTGCCCATTGTTGTGGACCATTTACAAAGATGAATTTTGCCAGTGTATTTTCACATCAACTAGCCAAAAAAGTAAAACTGCTAAATCTCATATTTTTGAATTGAGTTGTCACTTTCATTATCTTTTACTTTATAATAACTTATTACTTAAAATTTTAGAAAATATATGACCATATTTTAAAATCAATTAAACACAATAAATTATTGTTAATATTAAATGTCTTCACATTTAATAAATTTTTTATTTAATTTTCTAAAATCATTTAACTACAATATCAAGTGAATTAACAGTAATAGTATTTTATTAAATTATAATTTTATTGAAAATTTATTGTTTAAAATTAAAATATATTATTTCGAAAAATAGCCAACCATTATAGCTAATCTCATTGGAATACAGTGCCTTACAGGTTCAGCAAATTTTAGCCCGCCACTATTTTATACTATTATAACTAACTCGATTGAAGATTTTTACCAAACAAATGTTAGATGTTAGGTAAAAGTTATTTTTCAACTAAACCCTGTAGGCTTAAATATTCTTTTATATGCATCACATTACTAATAAAAAGCTATAGTTGAATTAGCGAATTTAATTTCTTGGAAGAATTAAAGTTTTTTAATTGATATAACTTTTATCCCCTGCCAAAATCAACCGAGTATCCCCACAGAGAAGAACGACCCAGTCAAAAATTTAAAACAACAATTCTTGAGTTTCATCGGTGACTATAGTTTTTTTAGTAATTCCAAATTTTTGTAGTCAAGGGTAACAGTAAAATTTTATGAAGCCAGCAACTGTCAATGTCCATAGCATCTACGTAGTTGTTTGGGTTAATATTAATATTTCATGAATAAGAACATGAATTTTTAAAACTAGCAATATGCTAGTGTTCATATTGTCCGAAATTGTATTGACTTAAATTAACGCACATATTATCCACGTGTAGACTGTACGTAGTTGGTGTCTGGTGTGTGTAAGCATGCAACAATGTAACACTTTCTGCACCCTTGTAATGTAAACACAATTTGCCAATATTCTATACATCTTATATATTTTTTATGTTAATTAATTTATGATATGGTCTCACCAATAGTATGAAATACGGAAAAAGATCACACAAAGTACCAACTAAAAAACGTTTAACAGGTCATGAGATAGTCGTGTAATGTAAATAAAATAACTATATTTATCATTTATGGACCCTGCTAAGACGAGTATATAAATCAACGAAAATTATTCAAAGTAATCGTGTAGGGCCCGACGTCAAATTTGCGGAACGGCGTCTATGAAATTGCGTACAGTCACACCGACATCTTGACTTGACGGCCATTTCTGTCAATATTTTATAAGTTCGATCTATTTGATCTATTCGAATGATAACCCTTTAATAACAAGTTGGAATTACTGCATTTAAAACACAGTAGTTCAATTTTAATTTTTTTTTTACATTTTTTTTATTATAGACAATCCGAAACCCTTCGGGTGCTGATTAGCTAAACCCCAGCGGAGGCATAATTATAAAATCTTATTTAATGAGATTCAAACATGTGACAAATAATAGTTATTTCTGTTTAATCAACTGAACCAACCTTAATGGATCATTCTTTTTACTTGCATAAGCTTATTGTGAGCATTCGTACCGTTAATTCTTCCAAATTCGGGAGAAAAAGATAAACAAGATCTTCATTTTCTATTAAAGCTGCATGGATTATATATTTTTAAAAGAAAACTCGATATGGAGATGTGATCTTGACGTTCAGGTTGAAACTTATTAAACATGTCCGAATTATATACTTTGAGAAAGGATTATAAATATTTATAGAATACGTATTTATAATAAGAAAAAAATATCGCTAAATATGTACATATATACTTATGTCACTTATACGAGTATATAATATATAAAATCAGTATTCTCTTCGTTTCAAATTATATGTTTATTTTTAAAAAAATTGCACATATTAAAGAAAGTGAAAGTTGATGAGAAAATATTGTATTAATTGCATTAAATGAATGTAATATATGATATACAGTTAATACTGAATATATAATTTGAGATATGTGAAATATAGTTGATTTTAAAATTATAAACTTACATATTAAAAGTTAAATTGAACAACTAATTTCAAATTATACTCTTTTTTTTCTCCAATATGAACATGTATTTTAAAATCAAAGGAGTAATCTTTTCATCAAATTATGTAATTACAAATATATCTCACCCCAACTCCCGAACACATCAAGCTCTTGCATAAAATGTATTCATTAATATTTATTTTTCACTTGGAACATCTCTGCTGTTCTGTCAAGCTTATTCCCATTAGTCATTAACTATTATATCCTTTAATTTAAATTAATTTGAAGGATGGATTTTAATCAGAAGAAAGAGTATATTACTGAGTAATTTAAAGAGACTCTTTAAATTAATAAATGAAATTCTTTAAAATATATTTGACCTAAGGAACGAGTCTTTTACAATTGTACTTTAATATTACTTGCAATTAAAGAATATGACTACTAGCCAATAGCATCCCAAATCCTACTTTACTACCAGTGTTTGTAATTTCGTATTTTACCATTTCAATGGTCAATATTCAACTCCATCCTCGTCTACTCACCTTGCATACGTTTCTAATTTTTCTATTATAGCATTGGTACGCTAGCCGCGTATGAACGCAAGTTTACACGGACTTCATTTATATATAAACGTACACTTACCAACATAATCCTACCAACAATTATCTCTCATTCTTCTCTATCCTTTCAATTACGACTAATAACTTCTTTCGAATATATTACAAACCCTAAAAAGTACCAAAATTCTCAACATGATTTCTTCATGGAGGAAGATTCGAAGATCGGGCAACAAGAAAGATGTTTCGAACATGGAGCTTTCCATTCCGAATCATTATCGTTGCCCGATTTCACTAGAGTTGATGAAAGATCCTGTCACTCTATCTACTGGAATAACTTATGATCGTGCAAGCATCGAGACCTGGATTGAATCCGGTAACCGAACGTGTCCGATTACAAACCAAGTGTTGAGAACTCTTGAGCCCATTCCAAACCATACCCTTAGAAAAATGATACAAGATTGGTGTGTTGATAATAGTTCATATGGCATTGAGAGGATTCCTACACCTAGAATCCCACTCAGCTCACACCAGATTTCGGAGATTCTGTCGAGACTCGTGGCAGCTCAGAAAAGAGAAGACGCTCGCGGGTGCCAAGAAATAATAGCTAAGATTATTGCTTTGGCTAAAGAGAGTGAACGAAACAAACGTTGCATTTTGGAAAATGAGACTATCGGGTTTTTGGCTTCATCATTCGAAGCATTCTCAAAGTCTTCCTTTGATCATAATGTTGGTGTGTTGGAGAGAATTTTATCAGCTCTAACCATATTGATATCGTCATTGGACGGAGAGGCAAAATTTTATCTCGGATCAAATTCGTCTTTACGTTGCATGGTAAGGCTTTTGAACAGTGGAGATTTATCTACGCGAAAAAATGCAGTTTTAGTACTAAAACATGTACTTTCATCTGATCAAAGAAAAATGGACGAGTTTTCGGATATTAAAGAGTCTTTGGAAGGGCTAGTGAAGCTAATCAAAGAGCCGATTTGCCCCACAACCACGAAAGCCTCGTTAGTGATTATTTACAACATGGTGTTATCAAATAAGGTAAACGAGAAAATTGTAACAAAGTTTATTGACATGGGGTTGGTGGAAAGGCTGCTAGAAATGCTTGTAGATTCAGAGAGAAGCATATGTGAAAAGGCGCTAGGTGTTTTAGATGGAATTTGTATGTACAACCAAGGGAGAGAGAAGGCATATGCAAATGCCTTAACAATGCCTGTTCTAGTGAAGAAAATACTGCGAGTTTCGGATTTGGCGACTGAGTTTTCGGTGTCAGTTCTTTGGAATCTAAGCAAAAATGAGAAGATGGGGGAAGATTATAATGGAAGTGGTTGTAGCATTGTTCTTTCGGAAGCTCTTCAAGCGGGAGCTTTTCAGAAACTGTTGTTGCTGTTGCAGTTTGGTTGTAGTGAAAGAACAAAGGAGAAGGCCTCAGATTTGTTGAAGATGTTGAATCTGCATAGAGATACGGTGGAATGTATTGATACTAAGGATTTTAAAAATCTCAAACGGAGCTTGAATTAATGCATGGAACCATTCATTTATTTAGATTTCAATACTCATGGAGCTATAGATTTGTAGATTGAATATACACTGCTGCTAGTACAAAGGAGACTACATGTAACAATTTGCTGCAAAGTTCACAGAAAATATGATACGTGATTTGCACATCTAAATTCTAAACTAATGAAAATATATATATGTGGTGTATTGATGTTTTGATGGTTGCAACTTGCAAGTACAGTACTTTATGGTAAAGAAATTACCAGTGCATAATAATCAATTTTAACCTGCAAATTCAGTCCAATATGAATCTTTATTTATAGCGATGTTTAGATTCTCAGGTGTTTTGTAAGGCCGATGGTATAAGTACGATTTGAAGTTGTACTATGAAAGTCGAACTGTAGGTTTGTGCATCTCCGATAGTATGAAAAAAAATTATATTTGGTACTTCAACTTCAACATGCCAGTTTCAATAAATTAATAAAAAGATGTATAATATAATATAGTAGAGAAATAAGTATTTTATGCACACTGAGAGCAAAAGAGGTGGGCATTCCTAGTTGACACTACATAGCAACTCACTTAATAGTTAATACTTGGCATACCAAGTTGTCACTACATGCTAATTTACTTAGAACAACTCCACCACCTTCTTTATACACACTTCTTAGTCATATTTTGAAAAATTTAAAATTAAAATAATTTCCTTTCTCAAAAATTTAAAATCTTCAATTCCTTCCTCAAGCATGAGGAGCATACTTCCTCTTCTCTTTTCATTTAATAATAGAAAAAATATACTCACATGTTTGCTGCAATTCTGCTTCTTCTGCATAATTATGTGCATTTGATATTCAAATAATAAAATAGTAGATGGAGAGTGTATTTAGAGAAAATTGTTGGATTAAATAAATATTTTTATATTTTTGAAGAAAAATTTAGCTAATTGTTAGAATTGCTCTTAGAGCCGGTGATGGAGTGGAGCTGTATCGGGGCTAATGACTCCTAAAGCCCCGGGGTTAGAGTTCATTTACCTTAAATATTTTTAAGCCCCACTAAACCTAAAAACTAAAAAATAGTTCATATAATTATGTATGTTTCATATTTTAATTATCTAATATCTTATTTTTTTATTTTTTTATGTGTATATATAGTTTGTACACATTATAAAAATTTCTTACAATTTATGTCCATATTATTTTATAGTATATTTCTATCTTATTTTCATTTGACATATATATATATAACTCATATTAAATCATAATTTTAAATTTATAATATATTATTTTTCACATTAAAAATGCTAAAAAATACTTAAAACAATTGTAAAAAGAGGCTTATTCTCTTGTAAAAAATTACTATATTTTATAACAAACCTAATTTTTTGAACAATTTTAATGCATAAATATCTCAGGCAAAAAAAATTAGTGAACTTTAGTTTAGCCTCCCCTACTTAAATTTTCTAGCTCCGCTTAGAACTGCAAATGAACAGAATCGTTCGTGAACAACTTGGGATCGGCTCGTTTAAGTTAATTAGGTTCAATTCGTTTTTTAAACGAGTCTAACTTGAACATGAAAATTCACTCGGATAATTAAATGAGTCGAGCCAAACATTTTGTCTGTTCGGCTCGGCTCGGCTTGCTTCGCTCGGAATCGGTTCGAGATAGACTAGAACTCGATAACTTGATAAATTTTATAATAGTATATTTAAACATATTTATATTAATATTTCATATTTATATTAAAAAAATTATTATCCAATTTATCTTTCCGAAAATTCTCAATTTCCGTTAAATTATAAATAAATAATGTACCTCAACGGATTAGTTTCTATTACAAAAATTTACAACTACCGTAATTGAACTATATCTTGTATGTATATCGTTATCTCTATTTAACTTTTTCAAATTGATTGCAATCTCTTTTAATAAACAAAATATCATCTATTTAATTTTATGTAATTTCTCGAATCATGCCACTTTTCTCAAAATACAAATGTGAAATTTTAGTGTACGATATCATCAATTTATTTTGCTACAACAACGAAGAGGTCACAAAACATCAATCAATAATTTTTGTTGGTGCATTTTACTTGTCATTTAATAATTTAATTTTTTAGAAAACGTTATTTTTCATATGTAAACTATAAACATTAACGGCATTTAGAATTTAGGATCAAGTTGTCAACCTAACTCGAAGCCTAAACCCCAAACTTATTCGGCTGTTAATCTTGTATTTTTCATATTATCATAACTGCTATTAAACAACTTATAATATAAAGAATCAATTTAACTGAAACATCAAGAGTTTTCGACATCGACGATTTTAAAAGTAAAATACGGTTTTTAAAATTATTAATGTCTCAATTATTTAAAATAAAATTGAATATATTTTAAAACTCTGACTTGTGAAATAAAATCATATAGATTAAGAAAAAAGCGTAGAATTATAAATTATATTTTAAAGTTGAAAGATTAAAAAATATTTATGAATTAATAATGGACAACTCGACTCTGTTCGAACTCGGCTTGAGTTCGGCTCATCTCGATTGTTCGTGAGTAAACTCGTGTTCGACTCGGACTCGACTTAGTTATAAATGAGCAAGTATTGAACATCACTTTCCATTCGGTTAAAAAACTCCGCTCAACTTATCTCGACTCGACTCGTTTAAAAAAAATAATAATATAGACTTGATTCAGACAGAAGTCGGAGCGACTCTGTTTATTTGCGGCTCTAAACTCACTTGACACTTCAGACTAGTTCAGGTATTCTAAGAATATTTCTAATAATTAACACCCTACTTTATCAAATAGTAAAAAAAAAAGACAAATAAATGATATCAGAAAAACAAAGTTACTTAGCTAAATCCACGGTGATACAAATACACTTTGAACTGTATTTAAGAGATGTATGTTTAATTGGAAAATTCCTACAAATTAATGCAAAATTAATAATCGAAGACTGGACTGGAGTATGATAATTGAAGTTTAGACGGATGGAGTCAGCATGGGGTGGCTACTATAATGTTTTGACTCAACTCGATCGAGCTATCCCCAACCTGATTCAACAGAGTTGTGCTCAGCAAACTCAGCCGTTACCTTTTGAATTACGAGCTTGCTTTCCTTCTTCTATAGTTGGGTATCAACCGGTGTTCCCGAAATCGCTAGGCGGGTCAGGGTCGTGAAGGTACATTCGAGAAATTAATCGGTAAGTCGGAGATTAATCGGTCTGATTAATCGGAACATTAATCGGAAAAATATAAATTTTATTTTTAATTTTTATAATTATATAATGATTAATATGTCAAATATTTTTCGAAAAAAGAAATTAAAATGGTATTAAACAATATCTACCCATTTGACATGCGTTATATACGAACTATTGAGTTTATAATATTAACTATATTTTAATTCACACTTTTATATTAATTATAATATGTTATTTTTATATTTTAAGTGAGAAAATAAATTTATTAAATTACTTGTTATTTCTTACCAATACTTTATATTAGAAATTGACATGATATTTTGTGAAATTATGAAATTAATCAATTAAAATTATAAAAACATAAAAAAAAAAAAAAAATTAATTATTTCCGCCTAGACCGCCTATCCCGCCTAGTCCCGATTTTTGACCCGAATTTTTGAAAAAACACCTAAAAATCATCGCCTATATCCGAGTCGGGGCGTTTTACCACCGCATAGCGTCTTGGCGCCGCCTAGACCGATTTTTAGAACACCGTTATACACACATCACGCACATAGCGGCAAAAATAAGGGTATCAACATCAAAATAACAACGTTAGAGATTCCATTTTTAATTTGTCACATGAAACACAAAGTAAAGATGTCGCCACGTTGGTATTTAAGAACGAACTTTAAGTAGTCCGGTATTAACAGATTGTTGTGGGTGAATGTTATGTAAGTGTGAACACTTGACTATCAGTAAGTAGCAAGAAAATTTGTATGTCAAATACATGGTAACTGCTACGTTACCATGTGTCCTTTGATTTATGCATCAACTATTAATTTAAAAAAATTGAAAGTTGAGGCAAACAAATGTAAAACAGGAGGATAACCTCAATTCTATACACGTGAGGGATAATTTGAATAGTCAGAAGGGGTGGACATGGAATTGTCAGTCCTTAAATATATTACCAGTCCAATAATGTCCTAATTCAACTGCACTCATCTCTAATGGAAATATAACGCTAATTTTTGCTCTATATAGATGAGATGACCTCTCAAGTATCAAGAACCTGTCCGGTATATATATATACGTGTAGTTAACCTATGATCTGATTTTGTGGGTTACTGAATTTGTCAAAAGTTAATAAAACAAAGAACGATATTACTACGTTTCGTCAAAAAAAAACAGAACAATATTACTACGCGTTTGAGTGAGACGACAACTTAATGTTCATTATGTATACAGTATATATTGTGATCACGATGCCCCCCCAATATTTATGTACAAATGAAATTAAAGGGTGATCCACATATCTGAAAATTTCCAACTTGGTTCTTGACTTTCAGTAATTATTTGACTACAATTTGAATAATTTTTTTTGAGTAAAACTTTTTAAAACTACATACTAATTAGAATAAAATTTGCAAGTCCCCAATGCTTGTGATGCTACATGCATGAATATGATGTTTCCTTAGAATCGGACAAGTCCAACAAAATACAAGCATACGTAAAGATAAAACTAAAACTTTTTGGGACTAAACAATGTGTTATTATTAATTACTAGTTTATAGTCCGTACTTTGCACACGGGAATCTCAAAAATTATTTAATAAAATAAATAAATAAATTTATAATTCAAATTGAATAATATGATTATGAAAGACTAAATTATCTATATAATAAGTGTATGACATCTACATATTATGATAAATTTATTTAAGAACTACTTTCGTTACATATGTTATTTTTATGTTATATATTTTATGAGATTATTTCTATAAATAGATCTGTTAAAATTTAAACTTTACTTATAATTTGTATTAAGAACTTGTCATAAGTGGTTTTCAAAAAAAAAAAACTTACCATAAGTAACACAATTCATATTTAAAATTTTATTGCAAAGTTTCTATATTTAAAATGGGTCATAATAAGTACATGGATATTTTATAAATCTAATATGGATACCAAACCTAAAAATGGATAGTCCAGTGGGTCAAATTCAAGTTAAAAATCATATCCGAACCAAAATATAGATATCAAACCTTAAGAAAGGGTTATCCAGCAATTTATAATACTAGTAAGATAGCCCGTGCTTCGCACACGGGAATTTCTTGAAATATGCAAAAAAAAAAATTAAAATAATTTAGTGCAATATCGCAATTTTCAGCATATCTTTATATTGTGAAAAAATGCAAAGCTAAAATAGTTATTTCTTTTATTTTTATATTATTTATAAATTATACAATTGGTTGTTAGAATCTGCGTATCCGGAAAATCAGTTTAACTTTGGAAACAAACATATGTTTTAAAAGAAAACATGTAAATTACAAAAATTTGTAAGCCTAGATTTTTCTAAAAAAAAATTACAAAAGATATCGATTGATTTATTACAAACCTTCATAAAGTTTTTTAGTGATTCTACAAAATCATGTAAAATCTTATGTAAGCTAAATACATGGAAAATGTATTGTTCACAAATATATTAGTTGTCTTACATGGAAAATATATTGCTCACAAATATCCATTATATTGAAAGAAACTATAAAATATATTTATCTCAATCTTGGTCAAATCTTCATAAAGATATTAATTTTATTAGATTGAAAATCATTGTCTCAATTAAGTAAGCTGCATATATTGGAGATATACAATGTAAAAAATCCTACAAAAACCAAGATGAATTGTCAACCCATTGACATTCGTGTTTCAGCTCTAGTTGCAAGTCATAACTTATACTGTACAATCCCTCTCGGGAAAAAAATGATGCAGGTTAGTTTGTACTTTGTTTGAAAGTACAAAACATATATATATATTTATAGTTTGAAAGTACTAAATTGTTTGAAACAATTTAGTAATTTTAGTTTTTCTTGAAAATTACGTAATGATTTCAATATTATCAGATTATGCAAGATCAATTATCAAGCACAGAAGAGGGCCTTAAAGCTAAGGGGAAAAGCTTCTTAGTCGGAATTTCTGAACATAACTCTTTTGATTCATTGGTATGTAATATAACACTCAATATATATTAGTTGGCAAATTAATAAAAATATAAAATTAATTGTTTGCATATATATTGATGACAGAGAGTACCAAAGCCATTCGCATTGGAATTTGGTGCCAAACTTCCTCGACAAATAATTCTTGTTTGCAAAGGAGGAATTAATTGGGAAGGAGTTTACGATAGTGAAAATCAAAAATTACTTGGATTTGAAAATTTTATTAAAGGTCATAACTTCCGACAAATGTATACGGTATTGTTGGATTATATTGGAGGTGGAAAGTTCTTTATTGAGATATATAATTCATCCGGTCTTGCAATAGATTATTGTGGGTGTTATTCGCAAAATTATGTGAATACACCTAATAATATAAAAGAAAAAGAGTTCATTCTCGGTTTGGATAATTTGGAGGATGAGAAGGCGAGGATGCGGTATTTTTTTAGCGTACTTGGAAGGGAATTAACTTTTTACGAACACACCATCCGACCATCTGATATAACGTCATGGATAAGTAAAATGGTCGGTTATTTCTTAAATGTTTTCTTTTAACTTTTCTGTGTTATAAATGTTTAATTTATTGATAATTTTACTGATACAGCTATTACCGAGAAAACTGTCAGAACTATATAGACAATGGAAAGATGGAGATACAATACAATTGTGTTTTTTGTATAAAACGTGGGAAGTAAAAATTGAGAAATCCCACAATGATTGTTACTTTGGTAATGGATGGAAACAATTTGTGAGGGATAGTGGAGTGGAAATATTTGACATTCTTGTGTTCGATTCACTTGTTTCATTGGACGAACACTTTGTCCATGTATGCCTGTTCAAAAGTGATGATATAAGACCGCATGAAATAATATTAGGTAATTTTTTCCTATTTGTGCTTTATTGTTAATAATAATATTCATTATATGAGAATAGTTTATTAATGCTCCATCTATGAATCCTGCTAAGTATATATTTTTTGAACAGGAACTGAAGATAGGACTGCATCTTTTTTACATGTAATGCATTTGCATACGTGGCATTACAAAGAAATTGTAAGATGATTGGTACAAACATTAATTTTTTAGTTTACCGTTGCATAAATATGTACTACAATATTTTCTAAACTACTGTTACTTGACAGGTTCCACCAATGCTGGTTCGTCTCTTTTATGATAATATGTTTTCTAACGTGAATATAATACTTTGCGGAGAGACTGTTTTTCCAGTAGCATATAAAATTAAAACACAGGGTATTGGAAAAGTGGGAAAAATTTTCAAGCAATATAATCTACAGAGACGTGATACATTTTTAATCACAAATGATGGAAATCATGAAGCCAGGATGAGAATTTACAGGAGCGATGGGATGGAGATGAAATATGATTTAATATATTCGAGACCTGATATTACACCTGGACATTGGTATATGAAAGATATGTGGAAAGAAAAATATTCAGGTACATTATAAATTTTTACACTATTTAATATATCATTATAATAATATAATGAAGCATAATGTATATTATTACTATATTTTCAGACGTGGATGACATAGATTACACAAAACTAATATCAGAAGAAGGAGAAGAACTAAATAATGATTTAATGTTCCAAATTAGTGATGATAAAGATGGTCATGACAGTGAGACCGAATACACTCACATAGACAATCTTGATATTATTGATAATATTAATGGAGACAACGATATTGAAGATGAACTTGAAAAAATGGGCGAAAACATAATTGGAGGAGTTGCATTTACTCTTAGGAGATCTCATGTGGGTACAAACTGTCACGGATTGGTAAGTTTTTCAATATATTGTTTTTAGTGTCGACAGTTTGGAAATTTTTAAATTCTCAAAATTAAGAATTGGAATAAATAATTTTGTAGTACATTGATGGGACCCTGCATCCTATCGTAGAAGATTGGAAATCTGGAAAGATGGTTTTTTCAGTAGACTTGGGCGAATTTGGAATATTGGAATTAATGTGACTAATGGAAAGAGAAGGTTCTCTGCCGGGTGGAACAAATTTGTGCGGGATAACGAACTGAAAGTGAACGATATAGTTGTTCTTAATTTGCTTGCAGATGCAGTAACTTTTGATATAGTAGTTGAGTTGTAGTATTTAGTAAACCTTGATTTTGTTTTGAGATTTATACGATTATATGTATCTGAGAAACAATGAAAGCTGACATTCCTCTTTCATGATATTGTTCTTGAAATTAGTCCATTGGATTTAATGGATTTAAGTATTGGAATTGAAATTGTCTAATGTAATGGCTTTATGGAGTTTTGAGCAAACTAATTTTTTGTGTTTTGTATCAGGTATTAGAACTGTTAATGCAAATTAGTTTTTTTCCAGTTTTTAAGATTATGAAAAATCTTAAGTTTGGTAGTGGTCACTATGAGAATCACTGGCTATTCTTTCGAAATCTCTTTGTAACATGCATCAATTGCAATCGCAAGATTCTGAAATAAACCAAAACACAGCTCAGGACTTGTTATTAGCACAAGTGCAAATAAAGTAATTAAAGAGAGGAGACAAACAGTGTTTTTCGATGTATTCTAGGTGAAAAGACTATTCTGCATAGATTTATAAAAGATAATATATTAGTTTTTCTGCATTAAAATATGATAATTTTTCATTGAAGTTTATATTAGTTTTGATGATCCACCCTACAGTTTAATTAAATATAGAGTCAGTAATTTATAGAGCCTGGTGAATAATTTTTTTATCAATTTTATAAGACTATAATCTAGCTACTTTTTGTTAAATATGTACAACTAAAATAATGTCCTTATATCAATACCATTAATAGAAGAAGCAGATACTATTTTTTATTGTACGACTAACTTTTTAATTATAACTAATAAATTACTTATGATAATAGAAAAATTACAACCCTTATGTAGTTTGAATCACCAAAAATTGAAACTAAGAATGTAGAGAAATACAAATGCATATTTATAAATTTGAAAAGAATAAATTTGATGTGTACAAAATTAAATAAATTTGAAAAGAATAAAATTGCTAAACTAATAATTATTGATTCTGTAAATAAAAAAAATCAATTAGAACTATAGATATATCTCTATTTTTTCAGCGTGTAATTTGGCTATAAATTATTTATATGCCTATTAACTTTTATTGATTCATGTAATATATTAATTAGTGGGAGGAATTGATGTATATAGCTTTAAACCAACACTTAATAAGGGTTTCCATGATTTGAATAATAAATCAGTGATTTTATAATCATAAAATAATTAATTATAGCATGAATTATGGACATGTATGATATTATTTTGATTATTGATTCTTTAAATTATAAAAAGAATCAATTAAAACTATATCTATATCTATATTTTTCAGGGTGTAGTTTACTAATAAATAATTTATATGCCTATTAACTCTTATTGATTCATGTAATATATTAATTAGTGGGAGGAATTAATGTATATATCGACAAATAAGTACTTAATAACGATTTTCATGATTTCAATAATAAATTAGTGATTTTGTAATCATAAAACAATCAATTATAGCATGAGTTATGGACATGAATGATATTATTTCGATTATTGATTTATTTTTTTAAAAAAAACCAATTAGAATTATATCAAGATCTATATTTGTAGAGGGTGTAATTTCCTAAAACATAATTTATATGCCTAATAATTTTTACTGATTTAGATAATATTTTAATCGGTATAAAAATTGAAACTAAGAATGTAGAGAAATACAAATGAATATTTATAAATTTGGAAAGAATAAAACTGAAGTATACGTAATTAAATAAATTAAAAAAAAATACTATTTCTTCATACATATTTAAATCTGCATTGGACAAAGGAAGTTGTACATGAGTTATTAGTAAAGGCCTGCGTATTTATGATTTGATTGCTAAACTAAACATGGTCTCATACCATGAGTAAATTAATTTTTAACATCAACATTTGTAATTACAAAGAGAGTTGTTTATTTGGGAATATTCATTGGTTAAAATACTTTATATGCTCAATAACTAAAGATTAAAATAATGGCTATATAACAATGTATAAACTGTATGGTTTTAAAAGTCTATAAGTAGACAGAATTTTATATGGAGTTGAAAAGAATAAAATAATTGATTCCATTAGTTTGCAAATGGGAAACATGAATTATTTCAAAAGCATTAAAAAATTGATTGAAACAAAGATAGCAGCAAATAATTATTTTTTTAAGCAAAAACCCAAATTATGAAAATATTACACTTAAAACTGTCTGAGAAATAATAATAGGAATGGATTGGTACGACTAAAATGCGAAAAAGCTAGAAACGCCAGTATAACCCTGTGCATCTAAGATAAAGATCCAGAAAAAAAATGACATCTACTTCTCCTGAAAAAAGCGACAAATGGGTGTAATTAGAATTAATGTTATATCATAAAATTGTGAAGTTTTTAACTTTTATATGTGGAAAAATTATAATTAACTGCTTACCAATTTTATTTTTTTGCTGGTAGACCTAGCGGATCCTGGAGTATGTCCATGGTCCGTAATTTCTACCACATCAGACTGAAATAAACGTATAGGCATTGAATCATCAATTGTGAATAATATGAGATACAAAAATTTAATATATTAAGGATCATATAATGGAATATGAGCATTACAATAAAACTTACATATACTGAGTTTGAAATTTCAGAGGCAATCATATTTGTAGACATGGAAGATGTGGATCCATTAGTATCATAAGCATCAATGACATAGTAAATTGAACTGTTGAGGAGGATGTTATCATCATTGAGCTGAATTCGGAGTGTAATCTCTTTCCCTGCAATAGCCTTAATATTTGGAGGATATGTTCCTGGATCCTAAACAATCATTGATTCCGATAAATAAATTTATTATAAAATAGATAATAAAAGCTTGAGGTTTAAAATAAATATAGCATACTAACAAATTGGCACACCTCGAAACCCTCTGCAATAAGTTTTGTTACTATTTTACCAACCAGTCGTTTTGCAGCGCGGTCATAGAGGACGAAATTAAAAGCTTCTGTAGAGTCCTCTGCAAGTAGAAAAAGCTTGAACCTAAACATTTAAAAAAATGATTAACAATTAATATAGTTTTTTGAGTTTTCATATAACTGTAAACGGGTTTAATTTTACAATTATACAACCTTTTTTGAGGAACATGATTGTTTTGATTGCATGTGGAGCATTTATATTTTCCTTCCAATTTTGTGACTTCTCCAAAGCAATCCATTTTGCTGCAACTACGGTACCACCATCCGTCACTCTCCTCCACATTATTAACTTTCACTTTGCAAAGGAAATTCATCTAAAAAATGATTAACATATGATGAATACAACTATCTGGAGGTTATATAAGAAAAAGGCAGTTGTAATTTCATTACATATGTAGTTAGTACTACTGTTTAAAGCAAATAACTATTTAATACCTTCAGATAATCAGTTTCAGTTTTCTCACTGAGTTCTTTTAGGGTGACAGTATGAATAGTATTAGAAATTGACCCTTCGGACTGAGTTGTTGATGATGATATAGTTTTCCCCGAATGAACGTAACCTTCTTCACGGAGTCTAATTTGAGGAATGAAGTACATGAAATAAGTATGGTATTAACAATAAATTCATAATAATTAGTCATAATTACTCAAATAAATTGCATCATAATTTAACCTCTGTCTCATCTCAGAAACAACATCGTGGTCCAGGTTCAGATATATTTTGGAAGCAGGTAGAGTGCTAATCTGAACAGAGGCTGCAACCAAGAAAGTTTGAAAAATAAGCTTCATTGCTGCAATATTTTTGATAGTTTTATTAATAAATAGGTTAATGCATTAAAATTTAACTAACTATGAAAAATCTTAAGTTTGGTAGTGGTTACTATGACAATCACTGGCTCTTCTTTCGAAATCTCTTTGTAACGTGCATCAATTGCAATTGCAAGATTACCCCACACCGTAACTTTGGAGGAATCCCTAGAAGAAAATAATAGATAAAGTAATAGTAAACATACAATTTGGAAATAATTATTAAATATATGTACACAAACAATAATCATAAAAAACCAAGAAAATTTATACCTTCCATCAGTAATCCGAAAATGAACAATCTCTCTTTGACCAAACTTTGTACCAATTTTGGAAAGCTCCTCATAACTCTCTAATACTCCAATCACATCTACAATCAATCTTGATGTTAGACACTTGGCATAGAAAAAAACTTTTAAAATATTAAAATAATATTGTGTCTTCAAAACCTGTTGAAAATTCAGGAAATTCTGCACTAATTTGCTTGAGCAACAACAAATAATTCACTCAAATCCACAAATTCAAATTTGTGGGTAGATATCATAACATCATCATCAACAGGATCTACGGTGGTCGTAGGTGAGAAATTAATTATTAACTTAGAGGAAACAGGTTTAAGTGTTCCAAGAGCTTTTTTGGTGTAGAAATTAGAAAACACATATACACCACCCTCCACTATCTTATCAGAATGCATTTTCCAGTAATCTGGATATACATAAGCATGTACATGACAATCCTACATAAACAAATAATGGTGAAGAAATAGTTAAAGATAACAAACATTTCATAAAGAGATTGATATTTAAGTAAAAATTTATGTAACTATTATAAGTAAAAAATATATATATTTTACGCTATCATCCAGCAGAATGAGGTTATATCCCTTGATGGCGTCGCTTGCAGTAGAAGAGTTTGGAACCGAAGTTCACATTCGAGTTACTCTTGCTTTAATTTTCCATGTGGTTCTAGAGAGGTCGAGAGAAGAAATTTGATCGAACATTGTTGCTACAACTCTTGATTTTATTACGTTTGCGTAGTGTTTACTAACTGTTTGTGGATAGATGTGTTTTTTTGTGAAAGGATGAACATGATTTATATACGTGAATGAGACATAATTACTGGGAGAACTTGATGTATATATCGACAAATCAGTACTTAAATAACAGTTTCCATTTTTAAATAATAAATCAGTGATTTTATAATCATAAAACAATCAATTATAGCATTAATTATTGTAATGTATGATATTATTTCGACTATTTATTATGTAAATCATAAAAAGAATCAATTAGATTTATATCTACAGATATATTTTTTTCAAGGTGTAGATTACAAATAAATAATTTATATTTATATGCCTATTAACTTTTATTGATTCATGTAATATATTAATTAGTGGGCGGAATTATTTTATATATCGTCAAATCAGCATTTCAATAACGGTTTCCATGATTTAAATAATAAATTTGTGAATTTATAAACATAAAATAATCAATTATAACATGAATTATGGACATGTATGATATTATTTCGATTATTGATTTTGTAAATCATAAAAAGAATCAATTAGAACTATAGCTATATCTATATTTTTCCAGGGTGTAATTTGTTAATAAATAATTTATATGCCTATTAACTTTTATTGATTCATGTAATATATTAATTAGTGATAGGAATTGATGTATATAGCGACAAATAAGCACTTAATAACGGCTTTCCATGATTTGAATAATAAATCAGTGATTTTATAATCATAAAACAATTAATTATAGCATGAATTATGGACATGTATGATATTATTTTGATTATGCAACAAATTGTGCGATGAAAAATTATGTTTACAAAGAAGAATCAGCAGAATAATGTAGCTCTTCAATCAAGGAAATTGAAATATATTAGATGATAATTGTGATCGTGTTGGATTTTAAATGCAGCGGGGGCATGGCAAAACATTTTTACATACATAAAATCCAAATAAAAGCATACAGATCATGAATAAAATTCGAGGGATCGAATCTAACCTTTAAAATAATTCGGAGACAACGATCAGAGATCCTTAGCAGTTGCTCCTCAAGTGTGAAACACTCCACCGGTATCCACCAAGAAAACGATGTTAAGGAGGAGGAAGGAGGTGGAGAGAATTGGGTTTTCCAAACTTTTTGGGTTTTGGGGTTCCCGGGTTCAAATAAAAATAGGGTCTATAATAGTATATTTATAGGCAAAATTTTCAGCTGAAATTTTCCCATAAATATTATTATTATTATCCCATTTATTATTCTCATTAATAATTAAAACACCTTTTAATTATTAATCCTTTTTCTAAACACTTTAGAAATAATTCTCTCTCATGATTTAATTTCCAAAAATTAAATCCTTAATTAATAATATTAAGAACTTTTCTTAATTAATTTATAATCAATTAAATCTCATTTAATCAATTATTAAATTTGCCAATTAATTATTTATTTCATAAATAAATAATTATTAGCCATTATTAATTAATTCCTCCACCATTAAATCATTCTCTTTTTATGGTGTGACCCTGTAGGTTCAATATTAAGCCGGTAGTAGAAATAAATAATAATAAAACTATTTTATCATTATTTATATAAATTTTCTAATTTATTAAATATGATTAATTAATTAATCACATTTATTCTACATCGTGAGGGATACTTCTCAGCATATCGCGACTATCCGGATAATATGAATTCACTGCTTAGAATACCAAGAACCTATTCAGTGAATAGTTACCGTACAATAAACTCCTTCTACCCTACAATGTCCCGATTGAATACAAGGCATGGATCTCGTATCAAGCCTATCTAATTCAATCACTTGCTTACCATTTACTATGCGTAGTTCTATGCAAATTAGAAACTCCTTTCTAATTTCATTTACTCTGGCTAGAGATTCCTGAACTAGCATAAGTGGATCAGCCTTGAACATTCGCTTCCTTCACTGGAATGGGTAGATCCTTTATTGATCATACACTATCTTCGTGTACAAATTCCTATACCCAGTAGATCCCTAATAATTGTCCCTGGAGACTAAGAACTAAACCAAAGCATAGTTCAGTGTACACAAGATGACTATGATGACCTCAAATCTAAGGATACTTGTACAACTATCACTATGTGAACAACTGCTGACACGTGAGTGAACTCCATCAGTTGTTCAGCTGTGCGAGTCATGTTCAGTGAACTTAATCTATAATAAGCACCTATATATTAGCTATAGTGTCACCACACAAATGTCTATGAGAACAGACATCCTTCATAATGAAGCAAGCATAGTATGTACCGATCTTTGCGGATTATTAATTACCAGTTAGTAATCCTATGACCAGGAACTATTTAAGTTTAGAGTTATCATCTTTTAGGTCTCACTATTATGATCTCATCATAATCCATAAAAAGCTTTACTCTAAACTATGGTATATCATATTTAAACACTTAAATAGATAAAGCCCATAATAAAAACAAAACAAGTCTTTTATTAATATCAATGAAATCAAAACAGATTACACAGGAAGTTATTCCTAAATCCTAATTCATGATTGGACTTAGGACATATTCCTTTCAATCTTCCACTTGTACTAAAGCCAATCACTCTGGTATCTAATACCCATCTTGTCTTTATGACGATCAAAGTGACTTTCATAAAGTAGCTTTGTGAGTGGGTCTGCTATGTTGTTATGTGTGTCAACTCTAATTCAATACAATATAAGAAATGTTACCGCGCTCCCACTAACCCTTTTGTAGACGCATGGTTCATCTGCGTTTTTGATAAAATCAAACTCTTTGATTGTCTCATCAAAATGAATGTTCCATCTTTCGAGAAGCTTGCTTTAAACCATATATGGTTCACAGTAGCTTACACACTAGGCTTTCATTTTCCTTGGAAAGAAAACCATCTGGCTATATGCCAGATCTCATAGTCGTAGTAAGCAGCAATCGCAACCAAAATCTGAACTGATTTTAACAGGGCTATAGGTAAAAAGTTTCATCAAAGTCAATCCAATGCCTTTGTTTGAATCCTTTTGCCACAAGCCTGGCCTTATAGGTCTCCACCTGGCCATCTGCTCTAATCATTCTTTCGTATACCGTATACATAGATTCCATTCCGGATTTCATGGCACTATGCCATTTCTCTGAGTCAACACTACTCATAGCCTCATTATAGGTCACAGGGTCGTCATCATCAATGATCGATAACTCATTGTCATTCTCAATGACAAGGCCATATTACCTCTCAGGTTGGCGAGACACTCTCCTTGATCTATGAATGGGCTGTTCCACAAAAGGTTGTTCAGTCAGAATAGGTGTTTCCACTCGATCTGTAGTAGTTTGTGCTTCTTGAACTTCATCAAGTTCAATTTTGCTCCCACTGTTTCCTTCTAGGATAAACTCCTTTTCCAAGAAGGTAGCATGTCTGGAGACAAACACCCAATGATCGGTGTAAAAGTAATACCCTAAAGTCTCTTTAGGATATCCCACAAAACTACATTTTACGGATCGATATTCCAACTTATCTGGGTCAACTTACTTGACATAAGCTGGACATCCCCAAATCTTAACGTGTTTAAGACTCGGTTTCCTTTCTTTCCATATCTCATACGGAGTTTGAGGAACAGATTTGGAAGGCACCTTATTCAGTAAATATGCTGAGGTTTCCAATGCATAACCCCATAGGAATACTGGAAGATTTGCATAGCTCATCATGGACCGAACTATGTCTAACAAAGTTCGATTTCTCCTTTCAGATACCAATCTGGAGGAGTCCACTGGGAGACTATACCATTTACTTTGAGATAATCTAGAAACACTCCATTAAAGTATTCACCACCTCGATCTAATCGAAGAATTATAATACTATGTTTGGTTTGTTTCTCCACTTCATACTTATATTCTTTGAACTTTTCAAAGGCCTCAGACTTGTGTTTCATCAAACACATATCCGAATCCAGATCTATCATCTATGAAAGTAATGAAGTATGAAAATCCACCCATGGCTTGCGTAGACATTGGTCCACATACATCTGTGTGTACCATTCCTAGCAAATTTGCAGTCCTCTCTCCATGTCTACTAAATGGAGACTGCAGTGCCACTATAAAGTGAGATTTTCATCATCCCTTTTCTTTTATTAGTTTGTTCAATCTGAAGTAAATTATGTCACATATATACAGACCATTATTTAAAGCACCACGTCCATAAAGAATATTATCTCTAAGAATAGAACATTCATTATTCTCAATAATAAATAAAAATCCAGCCAAGTCTAATATAGTAAAAATTAATATAATTTATATATGCAAACACCATAATTATATTTATATATTAGCTAAAATTGAAATATATTAATTAATGAGTAGTCAAATACAATAAAAAAACATAACATTTAGTATTTCAACACAAATAAATTTTTATTGTAAATATTCGAAAAATACATCTTAAATAATAAAAGTTTATATTGTAATAAAAAGTTATAATTGACTAAAAATATGTGTGACAATCTTGACATTAATCTATACTCCCTTATTTTATTTTAATTGTCGCTTGACTTTTCTGCATACATCTCAAGATGCATTGGCCGTATGGTAAAAAAAATATTATTTTTAAAATTTTCATTTTGTATATAAAAATTTAAGTTTTTTATTTTTATTCAGAAGAAGAAAATTTTAAAAATTATTATTTTACCTATACGGTCAAAGTACCTAGAAATGTGTGTAGAAAAGTCAAATAATATAAGAGAGTACTACACGAATAATTATATTCTTATTATATAATATGTATAAGGGGGATCTTATCCAAATATTTGGTAGTTATGGTCCATGTACCGCTAAAACAATCTCAACTATTTGATCATAAAAGATGACATATTAGCCATTAAATTATAAAATTAGATATAATAATTAAAATATAAATACATTCACTCCTAATCCTTTACAAAGTCTTCTATAACCAACTATAAGTAGATATTTTAAACTGAATAGGAAAAATATTAAACAAAAAAGTAGGCATTCTAAAACAAATAGAATAATACACAATTTGTAATTATTTTTTCTTTAATTTTTGAATAATATTTGTTGAATTTTTTTATTCCATTACTGAATTAAACATAAGTTTATGAGTTTCGTGTGGGCTATAAAATCGTCAAAAACTAATTATATCCTTATGTATAGTAAGCGTAACATACTTTTTATTCAAAACTTTGATTATCTACCGTCAAAACAATCTCAACCGTTGATTTGGTATAATTAAATAAATATTGTTAGGAATATGTGTATTAGTTTGATGATAAGTTAAACAAAACACTTAAGTAGAAATCTAGTGTTTGTAGCCTCAACGGATAAGACCATCTTGGCTATCCGTTGAAGGAGTAGCTTTACTTAGCAATAAGTTTAGTATTGTAGCACATTTCATTCTCTGGATTCAAGTTGTAATTCTTAGATGTTGTAGGAAATTATCAGTCATGTTGACTACTAATGGATATGCAAATAGGAAGGCTAATTGTAAATATTTCATGCCTTATAATTTTGTATAAGTGAAGAAGTATCAACGGATATTGAAGACCTTCAATGAATAAGAAATAAAGCTTCAACGGATGTCTCTAATGCTTCAACGGATAATATCCATCAACGGATAAGTGCTTCAACGGATAAAGACTTCAACTGATAATACATCAACGGATAAAACTTCAACGGATAAACCCTCAATGGATAAGGCATCAACGGATGAAAGCTTCAACGGATGCTTAGTTCATTAGCAGTTGATAGTGACAATTCACAAGCTGACAGAGGCACATGGGTTGACAGAGACAAACTGGAATGTGGAAGCCTCTAGGAGGAATCAAGAAAATGCAGTATTTCTATTCTGATGCAAACAAGGGAGTATTCAAAGATTCACAGATTATCCTAGATTGCATTGGATAGAGAAATGAAGAAGAAACATGTGAAGAATCTTTTTAATTGTATTTTACAGTTTTGTCTTCACTTGTAAACTTGGTGATATATAAACCAAGTAGCAGCTAGTAATTAGACAAGAATTTTTTTCCAAAGCTGTTTTAGAAATATCCAGAGAGAAAATCATCTAGTTTGTACTAGGAAGCAGCTGTGATTTAATTCTTTGAATCACAGATTTTCTGAAATAACACATCTCTGGTGGAACAACAAATCCACCAGAAAAGTTTTTAAGTTCTTTGTGTTCTTTACATTTGTGTTTGAATATATATCTGTCTGTATTAGCTTCAAGCAATTCACACACTTGTTCTCAAAAATACTTAGCCTTAGAAACTGCTCACAACTTGAAAAAGTTTTGAGATTTACATTCAACCCCCCTTCTGTAAATTCCATTGTTAGTCCACTGGGAATAACAATTGGTATCAGAGCAAGCTCTTAATATACAAAGAGTTTAAAGATCTATTCAGCTAACATCATGAGTAAGAAGGATATTGGTGTAAAGATTCCAATCCTGGAAAGAGATAATTATCATCACTGGAAGGTGAAGATGCACTTACATCTTCTCTCTCAAGATGAAAGCTACATCAACTGCATTGATAATGGTCCTCACATCCCACACAAGGTGGCAACAGCTGCTACTACAACAGTTGCTGTTGGACAGTCTATTCCCAAGACAAAGGCAGAATGGACTGTTGAAGATATTGAAGAGGTCCACAAGGACAAGAAAGCCATGAACATTCTGTTTAATGGCCTGGATCAAGATATGTTTGACAATGTCATCAACAGCCAAACTGCTAAGGAAATTTGGGATACTGTGCAGCTTATCTGTGAAGGTACTGAGCAAGTTAGAGAAAACAAAATGCAGCTTCTCATTCAACAGTATGAATATTTTCACTATGAAAAAGGAGAATCATTGAATGATACCTTCAACATATTTCAGAAACTGTTGAATGGATTGAAGCTGTATGGGAGAGTGTACCAAGTCAAGGACTCCAATTTAAAATTTCTAAGGTCTCTACCAAAGGAATGGAAGCCTATGACTGTTTCTCTAAGAAATTCTCAAGATTATAAGGACTTCACACTTGAAAGATTATATGGAATTTTGAAGACTTATGAACTTGAGATGGAGCAAGATGAGCTGTTGGAAAAGGGAAAGAGAAAAGGAGGATCAGTTGCACTTGTAGCTGACAGTGAAAAAGTTGAAGCCAGGAATGAGGAAAAGACAATGCCAAGTCTCAAAATTGGCACAAGCAAATCAGAATCAAGCAAGGGTAAAGAGCAAGTTGCTGAGGATGAAGACAATTCCAGCCAGGATGACTCTGATGATATTGATGAACATCTGGCCTTTCTGTTCAGGAGGTTTGCAAAGATGAAGTTCAGGAAAAATACAAAATTCACTAAGCCAAACAAAAACATGATGGACAAATCAAAGTTCAAATGTTACAACTGGCATTAGTGGACACTTTGCAAGTGAGTGTAGGAAGCCAACTTCTGATAAAAAGAAATTTGAGCAAGTTGATTACAAAAAGAAGTATTTTGATTTGCTCAAACAAAAGGAAAGAGCTTTTCTCACTCAAGATGATTGGGCAGCAGATGGGGTCAATGAAGATGATGATGTGGAATATGTCAACCTAGCCCTGATGGCTAATTCTGATGAAAATGAAACTAGTTCATCAAGCAACCAGGTAATTACTACTGATCTCTCTCAGCTTTCTAAACATGAATGCAATGAAGCCATAAATGATATGTCCAATGAATTATATCATTTGCGGGTTTCCCTTAAATCACTAGCTAAAGAAAACACTAGGATCAAAGAGAATAATGTGTTTTTAAGTGATAGGAATGCTGTGTTAGAGAATCAAGTAATTGAGCTTGAAAAGATTAAACTTAAATGCTTGACTGTTGAGAGTGAACTAGAAGAAGCTGTTAAGAAAGTAGAAATTCTTTCTAAACAGTTAGAAAGTGAGCAAGAGGTAATCAAGGCCTGGAAAACATCTAGGGATGTTAGTGTTTAAATTGCCAAGGTTCAGGGAATTGAATCATTCTGTGAGGATGCCTGGAAGAAAAACAAAAAGGAGTTAGAATTAATTGATGGATTGTCAACGGATGTGGAATCAACGGATGATGAAAGTTATCCGTTGAAGGAAGAAAAGGAGCATCCGTTGAAGGCTCATCAATTAAAACAGGCAAGTAATTTTAAAAATAAAAACCTTAATAAGAAGAATGATTCTACTCTCAAGAACTTTGTCAAAGAAGGAGCTAGCACATCCAAAGATGTCAGTAAGGTGAATATAGGACACATGACTTTGGATCAGCTGAAAAATAGGCTTAAGTTGGTTGAGGATAAGAAGGAAATTAAAAGAAAATCTAAAAGAAATGGGAAGGTAGGGATTAACAAACATAACAATTACACACCTGATATGTATGCTCCTAGAAAAAGCTGTGTGCATTGTAAAAGTGTTAATCACCTATCTGATAATTGCAAATCTGTTAAAAATGCTCCCATGCCTTCAAATCCCTCCATGCCTAACATGTCTATGTCACCTCTGCATGCTATGCCTGTTATGTCTCATCAGAATCCTCATGCACATTTTGCAAACATGCCATATATTAATAATCCTTATTTTACTGCATTTAGTATGCCTCACATGCCATACAATATGCCTATGTGGAATAACATGTTTGCACAATCTATGCCTTATCAATCAAATGTGCTAAATGATTCTGTGACTAACCCAACACTTCAACCAACCACATCTGAGATCAAGGTTGACCCAAATTTACCTAAGTCAAAAGATGTAGGAGGAATGAAGTCTAGGAAAAAGACTAACAAGGCTGGACCCAAGGAAACTTGGGTACCAAAATCAACTTGATTGATTTTGTTGTGTGCAGGGACAAAGAAGGAATCTATGGTACTTGGACAGTGGCTGTTCAAGACACATGACAGGAGATTTTACCCTGCTCACAGAGTTTAAGGAGAGAGCTAGCCCTAGCATAACCTTTAGAGATGAAAGCAAAGGATTCACTATGGGATATGGCTTGATTTCAAAAGGAAATGTCATCATTGATGAAGTTGCATTGGTTGATGGTCTCAAACACAACTTATTGAGCATCAGTCAACTATGTGACAGAGGGAATATTATTTCCTTCAATTCTGAAGCCTGTATTGTCACAAGTAAAAAGGACAATAAAGTGGTTCTAACTGGAGTTAGAAAAGGGAATGTGTACTTAGCTGACTTCAACTCTACAGATGCAGAATCCATTACTTGTCTTTTCACCAAAGCAAGTGCAGTTGAAAGTTGGCTATGGCACAAGAAGCTGTCCCATTTGAATTTCAAGACAATGAATGATCTAGTCAAAAAGGACTTGGTTAGAGGAATGCCTCTAGTGGAATTCACAAGGGATGAACTGTGTGATGCTTGTCTGAAAGGAAAACAAAAGAAAGTATCATTCAGTAAGAAGCTTGAATCTGCAATTGATGAACCATTGTAACTGCTACACATGGATCTTTTTGGACCAGTCAATGTATTGTCAATTTCAAGAAAAAGATATTGCCTAGTGATTGTTGATGATTTCTCTAAGTTTTCATGGGTCTATTTTCTTGGATCAAAGGATGAAGCTAGTGAAATCATTATCAATCATATCAAGCAAGTCAACAATCATCCTGATTTCAAAGTAAGGAATATTAGGAGTGACAATGGAACTGAGTTCAAGAATTCAACCATGAGTTGTTCTGTGAAGAAAATGGGATCATGCATGAGTTCTCAGCTCCAAGGACTCCACAACAAAATGGTGTGGTGGAAAGGAAGAACAGATCACTAATTGAGGCTGCAAGGACAATGCTTGAAGAGTCAAAACTCCCAACTTACTTTTGGGCTGAGGCTGTTAACTGTGCATGTTACACTCAGAATATTTCTCTAATCAATTAGGCAAAAGGCATGACTCCCTATCAATTATTCAAGAGAAGAAAAACAACTTTAAACTTTCTGCATGTCTTTGGTTGCAAATGTTATATCTTAAGGAATCAATCTGATCACAAAGGGAAGTTTGATGCAAAGGCTGATGAAGGAATATTTGTTGGTTATTCTACTGGAAAATCTTATAGGGTCTACAATCTAAGAACCAACATTGTCATGGAATCTGTGCAGGTTGTGTTTGATGATAAAAAGATTGATGGACTAACATATGAGGGACATCATGAAGGACTCAAATTTGACAACATTGAGATATATTGTGATGATAGTGAAGATGAGAATGATGAAGAAGGCATCTCAAGAATAATTCAGAATCTGCCTTTGGATAATGCACAGAATGTTGCATCCGTTGAAAGTCATAATTCAGCTTCCGTTGAAAGAAGCAATGCAGCATCCGTTGAAAGACAAAGTGCATCATCCGTTGAAGTTCATAATGAAGCATCCGTTGATCACAGTCTGTCAACGGATAATCAATTCACTTCATCAGTTGATAGAGCTCCCAATTCCTTTCAAAGGATCAGCAACTCAGGGGGAGTTTCAACCAATCAACATTCTATCTCACATCATGACAATACTGAGGCAACCTCATCTAGAGCTAATCTACCACCTCAAAGAAAATGGACCAAGAATCACCCTTTTGAACTGATCATTGGTGATGCTATATCTAAAGTGCAAACTAGAAGGGCTACTCAAGATGAATGTCTGTATAGTAGCTTTCTATCACAGGATGAACCTAAGAGAGTGGAAGAAGCTCTATTGGATCCATATTGGATTTTAGCAATGCAAGAGGAGCTAAACCAATTTGAAAGGAAAAAAGTATGGAAGCTGGTACCCAAGCCAAAGAACAAGAGTTCTATTGACACAAAATGGGTATTCAGAAACAAGATGGATGTAAATGGCATTGTCATAAGGAATAAAGCCAGATTGGTTGCTAAAGGCTATTCTCAACAAGAAGGAATAGATTTTGATGAAACATTTGCTCCAGTTGCCAGACTTGAGGCCATCAAAATCTTTCTAGCCTATGCAGCTCATGCCAATTTCAAAGTCTATCAAATGGATGTCAAGAGTGCATTTCTAAATGGGGAATTGGAGGAGGAAGTTTATGTAAGCCAACCTCCAGGATTTGAAGATCCAAACTTTCCAGACTATGTGTATTATCTGTTGAAAGCAGCACTCTATGGACTAAAGCAAGCACCTAGAGCCTGGTATGAGACTTTGTCAAAATTCCTTCTAGATAATCATTTCACAAGAAGTACTGTTGACAAAACTCTCTTCTTTAGAAATGTTAATGGCTCTAAAATACTTGTTCAAATTTATGTAGATGATATTATATTTGGATCTACAGATGATAAGCTTTGTAAAAAGTTTGCTAAGTTAATGCAAAGTAAATATGAAATGAGCATGATGGGAGAGTTAACTTATTTTCTTGGTTTACAAGTTAAACAAGTTAGTGATGGAATTTTTATTAGTCAAACTAAATATATTTATGATCTTTTAAAAAAGTTTGACTTAATGGACTGTTCATCTGCAAAAACTCCCATGGCCACTGCCACCAAGCTTGAATTAAACAAGGCTGAAAAGTCTGTGGATATTTCAAGTTATAGAGGCATGGTTGACTCACTTTTATATTTAACTGCTAGTAGACCTGATATAATGTTTTCTACATTTCTCTGTGCTAGATTTCAAGCTGACCCTAAAGAATCTCACTTAGTGGCTATTAAAAGAGTCTTCAGATATCTCAAAAGGACTCCAAATCTAGGAATTTGGTACCCTAGAGAGTCTGATTTTGATCTAATTGGCTACTCAGATGCAGATTATGCAGGCTGTAAAATAGACAGGAAAAGCACAACTGGCACCTGTCGATTTCTAGGGAACAACTTGTGTCATGGTTCAGCAAGAAGCAAAATTCTGTTTCTACATCAACAGCTGAAGCTGAGTACATTGCTGCTGGTAGTTGTTGTGCACAGATACTATGGATGAGGAATCAACTATTTGACTATGGTTTGACTGTTGACAAAATTCCAATATTCTGTGACAACACAAGTGCCATTGCCATTACTGAAAATCCAGTGCAGCACTCAAGAACCAAGCACATTGATATCAAGTACCACTTCATTAGCGAACATGTGATGAAAGGTACAGTGGAACTTCATTTTGTTCCAAGTGAAAAGCAGATTACAGACATATTTACCAAGCCACTTGATGAATCAACATTCACAAGATTAGTAAGTGAGCTAGGTATGCTTAATTATTCATAAATTTATGTCCTCTATATAATCTGCATTGAAGCCTGAAATGAATTTACTGCAAGAACAAAGTTGGATTCAAGAAAGACCTATCCTATCAACGGATATTCCCTATCCGTTGAAAGCCAAAATTGTTCTATCAACGGATGTTCATTATCCGTTGAAAGACAAATACATTTCTGGTAATTTTATCCCTCAACGGATAAAATAGTGTTGATCATCAACGGATAACTATTTACCTTATCCGTTGAAGTGTCACATCAGTTACTTTCAGTAAATCACAGCCGTTGATTTCTTTACTTAATCGTTGATACAGATATACACTGTTGTATGTATTTGTTTTAAAGGCAGTTTAGAATTTCTACAGTTTTATTTATTCTTAAACGGCTGTAATTTACTTAAAAGTATCATTTTATTTATGTTTTAATTCAAGAAAGTATAAAAGCCCATTGAACTCTTATTTTTCACTTTACGCTTTCTTGCAATTTTCATTCTCCTTCTCTTCCAAAATTCTCAAGTTTTTCTCTGCAACCTCTACTCACAACAATGGCACCAGTAGTCAAAATTATGTCTCACACAGGATTTGTTTATGAAAAGAATAATTTCGTAGTCTTGGTTGAAAAGAATGAAACCCATTCTGATTATCACAAGATGATGGACTTCATCAAACACTGCAAACTGAGCTATGCAATGCTGGAAGCCCTAACCATCTACTGTGAGGTGATTGAGGAGATTTGGACAACTGCAGAGTTCAACTCCACAGATATGACTATTGCCTTCTCTCTCAAAGGTAAGGATTATTGCATTAACTGTGATGATATACAGTCTTGCTTTAAGTTGCCTGAGAATAATGCCATAACACCACACACTAACAAAGATGTATCCGCTATGTTAGATTCCATAGGATATGCTTTTGATTCTGCTAGTTTAGGTAGCAGTAGAAGGAAAGGCCTTAGGAAAGAATGGAGTTTTCTTGGAGATGCCTTTATTAAGGTTTTCTCTGGGAAGATTAGAAATTTTGATGCCATAACTTCATCTCTTGTTAATATGCTTTATATGCTAGTTTTTGATAGGTACTTTAATTTTAGCAACTGTGTCATGCTAGAATTAGGTTCCAGATTAGGTAACAAAGCTAATACACCACATAACATCTACTATGCTAGATTCTTTATGTTATTGGCTAACCATGTTGCTGAAGGATTGGTTATATCAAATGAGAATAATAAACTCAAATGCTGGGCATAAGAGAAAAGGGTCCTTGCAGACCTTTTGAGAATGAACCTCAACAGCCAGGTGCCATTGGTATATTTGCCAATCATGAATGCACCACAGGTAAGTGAGGTAAACACTTCTATAACTCCTACTATCTCCAACCCCATTGTTTCTTTCTCTTCAAGTGTGGCAATGGGATCTGTGTCTTTGCCCAAACAGGTTCCTACCAAAGCCACCAAAACTAAAGTTTCAAAACTCAAGTCAAAGAAAACTACCTCTGTTGTTTCTCAAAAGACAACAGTTGTAACAACTACCATAAACCCTGAAGGGAGTGAACAGGGTGTGAGTGGTGAGGGGAGGGGTGAACATCAAGAAACCCCCCAGGATAAGGTGGGAGAGGTGAGTGGTACCCAAGCCAGCCAAGCCACAGTCTCTCAAAAGACTGTGGTGGTTCAAAAGGAGTCTAACACATCCCTAGTTGCATCCTCCCAAATGGATGCAACTATTGAAAATAGTCCCCAACCAGGGACACAGACCAAAAGAGGGAGGGACACTGAAGCCACACATTCACCAATTAAAGCCTTTTCAAGGAAGAAGAAGGCCAAGACCCTAGTTTCCACACAAGGGGCACACACAGCACAGATACATCCACCTGTATCTGTGCCTTCACAAATTCAGCTTGATGTGATTCCATCAAATGTGGAGTCACATCCCCATTCTCTCATAATAGAAACACACCAATCATCAAACTCTCAATCACCCTCTCTGGATGTGGATATGATATTCACATCAATTCCTGATTCTCCCTCATTAAAACTCAGGGAGGAGCCCCACTCAAAACCTGATGATCATCATCTTTTAGATGATTTGTTGGATCATCAGCCAATTCTTTCAGATGTAGTTGAAGAATCTGTGTTACCTCACTTAAAATCAATTCACATAGATTCAACAATTATGTCACTTTCTATATCTACATTTTTTCCTTCTTCAACGGATATCTCTCATCCGTTGACAAGTGGTTGTTCTTCAACGGATAAGCTTAACAGCAGTTATCCATTGATACCATCAGTTTCCACTTTAACGGATACTCCCTATCCGTTGATGGTCTCTACACACAAAACAGAAACAATTCCAACTGTAGAGGACATGGCTACTGTACAATCACTTTTAGGTTTGAGGGAAGGGAGTGATCTTTTGAGTGAGAGGCTGGGTTGCTCCCAGGCAAAAGGAGAGGTTGAGAGTCACCATATGCATGCTATTTCTTCCAGCATGGCAAAAGTGAGTGAGGGGAGTGCCACCATAGAAGGTGAGGGTGAGGGTGTGAGGGTGTGTATGAGCCAGGGGGAGCCCCTGATGCAAGAAAATAGAGAAAAAGAGAGAAAGGCAGGTACAGAAGCTATAAGGGTGGATCCAGCCATTGCTAGTGAGTCAATGAAAGTGGATGATGCAGAAAAGGAAAGACAATTTCAGCAACATTACAAAGCTAAAATTGATAATATTTCCTTGGATGCTGACACTTTTACTCATCCTGTTTCAGCCTATCAATTATTGGTTGCTCAGGGCGATGTGGAGGCAGAACAAACATTAAACATTGTACACACTTCAGAATCTCTTCTCAGAGACAAAGCTGCTGTTAACAAGCTGGCTTCTCAAGCTGGTGAGCCATCTGAAGAATTTAGAGTAAATTCTAATGATGATGACTCTGATTCTTTGGATGAGAGCATGAACTTAGGGGGAGTAGCAGGCCCAAGTTCTGTTCCAGATCTTCCTGAATGGGAATGGGCAAAAGCATCAACATCAGGAGAGTTTGGTGTCACTTTGGTCAGACAAGTCATGACAATTCAGAAGGCCCTTCAGGAGACTACAGATGCTGGTACCAAGGCAATTCTTCAAGCTCATCTGGAATCTCTGCATCTCCTGCAGTTGCAGCACTTCAAACAGAATCTAAGTATGGATGAGCTCAAGCAGGATATTGCTGATCTAAAATCCTACAATGCTGAGAAGTTGGATTCAATCATACCTTATGGTACTATGCAAGATTTGTTGGGGAGACTGAGGAAAGAATCTGATGCTGACAAGAGACTGGCCAGATTGGAAACCAGAGTTCAGATCATTGAAGACTCTATGGTCACCATTCTTCAGAATCAACAAACTCAAACAAATCTACTCATGCAGCTGGAAAATGCACAAGGCTTGACCCCTACCCTTGATGATAATAAAAAGGAGGAGAATAAAGGGGAAGGGGAAGGAGAGCCATCAATAACAGTTCAAATTTCTCAAGTGCTAGTTCCTGCCATCACCACTTCTCCAATTATTCAAATCAAAGGAAAGCTTGATGAAATTGATCTAATCCAGATAGCAGCAGCTGAATTGCAAGTCAAAGAGCGAAGGAAGAAGATTGATGAAAAGATGCAACAAATATTTGGTTCTACAACTTCTCAATCATAATCTGTGAAGCATAGCACAAAAGTGGAATCAATTATTATGGAGCTCAAGCCAGTAGGGAGGAATAAGGTTGGAGAGACTTCTTCCAAGGATCTGAAACCTATGGTTCTCAAGCCCAACAACAGATCCAATAAGGACTCTACAAAGAATCCTCTAAAAGAAGTGGATTTTCCTCTTCCAAAGGCTGATGAGGACAAGCTTTTGGGTAGAAGTATCTTAAAACTCAAAGAGACCATGGATGTGGATGTAAGGAGGAACATAGCTATTATCTTCAGAGAGGGAAAGAGCATATGTGTGATGCAAGGACATCCCAAATTCTCAATAGCCAAGAGGGAAGAAACCAGAAGGTTGAAGGAAGAAGCCAAACAGCTAAAGGCTGACAAAAGAGCACAAGCAAAACTTGAAAAACAGCTAAAGTCAAGTCAGGCTGAAGAACAGAAAGAAATTGAAGACAAAAGTGAAGATGAAGCTATGGGGGACATGGTTGATACTGATATGGAGGAAAGAAGTAAGGGAAGAGAAGAATGGCAAAAAGGGAACAGAAAGAAGGTCAATATAAAGAGAAAGATGGTAGATGAGACTGAAAAAACCCAATCAATATCCAAACCACTACCCTCTATTCCTGAACCCATTGTGCCCGACCCCTTCATGAACATTCATGGTGAAACAATCATTCCCAAGGAGGAACCAATTGATTGGGACACCATCAAATTGCCCACCTTCTTAACCTCTTCTCCACCATCAAAGAAGCAGAAAAGAAGAATCAAATCAATACCCTCTAAAGCCTCAATCAAATTCACACAGAAGCCTAAGCCTAAGCCTCAAGCCTCTAAGGATGATTATGTTCACATCTGTGACATAAAAGAATTTTCAGACATTGAATTCTATCTGGATGAGCTGGAGGAAGTAAGGGGAATAGCTGCCTACAGACAACTACCAGAAAGACTAGTGTTCAAATACAAAGGAGATGGGGAAAGAACCTGGCCTCTTTACAGAATTCTGAATGAAGGCTACTCTACCTTGATTAGAGTCTACTCAGCCATACAAAGGGATTCTGGCTTTACCAGGACTGCCAAGTCTGAGATTCTCAACAAGATTGCCAACATAAGGAAAACTTGGAGGGAGCCCAATGCTTTGCCTAGAACATTACTCATTCAAGAAAGAGGAATTACAATTCAAAAATCACCTCATTGGCTGATGGAGTTCAGAGACAACAAAGGAGTCAGAAGATTTTTCAGAATTGAAGATCAGCTCAAGATTGCCAGTAATGAAACTCTCAAGGATATACAATCTAAGTTAGACATCAATGAAGAAGATGAAGCTGAATTCTACAGACAACTTCAACTTCAAATAGAGGAGAATGACAGGAGGCTAGGAAAGAAAACAAGGAATCAAAGGAAAAGAAACTAATCTGCTCAGGCTAAAGGAGCACCCTTGGAAACAATGTAACTCTTCAATTCCATCTCAGCGTACACATTTTTGTAGCACTTTTAAATTTTCTGCTTTATTACAGTTTATATATTTGTCAAGTGTTTTGTTATCATCAAGCTAAACCCAAATTTATGCCTGCAGTTCTAGTAGACATAAATAGGGGGAGATTGTTAGGAATATGTGTATTAGTTTGATGATAAGTTAAACAAAACACTTAAGTAGAAATCTAGTATTTGTAGCCTCAACGGATAAGACCATCTTGGCTATCCGTTGAAGGAGTAGTTTACTTAGCAATAAGTTTAGTATTGTAGCACATTTCATTCTCTGGATTCAAGTTGTAATTCTTAGATGTTGTAGGAAATTATCAGTCATGTTGACTACTAATGGATATGCAAATAGGAAGGCTAATTGTAAATGTTTCATGCCTTGTAATTTTGTATAAGTGAAGAAGTATCAACGGATATTGAAGACCTTCAATGGATAAGAAACAAAGCTTCAACGGATAATATCCATCAACGGATAAGTGCTTCAACGGATAAAGACTTCAACTGATAATGCATCAACGGATAAAGCTTCAACAGATAAAGCCTCAATGGATAAGGCATCAACGGATGAAAGCTTCAACGGATGCTTAGTTCATTAGCAGTTGATAGTGACAATTCACAAGCTGACAGAGGCACATGGGTTGACAGAGACAAACTGGAATGTGGAAGCCTCTAGGAGGAATCAAGAAAATGCAGCATTTCTATTCTGATACAAACAAGGGAGTATTCAAAGATTCACAGATTATCCTAGATTGCATTGGATAGAGAAATGAAGAAGAAACATGTGAATAATCTTTTTAATTGTATTTTATAGTTTTGTCTTCATTTGTAAACTTGGTGATATATAAACCAAGTAGCAGCTAGTAATTAGACAAGAATTTTTTTTCAGAGCTGTTTTAGAAATATCCAGAGAGAAAATCATCTAGTTTGTACTAGGAAGCAGTTGTGATTTAATTCTTTGAATCACAGATTTTCTGAAATAACACATCTCTGGTGGAACAACAAATCCACCAGAAAAGTTTTTAAGTTCTTTGTGTTCTTTACATTTGTGTTTGAATATATATCTGTCTGTATTAGCTTCAAGCAATTCACACACTTGTTCTAAAAAACACTTAGCCTTAGAAACTGCTCACAACTTGAAAAAGTTTTGAGATTTACATTCAACCCCCCTTCTGTAAATCTCATTGTTAGTCCACTGGGAATAACAAATATATTCTTAATACGATTATAAATAAAAAAATAATTACATTGTTCCACTACTGTTATGGATAAAAAACATGGATTTATTTATTGTGCGTATTTAATATTATGGTTTGATAAGTTTCGAATTTTAATGGTTGCGCTTGTGTTTCATGGCTTGAATCTGCCCTCACAAGATGCCGACGTACCTTGGCGTATGCCAAGGATCAAGCCAAAATGTAGTTCTTGGTGATACTTTGTTGTGCAAGACATGCCTGTACAATAACAAGACTAAGTCAAATTGACAACCCAAAATAAGTTGTATTGTAATCTAAGTTTGCATTGTTTATTGTACCACTTAAGTCTGTAAAAATGTTCAAAGCAGCATGAAGAGTACATGATCAAAGGCCAAGATTAACTGGTAAAGTAAAGTCACAGGTGTGCAAGATTAGCAAAGATACACTAAGCGAGAAATAGAAATATTAGATTATCCAAAAACAAGATTTAGTACATGATAATGCATGCTGTGTAATAATCAGTGTTTACTATTCTATAAAGTAAACACTGGATGCTTTGTTAGGATTAACAATAGAGATCAGAAAAATCTTGTATTCTCTCAAGGAAGAAGCTAAGCTCTTTATTAACAAAAAGCCTAGAAATTTTGTAGCAAAATATTCTTAATTTTAATATAAAATTAAGTGAGTTTTGAAAGATTTGTGTTCACTGTTTTATTTGTCTAAATTCAGTACTAACACAATTAACTACAAGATTTTAATTTACTTGGTTCATCACCATAAACACTTCAAGAAAAGCAGAAAAACACAAAAACACATTCACCCCCCTCTGTGTGTGATTCATTATCTAACATACTTGCCCTCGAGGCTATGGCAGCGAGAGCTCACCAAGGACGTAATGACTTTCATGTCCTTCAAGGACAAAGTCTAAAACGTCGTTCCAGGTAATGACCTCGTGGCTTGTAGGATACCTGCGCGATTTCGTGATCCTTAAAGTTGTGCTCCAAAATGTGGTTTCATGGTGGTAACGTATGAAGCTCTTGTCCAGAAAAACGTCCCTCTGAAGTTGAAGGGGTAAGACCCTTTATATAGACATTGAGAGTCTAGGAATTAGGGTAGAATTGGGTGACTTGGTGGGCAAGTATCCATCTTTGATTGGACTTTAGAGTCCTAGAAAGTAGGAATTAGTTTCCTTCTGAATTTAGGTTGCTTGGAGGCTACTTCTTGTAGAAGTAGTTACTTATTTGAATACTTTTATTGGGTTGTTTAACTAGCCCCATTATTAATTACGAAATTAATAAATAATTAGGGTTTTGGGCCTCATTAATTGGGCTTTTCCCTCGGACTAAATATGGTTTACTTAATGCGACATTAATTTTGCAATTAAGGTTATTTTTATTCCCTATCATTTGCCCCCCAACTTTTGGAAAACACACCCGATGTTTCGTAGAAGTTAAGTTATCTCTTACCCTATCTGGGGCATTATTTTTATTGTAAAGTGTGGAGCGGCCTACACATTTACAACGATTTGCATTATCCGAGGCTTCAGGATATATTCTGGAATTTTCATAATTTTTCATACTCATTTTCTTACCTTATTCCTATCTTTTAGGAATTTTCAGGTATTTTTCCTTTAATTTTCAGGTATTATCTCGTACTCACAGGTATTTTTCAGTTCTCCCTAATATTAGGGATTTTTCCTTACCTCTAGGTATTTTTTGTAATTTTTCCTAATATTTTTAAGAATTTTTTCGTACCTTCGGGTATTTCAGGTAATTTTTCCTAATATTTTAGGAATTTTTCCATAACTCCAAATATAATTCATATTTTTTTCTAATATTTTAGGAATTTTCCGTACCTCCAAGTATTTTTTGTAATTTTACCTAATATTTTAGGAATTTTTCCGTACCTCCAGGTATTTTCCGTAATTTTTCCTAATATTTTAGGAATTTTTCATACCTCTAGGTATTTTTCGTAATTTTTCCTAATATTTTAGGAATTTTTCGTACCTTCGGGTATTTTCGGTAATTTTTCCTAATATTTTAGAAATTTTTCCGTACCTCCGGGTATTTGTCATAATTTTTTCTAATATTTTAGGAATTGTTTCCTACCTTCGGGTATTTTTCTTAATTTTTCCTAATATTTTAGGAATTGTTTCGTACCTCCGGGTATTTTTTGTATTTTTTTATAATATTTTAGGAAATTTTCCGTACCTCCGGGTATTTTTCTTAATTTTTCCTTAATTTTCAGGATTTTTCCTTAAATTTCCGGATTTTCCCTTTATTTTCAGGATTTTTTCTTAATTTCCAAGATTTTTCCTTAATTTTCAGGATTTTCTTTTATTCCTAGTCGAAATTCGACCATGATGCAATCTGGTCGAATTTCGACCAGAACTCTGGTCGAACAATGGGTCATTCCTTCATCCTGGTCAAACTGATTTTAGACCCGGATGCATTCTAGTCGAACTGATTTTAGACCTGGATGCATTCTGGTCGAATTGATTTTAGACCATGATACATTCTCGTCGAACTTTGTTCAGAACTCAGATCGAACCATGAGCTGATTTGTCATCCCTATCGTATGGAATTTCGTCCAGGATTCTCTCCTTTTTCGACGAGCGCTCTCGTCGGATTATGAGATATTTCAACACTCTGGTCGAATTGAGTTTCGACCAGGAATTCTAACCCCATATACCAGGAATCCTAGTCTTTTTTATCAGGAATCCTGAATTACAGG
Organism: Apium graveolens; assembly: GCF_009905375.1. Lineage (NCBI taxonomy): Eukaryota > Viridiplantae > Streptophyta > Magnoliopsida > Apiales > Apiaceae > Apium > Apium graveolens. Next base: position 253,048,739 of record NC_133655.1, read on the forward strand.
CTACAAGCCTTTTAACAGCCATAACTTTTTGGTCGTTGTTCTGATTTGAGCATATAAAATACTGAATTGAAGGCTATTCCGAGCTCTAATGCATGATGTAATTTTTAGCTTAGTTCTTGCATTCTTTGATCCTTCAATTTGTAGGGAACGTGACTTGTACGAGCCTTCAGCTTGACCGGAACGTGGCATATACGAGTCTTCGATTCGAAGGGAATGTGGCATCTACGGGCTTTATTTTTAGTTATTCTAACGAGGTGACTTGTCCTACTTAGATGCTCATTAGATTAAACCTTGATGTTTAAGGTTTGTCGAGTCTAAATAACTCATTTTCTTGAAGCGTTTCCATGTTTGTGAGATCCTTTTCCCAAATATATTTTTGACTAGATACGACCCTTCCAATACAGATATTGGCTTCCCTTTCTGCCCGAGTACGGATGCCTTGATCTTTCTTGAGGACTAAGTCTTCCTGGAGAATAAACATTTCTTTCACCCTCACGTCATAACGATATTAAGAAATTTGTTTCTAATACTCAATAATTCTGGTGTTGGCTTCATCAAATCTAAAGTATGTGTCATGTCTTCCTCGTTCTTCCCGGGCTCAAATACCTCAACCTTTGGAGTTGTTTGAGTAATTCCTGATGGCATCAAAACCTCATCTTTATCAGCTTTTAAGAATGGAATAACTCCTATCTTTTCTTTGCAAGTGGCATAATACACCCTTTGTAGGTGTAATAGATCTTTTGCCTAATCATTTCTCGAGTATTCATCCCTCTTTCAGTCCATCAGGTATTACTCGATTTCCTATCTCGGCTTGCCCTTTCGTTTAGGGGTGAGAAATAGTTGTGCAACAGGATTTACTATCGTTCTTCTCACATCATTGATGTTTATACTATCTTCTATCACCCGTCACTGGGATTTGTGAGAGGCCATATGTTAGGTACCAATATGTTTGTAGAAAGAGGGCTGAATACAAACTATACCGTTTAATCGAATAAAATATGGAATAAAAAAGTGAAACAAAATTCAAGTTAAATAAAACTATTATTAAACTTGAAAGGTGTTACAACAACGGTATCGTTTACAAGGGATTAATCTCAAATAAATTATTCCAAATCTAGAATAAATTCGACATGAACTTTTTCTATTTTTGAAATAAAAAGATCAAATGCTAAAAGCAATTTGAGATTAAGTTCTAGGAATTTTGATCCGCTAGATAGTTACACAAGAACAAGAGAAGGATTTCTAGTGGTTTAGATTTAACAATAAATACTAGAAAATAATGTCCTGAAATATTGTAGTTAAAGATAATAAGTTGTCTACTTTTCTTTTCGTTCTGTGTTCTTCAGTTGGTTGAGATATTCAATGTGTTTGTTGAAAGATCAGCTTCTGTTGTTAAGTAATCAAAACAATCCACTTGAATTGTTGGCAAGACAATCCTTTTAATCTAGCAAGACAATCGGTGAGAATATTGATTGAACTGGCAAGACTATCGGCAAGACAATCCTTTAAGCTGGAAAGACTATCGGCAAGACAATCCTTTGAGCTGGAACGACTATCGGCAAGACAATCTAAAAGAACTGGAAAGACTTTCGGTATGACAATCCAATTGTCATACCAGTTCAAATATTTGTCTTGCTGAATTAATATTGAATATTAATTCAAAATCAATTATGAAAATACATAATATTAGTTCAGAATTATTTAATCAATTAATTTAATTAATCAATAAATTAATCTTTGCAGATATAATTTATTTTCTTAATTAAATTATATGACTTAATTAATTAATAGAGAATTAATAGTATTCTTTAACAGCAACCACTCTTCTGACAATCTTCTGAAAATCACTGAAAATTATGAATCAATTCCACCACTTCAATGTTGACACTCGATGTACTGTCTGATTCATGAATGACTAACTTATGTGATGTTTCTTCATGTCTTGATCTTAATAACTTGATTTTCTTCAGATTAAATCCCTGTAATTAATTGATACCCTGACAAGATCTCTGTCACTTGATTAAATCCACAATCTTGATTTATATCACTGAGGCTTGATCAATTTCTTGAGCTTCTTCCAGTGAATTAAGTCCTCAAGTCTGTAGATGAACAATGTTACTTAATCCTTTGACATATGTTACTTTGAGAGATCTCTTTGACGATAAAACCACTATTTACTTGTTACATTCTTATTTGAGTTGAGTTGAATCCTCGAATAAACAAATAGGCTATGACATATGCCTTTCAATCTCCCCCTATTTGTTTGTCAGACAATAACAACAAATACCTAGAGGATAACTCAACTAACAAATAAGAAAAAGATATAAATAGTAATGCAAAGTAAATAGCAGAAAAGTTCTGGATTATATTTAATATTTTCCAGATTCCAAAAGAAATTTACAAGTGAATACAAGATAGATGTTCCTCTAGACTGAACATATGACTACATTTGTCTATCTTGATTCATAAAGCTCTAAGCATATTACATTAAGTTTTGAGCTAATTGAATTCAGTTGTCTTCCCTTCCGAATTCACCTTCTTCCAAATCTTGAAGCAACTCCTTGTCAAAGACACGATCCTTTTCTGAAGTGAAGCTGTCTGGTCTAACTGGTTGGACTCCCACTGACTTTAGCTTATTCTTCAACTGATTGTACCTTTTAATGTTCTTTTCACAGTAAGCTTGAATCAGATCAGCAGCTTTAGATTTCAACTCAGATTAGTATCCAGCAGTTCTTAAGTGATGTTCCATCCAGTCAAGATGCTTAACAGAGTAGTCTTTAAGAGATTGTGAATCGAGCTGGAAGATTTGAAGACAGTCCGACTTAAAGAATCTTACTTGAAGGGGCAAGTTGACCACTTGAGGACTAGCCCTATTAGCAAACTATTTTAGCCTTGTACGAAGGACTTCATTCAATTCTGAACTTCTTTTGACTTTGATGAGAAGAACCCAAATCTCTGATAAAGAACGATTCTCAAACATATGAAGTAATACCTTGAAAGATCCTTCACTCTGACAATAAACAAATATGCTCATTTCATTTAGTGATCTGTCAAAAGCAGCTGAGATCCTTGAGATTTCAGTCTTGATAGCATTCATGTATACATCATTGTTTGGATTAGAAATTTCCAGCCTGTCGAGAAGATGAAGAAACTCCCTATCATTGTTTGTACTCAGTTGAGGTATATCAAGAACTCTTCTTGCTTCATACCATTTAACACCAATCTTCAGCTTGACATCTCTTCTCCTTTCTTTAGCTTTAATGTCATGAATAAGTTGCTTTTGAAGAGATTATGTTCTTTGGATGTCTTTCCTCATGTCAATGATCTGAGATATCTTTTTAAGTTCAGCTTGTTTTCTCTTCAACTCTGACTGCTGCTGCTGGAACTCTTTCTCAAAAACAGGATCCACTTGAGCTTTCTCTTCCCATTCTTCAAAATTACTCTCCTCCTCTGCTTCAAAGATACCAGCTTTATCTTCCAAGACTGGTTCAGTGGGAACATCAAGAATATCGAAGTCATCTTGTTCTCCACTATAGTAGACATCATCAGCCTTCCTTGTCTCTCCAGTAGAAGAATCTTTTTCTTTATCTTTTTCACTTCTCCCTTGCTTCTCCCCCTTAGTTGAGGAATCCTCTACAGATTTTCCTTTAGACCCTCCATGACCTCCATTACCTCCAGACCTGAGCCTCCACCAGACGGCCCTTCAAAAAAAGTCCTTTGTTCTTCATTAGGGCAGTGAGAATTTTTTATCATGAAATACAAGTGCTTCATCCCTTCATTGAGATGTTCCATGCCCTTTTCTATCTTCACGAATCTGGAAGAGTCCAGTGAATGATTCATTTCAACCAGGTCTTTAAGAGAATTCATTCTAGTATGGAGAGAGCAGAAGTTTGTAATATCGTCGGCTGATAAAGTTGGAGATTCCTGAATGGAATTAAGCTTTGGTATCACAGTGGTCTTCAAATCTGAGATATCATTCCTGATTAATGCCAGCTGATTGTTGACAGAGGTGGAAGAAGAAGACCGTTCAACCACTTATGCTTTGAATGTTTGAGCCTCAGCCTGACTTTTAGCAAGTTGTTCTTTCAGAGCAGCAATTTGAGCTAACAGATTTTCAGTGTTTGTGTATGTGTGTGCGCTCACCTGAATATCTCTCGTGTTTGGTTTACTCAACTCACGTGCTTGTGTTTCTCTCAATATAAGTGCTCGTGAGGAGCCATCCTGTAGCTGGTCTTCTGTACCTGCAATTGAAATCACCCTAGCCTCTTCAGAAGAGGTCAGCAGTGGTGCAATGGGAATTCGCGAGTCCCGATCCTCAGTCAAATCTATCTTTTCATGTGAAATAGATGTCTGAATTGCTTCAGGGATAGATTGACCGAGTTGCCCTCCACTTTCTCCAGATAAATCTGCGAGTGGAGAATCCTGTGAGGGAGCCAGAGGTGTTGGATCTAGGAGGGGAGAAAATGACTCTATTAGAGGTGGATGAGAATCAGATTTTCCCTCTGAAGCATGTGACTGCTCTTCTACCGTAACTATGGCAGACACTGTAACCGACTCAATGTGCACTCCTCTCTCTGTGTCCTGAGTATCATCTATTGGTATGTATGCTTCCATTGTGAGTAATGGAAGTGTGCTTGACTCAGTACAAGATGCCATGACCCTATGGTGAATTTCAATAGATTCATCCTGTTGAGAGAATGTCTCTAGTAACTGTTCATTGGCCATTTCAAAGTCCATGTCCTGTTGGGAGGACAAGGATGGGCTTTCAGATGCCTCATTAAGTGTTCTTCTTTTCTTGGGAGGAGGCAGAGCTGAGGGTTCATTCACATCCAGAAACACACTACTTCCTACTAACCTCCTCGGTAACATTTTTGACAGTGGGGGAGAGTTTGAGACAGTTTGTGACTCTGTGTTTGGCTCTATGACCTGGGATTGAAACTGTGGTTCTAAAACTTCATGGTCAGCCCTATCAACCACTGGGGGTCTTTCAACAGAAGTAGGAATAGTTTGAGAGTGAGGAATTATTACCTGCAGTGGAAGAGCATCAGATGTTTGTGCCTGGGTGGCTTGAACCACTGGAGGTTAAGGTTGCTGTTCATGACCGGGAAGATTGAAAATTGGTAAAGGAATGAAAGTGGCCATGAAAGCAGATACAAGTACTGGAACTTGCATGAATTTGAAGGTAGTGTCTTGGCGTATATAGATCTTTTTGCTTACCGGAGGGGGTTCAGCTACCGATGAGTTAGCAAAAAGAGCCTTATGCTCAGGTGTGAGAATATGTTCTGCTATAAGCATAAGAAAACGAGCGTAGTAGCACGAAACCCTACGCTTCGTAAAATGATCACGCAAAGCTGTAGTGAGACGTCTCAGAAGAATGGGTAAAAGTAGTTTGCCAAAATTGATCCTTTGATTGAAAACAACCGCAAGACCAATATACTGCAGAGTGGAAGTGATGTTGTGAAAGTTGGATTTAGTGCAGTTGGCAAACACTTTGGAAAGTGTATCGAAGAAAATATCCCATTCAGAAACCAAATTGGATTTAGACAGCTTGGTTAAATTAATCACCCCCTGATAGTGAATGGCATGGAAAAAGTTTGAAATCTCATTTTCAGAGGGTAAATTACAGAAATTGTCCATTGGAAAATTTAACGCTCGATTGATGAATGTTTCATCAACTACATACTGTGTGTTTGCCACGGTGAATGAAAAAGATTTAGAATCATCGGCCACAGTAGAGGTTGTGCAAATCAGTCTAAGCAGATCGATATTTAATAGCACATTTGATTTAATAGCAGAGCTAACAATCGAATGGTCATTTAAAAATCTAATCCACGACTTAAATTTTTCCACATCACACTATTCTGGATTAAAATAACCAACATGATTATGCGAGACAATTTGGAAATTGAGAGCCATAAAAATATAATAAAAACACACTTTCAGAATTTTAAGAATTAAATTAAGAAAATTCGAATTAATTAAAAAAATATTAATAATTCAAATTAATTCAATTATATCCGAGAAATTTAGAAAGAAATGTATCTCGTTAATGTTCTTAACTCACAAAATCAGATTTGCAAACTCACAAGACACAAAACCAAATTGAAATACCAAAAAAAACTGATTTGAGAAAGAAAAAAAATGAAGTGAAATAGTTAAAAAAAATTGGTAGCACTCCTCCCTGTATTATTACACACGTATATGTCTATATAACAGTTAAATGTGCTGAGTAAAGACTCGAGCAAGAACAATGGTGACTGCGATGGTGGTTTTGATCGGAAGGAAAAAAAACAAAAGGAGAGAGTACGCGGCGGTTTATGTAGAGATTAGGTTAAAATAAACTGAGAAGAAAAAAAAACAGAAATCAATTCTAAGTACTACAACTGGTATGACAATCCTGGATTGTCATACCGATTGTCATACCAGGCAAACGATTAGAATATGTAAAAGAAAATAAAAATAACTAGTATGACAATCTGATAGTCATACCGATTATCATACCAGTATAAAATAACATGAATTTTAACCGAATAAACTAGAAAGACAATCGATAGTCATACCGATTGTCATTCTAGTACAAAATAAAAAAAAATAAAATATATATATATATATATATATGATATAAGTTTTATAACTGGCAAGACTATTGATCGTCATACCGATTGTCTTGCCAGTATAAAACTATACTGAAAATTTAAATTAAACACATATAAACTGGAATGACTTTCAGCAAGACAATTTCAATAGTCTTGCCGATTGTCATTACAGTTATAAAACAAATTAAACAGAATTTACACGTACAGAATATATTTACAAAATTAAAATATTCAGAAATAATTATATTTTATTCCAAAAACATATTTCTGTTGAATTTTAGCAAAAAAAATTCATAGAAAAATATTTTTAGAGAAAATAAAATATTCAGAGATATTAAAATTAACAAGTTGAATAAATAAGATAAGATAAGATAATAACGATTACATAGAATTAAGCAAGAAATATGGTAAATATGATAAAATAAATTTGCAAATGAATTTTTCATTCATGAAAAATTCATTTGTAAATTCATTCAAGAACAGATCTCAAATATTAACTAGTTTAATCACTAAAGCTATTCAACATACCCAATTTACCAACTAATCTGGTAAATATGGATTCATCAAGTGGTTTAGTGAAAATATATGCTATTTGTTCTTCTGTTGGAATAAAAAATAGTTCAACAATACCATTCATGACGTGCTCTCTAATAAAATGATACCTGATGTCAATGTGCTTGGTCCTTGTGTGCTGCACAGGGTTGTTGGTGATGGCTATTGCACTTGTATTGTCACATAGAATAGGGATTTTGTTCAATACAGAGCCATAGTCCCGTAGCTGATTCCTAATCCACAAGATCTGAGCACAGCAGCTTCCAGCAGCAATATATTCAGCCTCGACCGTTGAATTGGAAACTGTTTGCTGTTTCTTGCTGTACCATGAGACTAGTCTGCTACCTAAGAATTGACAACTCCCTGAGGTGCTTTTCCTATCAACAACACTTCCTGCGTAATCTGAATCTGTATATCCAACAAGGTTAGAACCAGATTCTTTAGGGTACCAAATACCTAGATTTGGTGTTCCCTTAAGATATCTCAAGATTCGTTTAACAGCAACGAGATGAATATCTCTAGGATCCGCTTGGAACCTTGCACATAAGCATGTAGCATACATAATATCTGGTCTACTTGCAGTAAGATAGAGTAACGAGCCAATCATACCTCTGTAGCTTGTGACATCTACATTAATGGAGTTTTCACATGGTCCAAGCTTGACAGCTGTAGTTGACGGAGTCCTTGCTGATGCAGAATCCTCTAGATTGTACTTTTTGAGGAGTTCCTTGAGATACTTGGATTGACAAATAAAAGTTCCATCTAACCTTTGATTTACTTGTAATCCAAGAAAGAACTTCTGCTCTCCCATCATGCTCATTTCAAATTTGCTGTGCATTAACTTAGCAAATCTCTTACAGAGATTATCATTAGTAGACCCAAATATTATATCATCCACATAGACTTGGACTAATATAGTATCATTCTTATGCTTTTTAAAAAAGAGAGTTTTGTCTATGACACCTCTAATAAAGCTATTTTCAATAAGAAATTCAGAGAGAGTGTCATACCATTTTCTCGGAGACTGTTTGAGACCATAGATAGCCTTGAAAAGAAAGTAGACAAAATCCAAATGATCTGGATCTTCAAAACCAGGAGGTTGCTCTACATACACCTCTTCATCCAGCTTTCCATTCAGAAAGGCACTCTTGACATCCATTTGATAAACTTTAAAGTTCGAGAACGCTGTGAATGCCAGAAATATCCTGATGGCCTCTAGTCTAGCCACTGGAGCATAGGTTTCGTCATAATCAATGCCTTCAGCTTGAGAATACCCTTTAGCTACCAGTCTTGCTTTGTTTCTTGTAACCACACCATCTTCATGTAGTTTATTCCTGAATACCCACCGAGTACCAACAACTTTCTTGTGTGTAGGTCTAGGTACCAGTTTCCAGACTTGTTGATATTCAAACTGATTGAGTTCATCTTGCATAGCAATCACCCAATCTGGATCAGTCAGTGCTTCTTCAATCTTCTTAGGTTCCATCTCAGAAAGAAATCCTGAGAACAGACATTCATTTTGAGTAGCACGTCTAGTTCTGACTCCAACATCTGGATCACCAATAATCAACTCAAAATGATGAGCTTTATTCCAGATAGTCTGTCTTGGAAGATTTGATCTTGATGATTCGCCTTGAAATATATTGGGATGTTGTGTCCTACTAGTTGATCCTTCAGCATCTCCCCCTGAGTTGTTGCCAGGTTGACTTGATGATTCTTCGTCAGTAGTAGTGGTATCTCCATTGTTGCCAATGTTTTTATCACCATTACCTTGAGTATCATCATGATTAACAGGTTCTTCACCAGCAACAACCTCAGGTTTTTGATCATGTTCTGATTCTGAATCTGACATATCATCAAACATCAGTTTCTCAGAAGGATCTTCAGTTTGGATACTAGGGACTTTAGTGTCATCAAATATAACATTGACACTTTTAGTTACTTTGTGTTGATCAATGATATACACCCTGTATGATCTTCTTCCATATCCAACAAAAATACCCTCATATGCCTTTGCCTCGAATTTACCACGACGATCATCTCCGTCCTTGAGCATGAAGCATCTGGCACCAAATACATGAAAGTATTTGATAAAAGGTTTCTGTTCATTCATAATCTCATAAGGAGTCTTCATGAAGTCTTTGTTGATTAGAGTTTGATTATGAGTATAACATGCAGTATTGACAGCTTCAGCCCAAAAGTACATTGGAAGACCTGATTCACTTAACATAGTTCTTGCAGCTTCAATCAATGTATGATTCTTCCTTTCTACCACTCCATTTTGCTGAGGGGTTCTAGGAGCTGAAAATTGTCTGGTAATCCCTTTGTCTGTACAGAATCCATTGAGAAGTGAATTCTTGAATTTTGTTCCATTATCTGACCTTATTGCTCTAACAGGGATATTAGAATCTAACTCGATCAACTTGATATGATCAATCACAACTTGTGGTGTTTCATCCTCAGAGTGAAGGAATAAAACCCACGTATACTTGGAATAGTCATCAACTATCACAAGACAGTAACACTTCTTTGACATCGAAAGAACATTAACTGGTCCAAACAAATCCATGTGTAATAATTGAAGAACACCAGTTATGGAGGATGTGTCAGTGCCTTTGTGACTTATTTTCTTTGACTTTCCTTTCTGGAAAGCCCCACACAGTCCTTCTGGGGAGAATTCCAGTTGAGGCAGACCTCTGACCAATTCTCTCTTGACAAGAGAATTCATTGATTTGAAATTGAGATGGGAAAGTCTCTTGTTCCATAGCCAACTCTCATATGAAGATGCCTTTGCATAGAAACAATTGACTTCAGGATTGCTTCCAGAGTTCATGTCAGCTACGAACATATTTCCTTTCCGGATTCCCATCAAGGAGGGTTTTTCACTTTTCTTGTGCAGAATCTAACACTTCAGCTTGTCAAATAAAACATTGTAGCCGTTGTTACAGAACTGACTAATACTAAGCAGATTGTGTTCAAGTCCTTGCACAACATACACATTTTCAATGATAACATTACCAGCTTGCAAACAACCATATCCCTCAGTTAAACCTTTGCTGCTATCTCCAAAGGTAACCACTGGGCCAGCTTTCTCAACCACATTTGATAGCAGGGCTCTATCTTCGGTCATATGTCTTGACGATCCGCTGTCAAGAATCCACACTACCGGTTCCACCTGTTTAATGCCCTGCAATACAAATGGATTAGACCTTCTTCGGAACCCAAACTTGGTTGGGTCCGGCATACTTGTAGAATTGGCCTTTATCAGGAAAAACAACATTCTTAACTTTTATGTTCTCAACTTTCTCAACGACTGGACATTTGACCTTGTAAACAGCCTTGACAAATTTTTGTTTAGGCTTAGGCACAAATGTCTCCTTTCTAGCTTTAGGAGGACTAGCAGTCTTAGACCTATTATGCTTCTTATTATTCATATGCTGACGAGGAGTAGTCTTATCACTAGAAACGTGCTTACCATTAAAATAAGCAGCCATCAAATTAAAAGCACAAGACATGCAATTAGGAACACCACATACTTTATGAGAGGAATTATCAACAGGCAAATTATGCATGGTAGGCATGGCATTTTTATTATCCAACTCAGGTGTGTTTGAGTTAGTCTTAGTTGCTTTCACAACTTTGACTGGAACTTTCGACACACTTGACTTGGAAACAACCTTCTCATTAGCAAGATCTTCAGCACGTATTTCTTCTTGAATAATAAATGAGGTCTCATCAAATGGTTCAGCAATTGATTCTTTATAGAGGGGTTTATCAACACCCTTAAGCACATGTGGTACTTCCCTACCTTTAACATAAACATGAGGAGGGGAGTTTATGCCTAATTCTCCAATAGCAACATTGTAATCATAACCTACTCCAGATGTTTGAGTAATAGCTTGCTTATTGTAGAACTCTTTAGCCTTAGAGCAAGAATTAAAGTAAGTTTTAACCTTAGTCTCAAGACCGGTGATCTTGTCTTTGAGAATAGTTTCGAGTTGTCTATAACAGTCAACTCTATTCTCTAGAAAAGATACTTGTTCTTTTAATTTGTCTTGATTAATGTGCACAAGTCTTAATTCATTGACCTCTTTCTCAAGGTCTTTGATTTGTTGAGTTAACATTTCATTATCACGACGAGCACAATCTAAGGAGCCTCCTAGATGATAAACTAATTCAACATCAGTAAATTTTACCTCTTTTCTTGACGATGAGGTGTTTGCATCACTAGCCATAAGAGCAAGATTCCCAACTTCTTCATCTTCACTGTCAGTATCATCCCAGCTTCTTCCCTTTTCCAGGTAAGCCCTTTCAGATTTACTCTTCTGATTAGAATCATAAAAGTTCTTCCTAACTTGCTTTGGCTTTCTGCATTCTGTGGCAAAGTGTCCCAACTCATTGCAGTTAAAGCATCGAATGGTACTTCGATCAACCATCCCTGTTTTGTATCCACCACTACCGGTGTTAGAGAATGAAGATCCACTATTCTAGAATCTGTTGTTGTTGGACTTGTACTTGAACTTGGGATTCCTCTTGAATCTGACATTGGAGAATCTCTTGACAATCAGGGCCATTGACTCATCTTCCAATTGCTCCAGTTCTTCCAAGGAGTAAAAATCATCTCCTGATTGATTTGTAGTAGGAGGATCAAATTCTGCTACTATCACATTTTCTTCAGCCTTGGAAGACTGTACCATTCTCTCTGACTGTTGAGATTGTTATTGTTGTTGTTGTTGTTCTTCAGCTACTAGAGCAGTAGACGTGCTGACCACTCTTCCTTTCCCGTAGACTTCCTTCTGCTGAATATGCTCCAACTCATAGGTTTTTAGCACACCATAGAGCCTTTCCAAAGAAATCTCATTCAGATCTCTCGCTTCTCTTATGAAAGTGATTCTATGTTCAAGATGAGTTGGCAGTGTTAAAAGGAACTTTTTGTTAACCTCCCTGATTGAATAATATTTTCCATTTATGTTCAGGTTGTTGATCAATGCATTATACCTCTCAAACACTTCAGTAATTCCTTCTCCTAGATTGAATTTAAAATGTTCATACTCCGAGGTTAGGATCTCTAACTTGTTCTCCCGAACTTCCTCTGTGCCTTCATTAATCACCTCAATAGTTTCCCAGATGTGTTTGGAATTTTTACAGTTCATCACATGTCTGTTCATCAAGGGATCAAGGGAATCAACTAAAATTAATTGAAGGCTGGCATCCAAGGAGGCTTCTTCTTTTTCAGCAGGAGAAAAATCCTCAGGATCCTTTACATAGGTTCTAGATTTGGTAATTACAACATCATCTTCTATAACCTCTAGTTCAATAACCATCGGAATTTATGGACCCTTCTTTAACACGTCCAGATATTTGAGATTTGCAACTTGTAAAAACAAGAGCATCTTCTTCTTCCACATAACATAATTTTCTTTATCGAACAGTGGAATTTTAACGGTTCCAACTTTTTGTGTAGTCATTAAGAATTTTTGAGTAAATAAAAATTCAAGGAGTGGAAGAATCACAAAAGTCTAGGATCTTGATTTGTTCGTTAATCAAAAGTCTCTGATACCAATTGTTAGGTCCCAATATGTTTGTAGAAGGGGGGTTGAATACAAACTATACCGTTTAATCGAATAAAATGCGGAATAAAAAAGTGAAACAAAATTCAAGTTAAATAAAACTATTATTAAACTTGAAAGGTGTTACAACAATGGTATCGTTTACAAGGGATTAATCTCAAATAAATTATTCCAAATCTAGAATAAATTCGACATGAATTTTTTCTATTTTTGAAATAAAAAGATCAAATGCTAAAAGCAATTTGAGATTAAGTTCTAGGGATTTTGATCCGCTAGATAGTTACACAAGAACAAGAGAAGGATTTCTAGTGGTTTAGATTTAACAATAAATACTAGAAATTAATGTCCTGAAATATTGCAGTTAAAGATAATAAGTTCTCTGTTTTTCTTTTTATTCTGTGTTCTTCAGTTGGTTGAGATATTCAATGTGTTTGTTGAAAGATCAGCTTTTGTTGTTAAGTAATCAAAAAAATCCACTTGAATTGTTGGCAAGACAATCCTTTTGATCTAGCAAGACAATCGGTGAGACTATTGATTGAACTGGAAAGACTATCGACAAGACAATCCTTTGAGCTGGAAAGACTATCGGCAAGACAATCTAAAAGAATTGGAAAGACTTTCGGTATGACAATCCAGTTCAAATATTTGTCTTGCTGAATTAATATTGAATATTAATTCAAAATCAATTATGAAAATACATAATATTAATTCAGAATTATTTAATCAATTAATTCAATTAATCAATAAATTAATCTTTGCAGATATAATTTATTTTTTTAATTAAATTATATGACTTAATTAATTAATACAATTCTTGAACAGCAACCACTCTTCTGACAATCTTCTGAAAATTACTGAAAATTATGAATCAATTCCACCACTTCAATGTTGACACTCGATGTACTGTCTGGTTTATGAATGACTAACTTCTGTGACGTTTCTTCATGTCTTGATCTTAATAACTTGATTTTCTTCAGATTAAATCCCTGTAATTAATTGATACCCTGACAAGATCTCTGTCACTTGATTAAATCCACAATCTTGATTTATATCACTAAGGCTTGATCAATTTCTTGAGCTTCTTCCAGTGAATTAAGTCCTCAAGTCTATAGATGAACAATGTTACTTAATCCTTTGACATATGTTACTTTGAGAGATCTCTTTGACGATAGAACCACTATTTACTTGTTACATTCTTATTTGAGTTGAGTTGAATCCTCGAATAAACAAATAGGCTATGACATATGCCTTTCACCATACTTTTATATCACACGTTTCTACGGGATTTGTGTCACTTGAATGTTGGTTATACAACTAAGGGTTTTACCCTCAATCTTCTTCGTGTCAGGATCTACCTCTGGGCACTGGCTATGGAAACGTATCAAGAGTATCAATCTCATATGTTGTAAATGAGACATGGGAATCGGTTAAAATTAATATCTTATAAGATTTCCTAACAACATGTGTGTGCTTTCGACATCAAATATACTTTCTTCTCATAATATTTGGCATCAGCCATCATCTTCAACCAATAGAATTCCAACATGTATTTTTTTAGTGTCAGCTCTGCCCCCCAGGTGCTGCTCATGGATGAACTTCCTTCGAGGTTAGTTCCGCTTCTTTGGGTCCCAGGAATTCCGAGTATGGAACCATAAAAGATTTCCTATATAACATCCCCTTAATCAGAGTGTACCTCAACATTTTTCCAATGTCCTTAATGCATCCAATGCTTTGTGCAACCACTAATTTCTAGGCGAGTCTTCATAAGGTTTACTCAACAGTCTACAACTACTGGTGGTATCAACTTTGAATTTATGCTTCAGGTCTCCAAGACTTACAACTCTTTATCTTCAAATAGGCAAAATCAAATAGGAAATCATCCTTCATGCTTTCCTCATTAGGATGTAACCTTTATGTATTATTCACTGAACTGAGTCACGACTTCACAGGACTCTCATATTTTTTGTTATCTCATACTTTATTTCGACTTTCCATTTTCTTGAGAAATCAACACTAACTCTCCACAGACTTTGAGGTTCTTGACCTCTGAGTTCTAGCTAAGCCGAGTCCGGCTACCGAGGCCTCATATTTATCTTCGTCATTCTTCGTTTAAGAAATTTAATGTGAAGATATACTTATCATTAATCTGTCAGGACTTTGCACCTACTTCCTTTTATTTTGAAAATTTCATAAAGATCCAAATAGTACTTGAGTATCCTCTCTCTTCCTTATTTACATGTTTCCTTGCACTCATGGGTATCTCATCCTTGCCCCCCCCCCCGATTTTTGGTTGTTAATGATACAGTCAACCACGAAGTCATCCCAGGCTTGAATCTTAGTCATTGTACGGGGTTTATACCAAATTCACCAGGCTCAGTTATCCACTTAACCAATCTTCCACTGGCCTCATTATGCCTCTCGAGGGCTAGTTTTTCAAGATCTAATCTGGGACACCCAGTATTACATGGGTAATTTCCTCGTGTCATAGTCTTGACTAATGCAAACTTCTCAATACTAGAGTTTGTCACACAAAACTTCACTTCTCATAGTGATAACTCCTTCTAGCGCCATATTTTCTCAAAGGGATAACTCTTACATGCGTACCAAGATTACGATGCATATATTCACACTTTTATAGGTTTTGGTGTTACCAGTTGTGGTGTTGCGTTCTTTTGTTTCCTCAATTCCTCAAATTTATTCAGAGTTCAACCTTCCCAAGGTCATACTTTTCCGTTAATTTTTTCATGTCCTTTATGAAACGTGGGGGTTCCATGTCATGCGTAGCTTCAATCTTGGCCTTGATTTACCTTACTAAGATTATGGGACCCGAAAATTTTTAAGGACTTAACTCAAAGGAACAACTTGTAGGATTTAACATAATCGTGTGGTGCCTCAACACTTCAAATTCCTGTCAGAGGTATTCTACATATTCTGCCTTGTCGAGGCTCTTAATTATATTATATCATAAACTCTCATGGTCTTTCAATAGTTTTATAACTTTTTTTATCTACATTCTCAAGACAAAATCAATAAAAAGATACATAATATCACGAAGTTAGTGAAGAATGGTACCTTATGAATGTCTTCCTTATTACCAGTTTTTTGTTTTATAATCGTTTGCCTATCAAGGGAAAAGTTCCACTTCTCTTGCTTCATCGTCTTCCCATTATGATCGATGTTTGGTATCCGTGTAATCAACTCAGGACCAATCCCGGGCATATCAGCCGCTGTCCATGCAAACACAACGATATTCTTTTGCCAGTGGATAATTAATCTGCCCCTTAAAGGGTTCTTGGATCGAAGCTCCAGCGTAGTGTTCCTATATGGTTTTTCAGGTTACAAAATGATAAAAATCAAATCCTATGTTCGCCTTCCGTACTACTCATTGGTATCTCGAACTTTCATGCATTCTATTGAGAGGACTTGCCCCTGATTTTTTTTGGCCCTTAACGCGGCTACATAACGTCTCTTAACCATTCTATGGTCTTCTTTTTCTTTTAAACTTCATTCGACGTAGAAAAATTTGATCTTGACTTGATGATTAAAGGTTGTGACCTTAAAGGCATGTAGTCCGGTCCATCCAAGAATATCATTCTGTGTGGAAGTTCGGCATTTGTGTGGCCTCTAAGGGGTCTTCTATCATAATCATGAGCAATTAAATCGGCCCTTCCACCTTGAATTTGATTTCATTGAATTCATGAATCTTCTTGTTAGAAGGTGTAAATTTGGAATCGGCATTACCCCGCCTTCAAGAACACATTGTAGAATAAGATATCCAAATACGTCGCAAAGTCTACCCAGAATCTTTTAACTTCAAAAATAATCGATCATAGGTATTATGACCTGCGGGCCTTCAAGGAGGGACGTCACCCCTTCAATATCAAAATTATTAAAGGATGCATCAACTTCAGCCTTGCATATTTTGGTATTTTCCCAATTATATTTATGATTCCACGAGCATAAAACTTCCTTAAATTTCTTGAAGTTCAAGCGGTTGTTAGTCCTTTAAAGACCATATCGATAACCGGCCCTTGAGGCTGCGTGTTTCCCTAGAGTATCTTAATCTCCCTTCTTATTCTTTATATTCTTTCACTCTATTACTTCCTTCACCATCTTCGTGAACCTGTTCAGTATCCATCCTCGGATTCATAACTCAATTGTATTCCTTAGCTAACAACAATCATCAACGTCATCTTCATGAAATCTTGGATATAAATTCTTGTTCCTCTTTTCAGGGTGGGTGCGCAGTGGCATCGATCATCGACAGTCTTCATCTTTCTCAATTTTTATTAATATACGGCTTCTAGGAGCATTAAAAATGCACAATTAGTTAACTTTGGTTCTCTATTATTCTTTCTCGAGGGAGAATCAGAGTCTCCTTCGGGGATACTTATCCTTATCATCACACTTTGGAGCCTCCCTTGGCTTCTATTCGTAATCTTCATCGACTCCTATTATGGGTTAAATTCTTCTTCATGTTGTTTATTTTTACATTGACATACTTGCCTTCCCACTATTGTAACTTGTGTATAGTTTTCATATGGGTGTAGGCCAATGAAAACTTAAAGTTGACATCTAGAGCTCCTTGTTGGGCTATCATTGACATTCTATTATCGAAGTCTATGGCCTTGAGGGTTTTTCTTTGAATTGATCTACATTATACAAGGATTCCTTATATCCTCATTATATATTCATGGGAGATTTAGAACTCTTCTCATGCACTCTTGCACCTGTTAGGCCGAAAACACGCGCTAAATTTACACGCAAGTATACGCGTTCACAAGTAATATAGAATTCTTTTTAGTTCATTCCCACGGAGACTGGTTTAGGTTAACTTCAATCTATGCACTTATACAACAATGGTATGGCTATCATTCAATGCTAAGATAAGTAACAAATTGGGTTTTGATTAAACTAAGAGATTATACTAACTAACATTAACTAAGAGAATTGAGGTTGAATTACTTATATGAGACAAACATGGGATTCTAACTTCATTACTACTTCATTCAAAGTGATTGTTCTTAACCTTAACATGCAATGATGATGATAACTAATCAGATAACACGAAACTAGTAAATGTCAACTTTCGTTGTACGAATACCCCACTACCAGACATCCACAAAAGAGATAGAAGCTGAATAAATACCGATTATATTGAGACCCTATATGTCTATAGAATTTGACAACATAAAGGTTTAATGCGCAAGTTATCTATCGTGATTATATAGGGCAAGTAAGATGGTAAAAATTACCCACAAATCATGCATAAATAATACATGAACCTATGCTAGCATGGCAAGTTCTAAACCTCTATATTCATTTTCGTTTCAATAGAGATTAACACGCTATCTTATAAGTTCGCGACGCTCATAAGATGAATAAGCACAACCAATACTAGGATATCATACGATCACCACACACTAAGATATCGAAACAAATTAACTATTAAAATCCATTAGTAAATCCGTTAGAACCCCGCGATAACGATTAGTTCATACCCAAACTCATCATCACCATAGGTTTCGATGAAAGCATGGTATAATAAACTAAGTCTTTATAAATTGAATAAATAATCAAAGTACGTAATCAAGAGTCTTAGGTTCAACAATAAAGAAAGTGAGCATCCAAGATTATAACTTATGCAAAGAATCACAAGTAAAACAAGTTCTTCTTCTCCTTCGTTGAATTCGTGCTATTAGGTCTTCTTCTTGTATTCTCCTTAGTCTCCGTTATGAAAAACGTCTTCAAAAAGTCATTATATAGCAGCCCAAATCAACCAGAAGTCCAGCAGATCATTATTATACTTAAATCAGGATTCTGGAAAACGACCTAGCGCGGCCGCCCTGGGATACGGCGTGGCTACTCTGAGTATGGCGCGGCCGCTCCCAAGTGTAGCACGGCCGCACTGAGCTTCTGGAAAAAATATTATTTTCTTCTTTTCTTGACTGCAACTGATGGTTTCTTCGCGCACTCGCCCAAGGCTTCATCCTAACACTCTTCCAAGTATAAATTATGCAATTCACAGTCCTTCTTCCGATTATTCCCTGAAATGCAAAACACTACAAAAAATGCATCAAATACACAAACAATTTGAGTACAAAACACCAATTCGAGCCTTTATGAAGCATTCTAAGTGGATATAAATGCCACTTATCACACCCCCAAACTTGAATCAATGTTTGTCCTCAAGCATAACAGACTCAAAAATAAGAATTAAAAATGCATGAATGCAACTAATATGAATGCAATGATCCCCTCAGAATAACTAAACCAATCAATAAGCAACATCTTAATGAATGCAATTATTCGCACAAAGTTCAATCAAATCCCACAAATCAACTCACAAACTAGAAACGTGCGTGTGTGCAATTGCTTAATAGATATACTCTTGCAACTAGATCAGTAATCATAACTCACCCCTCATTAAGGCAATCACAATGTTATAAACAAAATAAATGATAAACTCAAAATAATTGATAACACTTCAATTTTATCAGAGTTATACAAGGATGGATTCATGCTTTTATTGATAACACATAACAAACTCAAATATGCTTATTTGATCGTGCAATGAGTGAGGTCCATAAAAGACTTATGCAATAATACCCATATAGTGAGCGTTAGGTTAGCGGTCCCACACTATAAAAGCCTTAGGTTACTAGGCACAAAGTCACCTAGAACTTAATAACTCGAGTATTAAAGAGCCCACTCGTGATCAATTATGCAAACCACATATTTTTTTTCTTTTCTTTTTTCCTTTTTCTATTTCTATTTTTTCTCTCTTTTTTTTTAATTTTTTTCAATGATTTCTGAATGAGTGTGTTTCGCTCCATCTCGTTCAACCCTAGACTACTCATATAAATATGAGTCGGCTACTAGCCATTTGACACCTAGCCACAACTAGCAATGAAATCCAATATTTTTCTCCTAATTTTAAAAATCTATGTTATTTTACCACTAAGAGAATATCATACATTCTAGACATAAACAAGTGATTAAACCTCGACAAACAAACAAGCCATGATCATGATCTAGCACGCAAGAAACCTATAAGACTTAGTGAAATGTTTTCTTGTTTCTAGCATGCAAATCAATTCATTAGGACTTAACATTCTTCTATACGACATCACTACACTCGAATCAATATCATAAATTAATCGGAAAAGCAACCTCAGGGATCATGATAAAATGCACATGCAACTCTATGCAACATACTAACATGCAAAATAAATAAATAAATAAATAAAACTACATGACATGACAAATATGCAACTATATGAATTAAACTATCATGAAAATGTATCTAAATGGACTCACACAAACATATTCCTTAACCACCACCCCCAAACTTAAAATTTTCACTGTCCTCAGTGAAAGTAATAGTAAGGAATAAAGGCATACCTACTCGAAAGAAGAATCATCATCACCTTCTGTGGGTGGAGTGTCAGGAGGCGGGTACACAACATCCTCACCAAAAACTGGCCACTGAATTTTAAATCTTGTGGCCCTGAAAGTTGTTCCCAACGCAAGGGTGAGATCATGTGCAAACCTACTATGCGACTCGTACATCACAACCATCCACCTCGAAAGTCGCCTATACTGCGCTGAACCCAAACCGGCAATATCCTCAGCCTCTCGCTGTTGCTGTGAAGAACTAGGCTCACCAACCTGATGCCGCCACGCTACTCTGCGTGCCTGTGAAGAACCACCAGCATATGTCTGATCGGCTGGCTGGCCACCCGGTAAATGACCATAAGTGTAGCCAAGCCCCTTCTCTTCAGCTTTCCCACCAAACCACTCTTGCATGCTCAGAATCGTCAAACTGTCAATGGAGGCGCTCGGCATCTGAAGCTGCTCGTGTGCGGGCCAATAAACTCCCACCGCCACACATAGCTTCGTCATAATCGAGGTATATGAGATAGAACCTATAATGCTGCCTCGCAAAAACCTCAGAATCCCCTGATGAATCACCAAGCCAAGATCCACATAATCACCCTGTAAGATCCCCTACAACAACTTCTCCCTATCGACCGTCACATCATGCACATGAGATGAATGCATGATGTTCGCGCAGATGAAAGCGTTCCATGCACGAGCAAACCGGTTCATGCAAGAAGCGGGGAAGTTAGCATACTCCTTTGACCCCCTCTTAAACTTCCACTGCGTATCCGGAAAACACAATGTGGCCAATATCAAATCCAAGTCAAAATCATCCCCTGTCTTAGCTACCCAATCCTCCTATTGTGGCTTCCTCACCGGTTGGTTGATAACCTGGCAAATAGCATCAACGCTATGATCCACCGTTAACCCCTTCACCACAGAATAACGATTCCTATCTGCCTTCATATTCGCGTAAAACTAGCGAACAATACTCATCAGCACCGCCTGAGATGCCTCACAAAAAAACCCAACCCATCTCTAAAATCATCTCAAGCAACTTACCGTCCTTACCTGACGGTAGAAAACCCCTCTCCTTTGCTATCGGCTTCGAAAACAACCTTGTATACTCCGCTTCCTCCTCCAGAGTCACAAACCTAGGTCTCATGCTCCCAACACTCGATGAATCAGCAGTGGTGGGATTAGTGTTGCTGCTAACGTGAGGGCGGGCTCTTTTGGGTGCCATCGAGATTGATTAAGTGAGAATAAGAGAGTGTATTGAGAGATTTAGGTTTGAGAATATGAATATTATGGAGATGGATGTATGGAATTGTATGTATATATATAGAGAATATGAATTATAAGTGGGTTTTGATTGTGGGTTAGTGGGGGTAATGGGTAGTGTTAGAAATTGATTAGGAGAAGGAATTAATGTAGTAGGATAGTAAAATTCGGATGATGTAGTGTTTATGTTTTGATTTTCTCTGATTTTGTAATTTTTTTCGGGTACAGGGAGTCAGCGCGGCCACCCCTCCTGGTAGCGCGGGCGCGCCGTGTTACTGTTATTCCAGCGCGGGCGCGCCGCATACCAGCGCGGGCGCGCCGCATACCAGCGCGGGCGCGCGCACTTTCTGTCCCTTCAGCGCGGGCGCGCTGTGCTTTTGTCAAAAACCCCCTTTTTTTGCTTTTCTTATTTTTTTGTGTTTTCTTCTTGTTTTTTCTTCCTTCTATCTTCTACTAATGTATAACAAGCTTGGGTTGCCTCCCAAGAAGCGATTAGTTTACGTCGCTAGCTTGACATAGAATTCCAAGATCAAGTGGACAATAAAAAGGCACTAACCACCTCACGGTTTGCCTTATTTCCATAATAATTCTTAAGATGCTGTCTATTTACCTTGAATGCCTGGCCTGGATCATTCTCAAAAATTTCCACCACTCCATATGGAAACACAGTTTTGATAACAAACGGCCCTGACCATCTCGACTTCAATTTCCTAGGAAAAAGACGGAGATGAGAGTTGAACAAAAGAACTTATTACCCTGACACAAATGACTTGAGCACTAGATCCCTATCGTGCACCTCTTGACTTTCTTCTTATACATCTTGTTGTTCTCATACGCTTGAAGTAGAAACTCATCGAGTTCATTCAATTGAAGCATCCTTTTCTTACCAGCTGCATCCATATCAAGGTTCAATTTCTTCAAAGCCCAATACGCTTTGTGCTCTAGCTCCACAAGCAAATGACATCCCTTACCATATACTAACTGAAATGGTGACATGCCTAGCAGAGTCTTGTATGTTGTTCGATAATCCCAAACAGCTTCATCCAGCTTTAAAGACCAATCCTTTCTTGATGGACATACAACTTTCTCTAGAATACGCTTGATCTCTCTATTAGATACCTCAGCTTGACCATTAGTCTGAGGATGGTAGGCTGTAGCAATGTGATGATTCACATTATATCTCTGCATCATAGCAGTGAACTTGCGATTGCAGAAATGCGATCCCTCGTCACTGATTATGACTCTTGGAGTTCCAAATCTTATAAAAATCTGCTTGTGAAGAAAATTGAGCACTACCTTCGCATCATTTGTCGGTAAAGCTTTAACCTCGACCCATTTTGACACCTAATCGACTGCAACAAGATATACTGATTATTGCAAGATGAGACAAATGGCCCCATGAAGTCAATTCCCCAAACATCGAAGACTTCAAACTCAAAAAGCACATTAAGAGGCATCTCATTCTTCTTTGACATATTACCAACACGCTGACAGCGATCACACTTCAAAACAAACTTATGCGCATCCTTAAACAATGTAGGCCATAAGAATCCCGCTTGAAGGATACGAGTTGATGTCTTTTCTCCACCATAGTGGCCTCCATAAACAGTCGAATGACAGTCTCACAAGATACCCTCCGTTTCGCTATACGGAATACATCTCCTGATGATTTGGTCATCTCCTTGACGAAATAAAAATGGCTCATCCCACATGTACCACTTCACCTTGTGAAGAAACTTCTTCTTTTGAGCAGAAGATAAGTATGGGGGCATAAAGTTGCTCACAAGATAGTTCACAATATCTGTGAACCACGGTTCTTCTTCTTGCACCCCAAACAACTGCTCGTCGGGAAAAGATTCATTTATCAATGTCTTATCATGTGAAGCTGCACTTGGATCTTCTAACCGAGAGAGATGATCTGTAACTTGATTCTTAGTACCTTTTCTATCCTTGATCTCCAACTCAAACTCTTGAAATAAAAGAACCCATCGAATCAATATAGGCTTCGAGTCCTTCTTCGAGACGAGATAGCGAATCGCAGCGTGATCAGTGTAAACTTACACCTTCGTCCCAAGCAAATAAGATCGAAACTTCTCAAAATCGTAGACAATGGCTAAGAGTTCCTTCTCAGCAGTAGTATAGTTCAGTTGAGCACCATTGAGGGTCTTACTAGCATAGTAGACCACATGAAATATATTGTTCTTCCTTTGCCCAAGAACCACTCCAACTGCATAGTCACTTGTATCGCACATCTTCAAAAGGCTCATTCCAATCAGGTGCAGTTATGACAGGTGCCGTGATCAAACTCTTCTTTAAGCTCTCAAAAGTAACTAGAAACTCATCATTGAACTTGAAAGGTACATCTTTCTCTAGAAGATTCCATAATGGTTTAGAGATTTTAGAGAAGTCCTTGATGAACCGCCGATAGAAACCCGCATGACCAAGAAAACTGTGAATCCTCTTAACAGAAATTAGTGGAGGAAGGTTTTCAATGACCCCCACATTGGCTTTGTTAACTTCAAGACCTTTACTAGAGACCTTGTGCCCAAGAATGATGCCCTGTTGCACCATAAAGTGACATTTATCCCAGTTGAGAACCAGATTGGTCTCAGCATACCTTTTAAGAACTGCGCCAAGATTTTACAAGCACTCGTCGAAAGAATCATCCATGAACACCTCCACATTCTGACCAATCATGTCATAGAAAATGGCCATCATGCATCTATGAAATATGGCAGGTGTACCACATAACCCAAAAAAAAATCTTCTGAAGGCAAAAGTACCAAACGGACAGGTGAAGGTAGTCTTTTTCTGATCTTCTGAAGCGATGCAAATCTGATTATAACCCGAATAACCATCCAAAAGATAATAGTATTCATGCCCAACCAATCTGTCAAGCATCTGATCAATAAAAGGAAGAGGGAAGTGATCTTTCCTTGTGGCTTTGTTCAGCTTCCTGTAATCCATGCAAACTCTCCACCCCATGACTGTTCAAGTAGGAATGAGCTCATTCTTTTCATTAGCAACCACGATGATGCCTCCTTTCTTCGGCACACACTGAACTGGGCTCACCCAAGAACTGTCAGAAATAGGATAGATGATCCCTGCATCTAGTTATTTCCTTCTTCACGACCTCTTTCATGATCGGATTTAGCCTTCTCTGTTGCTCAACAGCCGGCTTGCTTCCTTCCCCTAGCAGAATTTTATGCATACAATAAGAAGGGTTGATTCCTTTAATATCTGCTATAGTCCATCCAATTATCGATTTGAACTCTCTCAGAATTCTCAAGAGCTTTTCCTCATCACTACCTGAAAGGTCAGATGCAACAATAACAGGAAAAGTAGATACATCACCTAAAAAAGCATACCTCAAGTGTTCAGGCAAAGGTTTAAGCTTGAGTGTAGGAGCTTCCTCAATAGATGGCTTGAGACGCCCCTCGGCATTTTTGAGTTCTTACATTCTAAGAGATTCAAAAGACATATCCAGCCTTTGCTTCCAAGGAGAAGCATTCAAATACTGCAACTTCTCATCACCTTCATCATCTTTACTATATGAATTTCCCATCAAGGCCTTCTCTAAGGAATCAGACCTTAGCATTTGATCAAGTTCTGAAGTAACCACAGAATTGACCAATTCCTCTTTTAATCACTCCTCATTATCAGTAGGGAATTTCATGGCATTGAAAATATTAAGTCACATCCTGATCCAGTACTCGCATAGTGAGCTCACCCTTCTACACATCAATCAAGGTTCGGCTAATAGCCAAGAATGGTCTTCCCAAGATTATGTGAATCTATTTATCCTCCTCAAAATCAAGAATTGCAAAGTCAGCAGGAAAGATGAATTTTTCCACCTTGACCAAGACATCCTCCACAATGCCTCGTGGATATGTAATAGAACGATCGGCCAACTGCAAGGACATATATGTAGGCTTTGGATCAGGTAAATCCAACTTCTTGAAGACAGATAAAGGAATCAGATTGATGCTAGCTCCTAAATCACATAAACACTTATTGAACGACAAGTTTCTAACGGTGCAAGGAATAGTAAAGCTTCCAGGATCTTTAAGCTTTGGAGACAACTTTTGTTGCAGCACAGCACTGCATTCCTCCGTAAGAGCAACAGTCTCTAAGTCATCGAGCTTCACTTTCCTAGAGAGAATATATTTCATAAACTGCGCATAGATAGACATTTGTTCAAGAGCTTCCGCGAAAGGTATGTTGATATGAAGTTTCTTGAACACCTTCAGAAACTTAGCAAACTGCTTTTCCAACTTTTGCTTCTACAGCCTCTTAGGAAAAGGAGGTGGAGGATAGACCTATTTTTCCCCTGTATTACTCTCAGAAGGAGTGTGTTCCATAGTTTTCTTCCTTGATTCCACTTCTGCTTCCTTCTGCACATTATCTTCAGCCCCAACTTCAGGTTCTAAAGCTTTAGATTTTTTCAGGATTCGCAACCTTCCCAGACCTCAGTGTAATTTCCTTAACCTGCTCTTTTGCTTCCTTCTTGCCTGGAACTTCTGTGTCACTAGGGAGTGTACAAGGTTGTCGATTTATCAAGGCATTGGCAATCTGCCCAATTTGATTCTCCAAGGTCTTAATGGAAACCGCTTGGCTCTTGCACATGAGCCTCAACTCCTCCAATTTAGAATTTTCATTAGATTGTTGAAGTTTGAGTTGTTGTCTTGGTGCATATTGGCAAGGTTGGTGCATAATCATCCATTCAGGCATCCCATGATGATGACACTTCCTAAGCATCTCCTTATAATGATCCTAAGCTTCACATAAAGATTCTTCCGATTGCTGCGCAAATTGAGTAAGAGTGTTTCTAATTGCAGCTGTCTTTTCCATATGGAAGAATTTAGTAAGAAACTTTTGAGCAAGATCTTCCTAAGTAGTAATAGAGCCTGGTGGTAGAGAATGAAACCAACATTTAGCTTTATCCCTCAGAGAGAATGGGAAAAGCCTCAGCTTAACAGCATCTTCAGAAATATTGTTGAATTTGAAAGTGTCGCAGATCTCGATGAAATCTCTAATATGCATGTTGGGATCTTCCATTGGAGAACCCCCAAACTAGACTGAGTTCGGCACCATCTGGATCGTGCTAGCCTTGATTTCAAAAGTGTTAGCCGCGATGGATGGTCTGACAATGCTAGACTGAATATCATTGATCTTCGGTTGAGAGTAGTCCATCAAAGCCTTCGGATTTGCCGCTGGTTCTCCCATTGCAACGATCGCTTCTTCTTCAACTTTCTCAACTAAGATTTCTTCTTTTACTTTCTCCTCAACAAGAAATTCTTCTACTACTTCTGTAACTTCTTCCTCCGCTTTATCCAGTGTTCTCTTGTGAGATCGAGAACGCGTTAGCATAAACGCTCTCTAAAGAACTTGAAAAAGCAACAAGCAAACAAGTAAAATATCTGAGTCAGTGAACTTTAACAACCACTGATGTCAAGCATATAATCTAAATATTAACACCGAGTCCCCGGCAGTGGCGCCAAAAACTTGTTAGGCCGAAAACACGCGTTAAATTTACACGCAAGTATACGCGTTAACAAGTAATATAGAATTCTTTCTAGTTTGTTCCCACAGAGACTGGTTTAGGTTAACTTCAATCTATGCACTTATGCAACAATGATATGGCTATCGTTCAATGCTAAGACAAGTAACAAATTGGGTTTTGATTAAACTAAGAGATTATACTAACAAACATTAACTAAGAGAATTGAGGTTGAATTACTTATATGGGACAAACATGGGATTCTTACTTCATTACTATTTCATTTAAAGTCATTGTTCTTAACCTTAACATGCAATGGTGATGATAACTAATCAGATAACACGAAACTAGTATACGATAACTTTCGTTGTACGAATACCCTACTACCAGACATCTACAAAAGATATAGAAGTTGAATAGACACCGATTATATTCAGACCTTATATGTCTATAGAATTTGACAACATAAAGGTTTAATGCGCAAGTTATCTATCGTGATTACATAGGGTAAGTAAGATGGTTAAAATTACCTATGAATCATGTATAAATAATACATGAACCTATGCTAGCATGGCAAGTTCTAAACCTCTATATTCATTATCGCTTCAATAGAGATTAACACGTTATCTTATATGTTCGCGACGCTCATAAGACGAATAAGCACAACCAATACTAGGATATCATACAATCACCACACACTAAGATATCGAAACAAATTAACTATTGAAATCCATAAGTAAATCTGTTAGAACCCCACAATAACGATTAGTTCATAACCGAACTCATCATCACCGTGGGTTCCGATGAAAACATGGTATAATAAATCAAGTCTTTATAAACTGAATAAATAATCAAAGTACGTAATCAAGAGTATTAGGTTCAACAATAAAGAAAACGAGCATCCAAGATTATAACTTAAGCAAAGAATCACAAGTAAAATAAGTTCTTCTTCTCATTCGTTGAATTCGTGCTATTAGGTATTCTTCTTGTCTTCTCCTTAGTCTCTATTAGGAAAAACGTCTTCAAAAAGTCATTATATAGCATCCCAAATCAATCCAAAAGTCCAGCAGATCATTATTCTACTTAAATCAGGATTCTGGAAAATGACCTAGCGCGGCCGCCCTGGGATACGGCGCGGCCGCTCTGAGTATGGCACGGCCGCTCCCAAGTGTAGCGCGGTCGCGCTGAGTTTCTGAAAAAAATATTATTTTCTTCTTTTCTTGACTGCAACTGCTGGTTTCTTCGCGCACTCGCCCAAGGCTTCATCCTAACACTCTTCCAAGCATAAATCATGTAATTCACAGTCCTTCTTCCAATTATGCCCTGAAATGCAAAACACTACGAAAAACACATCAAATACACAAACAACTTGAGTAAAAAATACCAATTTGAGCCTTTACGAAGCGTTCTAGGTGGATATAAATGCCACTTATCACAATCATTAAGTCATGCCCCCCGTGGTTTAAGAAAACTCGATGCACTTTATAAAATCTTGCATCGACTGTTGTATTAGAAAGTTTGTGAACTTCCTTCCTTGGTCAACCGGATTACCGACTTCATCATACGCTCAGATAGGGGTACCTTCAGCTTCCTTGAAATATAGGCATTCATAATTTCTCTCGTGGAGAGATACGTTGGATCATTCAGGACATTCAAGGGGCATCAAATCTTTGGGACCAACCCCTAAAATTTTCATCTTTCTTCTTCATGGAAGGCCGTTCGGACCAACTGTATCGGGGAATCGACCATCGAAGCTCCAGGCCTTCCAATTTGTTGAAGTAGTCGAGTTTGTTGTTCCCTTTTCAGGTTTCTATTCCTCCATTAAATTATGAGTTTGATGAGATAAAAATCTGATCTTTATCATCCTAAGCTTTCAGTCCTTGACCAACTATATCGGGGAATCGACCATCGGAGCTCCAGGCCTTCCAATTTGTTCAAGTAGTCGAGTTTGTTGTTCCCTTTTCAAGTTTTTTTCCTCTATTAAATCACGAGTTTGATGAGACAAAAATCCGATCTTCATCATCCTAAGCTTTCAGTCCTTGAGGCCCTCGAGGCTTGGGACACCTTCTTTTGGTAGGCCACTTCCTGGACATCACCTTCTTGGAGTGGCATCCTTATCAATTCAGATTTCATCATCCTCCGTGGAGGGACTGGAATAATCACAAAGTTGGTCATCGATGGCTTTCAATCCTTGAATATAAGGGGGCGTATAGCCTTTGCACGGTCGAAGTTAAATTCTGCTTCCTTGGTTATAACTTTTGAAACCATATCCCAGATCAACCATGGTTCGGGAAAGAAGAACATTGGTAGAGAATTTGACCCTTGAGGCATGCTAGAGCTAAGGTTTCAGCTACCATATGAGATTGAGGATTCGACCCTTGAACTTAAGGATTCCATCTTTCGAATTTAGGGATCTTGAATCGTCCCTTCAGGCTGAGATCGGGTCTTCTCCTAACACATCTCTTAACTTGTTAAATCTTATTGGTGTGCTTCTCATGAACTTGAATTATTTTTCTTAATGGTTTGAGGAATAATATCTTCGCGCCCTTGAGACTGAGAACGTATTCAGACAACGGGCTCTTTATTGGTCATCTCCTTCATGGCTCAGTCTCCTTATCAGATGGACGATCACTGTCCTAGGTATTGGGACAAAAGAAATCTCAAACTCTTTTACGAATGGGGCTCAACCCTTGAAAATTCCAGGATTCGTACCCTTAGTGTGGTCGACGATGAAGTTTATTTCAATCAAGTGGGTTAGCGTTCATCCTAGACAAAAATATAATTGTTAACATCTGAAATCTGATTGGGGATTTGTCCCTTGGTTTTGCATTCCTTGAGATTGGGTATCGGTTCCTAGAATTAGCTTTCGGGTCACAGGGAATCCCATTATTATGGTGGTTTTATGATTGAGAGTTGTGGTACTTCAATGGTGGAAGCGACAACTTGAATTGTGGCTGGTAGATCTTGATCGCTTTATATTTCCAGATCTTTTTGGGTTTTCGAATGTGTGCCTCATAAGTAGGAGTCCTCTTCTTTATGATTTTGAGCATTCGTTCCTTCATGCCTTCGGGGCTAAAATCGTCCTTGGGCAATAGGTTCCTTGCTCGGCTACACCCTTCTTGGGGTAATTTTCTCTTAAGATGAACAATCACCATCTTCAATGTAAGGACCATGGAAATCATAACTTCTCCCTTGAATGAGGTTTAGCCATTACAAATAGCTAGGTTCGTACTCCACATGTACTCGACGTTATGTTCCTCCTCGAAATTGTGTATCCCATAAGGTGGATGATTATTCACCTTTGAGGGAAGCACAAATATTAACATATGAAATTCGAATGTTCATTGGTGAGAGGACCATATACAGTTAGGGACTCTTCCCTTAATTATACACCCCTTGAGATTGGAGACCGTTGTACCCGTAGTTAGGCAATGGGGATCTTCGTCCCTGAGAGATTAGTCTCTCAAATATTGAGGTTTGACTGTTGTGGTATCTCAACGGTGGATGCGACGTTGTGCATCTCAGCAAGTGGTTTCTTGGTGCTTCTTCGTGCTCTCATGGTTGTCATCTTTTTCCCACAGACGGCGCCATGTGTTATGGATAAAAAACATGGATTTATTTATTGTGCGTATTTAATGTTAGGATTTGATAAGCTTCGAGTTTTAATGGTTGCGCTTGTATTTCATGGCTTGAATCTGCCCTCACAGGATGCCTACGTACCTTGGTGTATGCCAAGGATCAAGCCAAAAGGGGCTATGGCGCGAGAGCTCACCAAGGACGTAATGATTTTCATGTCCTTCAAGGACTAAGTCTAACACGTCGTTCCAGGCAATTGCCTCGTGGCTTGTAGGATGCCTGCGCGGTTTCGTGATGCTTAAAGCTGTGCTCCAAAATGTGGTTTCATGGTGGTGACGTAAGGAGCTCTTGTCCAGAAAAACATCCCTCTGAAGTTGAAGGGGTAAGACCCTTTATATAGACGTTGAGAGTCTAGAAATTAGGGTAGAATTGGGTGACTTGGTGGGCAAGTATCCATCTTTGATTGGACTTTGGAGTCCTAAAAAGCCGAAATTAGTTTCCTTCTGAATTTAGGTTGCTTGGAGGCTACTCCTTGTAGAAGTAGTTACTTATTTGAACACATTTATTGGGCTATTTAATTATCCCCTTATTAATTATGAAATTAATAAATAATTAGGGTTTTGGGCCTCATTAATTGGGCTTTTCCCTTGGACCAAATCTGGTTTAATTAATGCGACATTAATTTCACAATTAGGGTTATTTTTATTCCATTTTAACTACTATTCAAATACCAATTACAATACCATGTTATAATACAATCCTTGATAAAATATGATTAGAAATTTAACAAATTGTAAATCATAAATATAAGGTGATTACATTATCGTATTACTATTCAAACACCAAAATATGAAGATGAAATATGATTAGATATTTTATTATATATAACTACAAAAATTTAATTCCACATTAAAAAATTAAAAAAATAAATTAAAAATCGTGCATCTTATGAATTATAAGCTAGTATAATAAAAGTGCCAAATGGACTGATCGCTGATTTCGCTGGCCCAAGAATGTTATGGATATTGTTGGTTTTTAAGAATATTCACTTCGCTATCCATTTTGTTTGACAATTTCTAATCCATTTTACTTTCATTAATCCTCTTATTTTGCTCAACCATTTTCATTCCTTTGATTTGTCAGAGTAACAATAGACGTTTCCATAGAAGTTTTCTGCGATATACATTATTAATTAACAGCAGTACTGAGTTCAACGTAACAACCAGAAACGAAATTGCATAAATTTTCTAACAGTTTTTCTGCCTAATGAGAACTGAAGTAACAAACTTTAAATAACTCCGTGAATTCCCGTCCACAAAAAATTTCCTCAATAAAACTCGTGAGACTCATAAAAAAATTGTTGTGTTAGAAATGTGACGTCTCAATATAAATGTTCCTTTTAAAAAGAAATTGGTCTCAAATTACTTGCACATCTCTTGTTTCAATATGGATAATTTTTCAAAACTATCTCTATATTTATTGTTTTCAATATTTAATTTTTTAAAACTTAATTTAATTCTCATTTTTCATTACACAAAAGTATTTGATAAAAAATCTTATTCAACCAATTTTTTTTTTAATATACTTAATTTTATAAAAAATGACGTGTAATAAAGGATGGAGGGAGTACATTAAAACCACCAAAGTCCAATTCATGCCCATTTGTTATGTGTGAGCTAGGGTGCCACTAAATTTGGTACACAAACAATTGCTAATTAGTTCTTGTTGTAGAGTAAATTTAAATAAAAAAACAAAACGGATAATTACTCATTACAAAACCAGCCAAAAGAATCTAGAAAAACCACAATATAGCACTAAATTATACACAACCGCGCTGGACTGGTGAGTATTATATGTGGAGTAGCTGCAATAAATTAATAACATTACTGGTGTAGGAGTTTCTGCAAAAGTAGAAGAAATGAATGAAACGGAGGTTAATCAGACGCCGGTTTACTACATCTGCTGATCACTTGGTTGAATTTAAGAATATTTAGCCACCAAAAAAATTGATAGAGACATGATGGCGTGCTGGTCAAGAAAGGAATACTAGCTACTGCATGCATGCATTTCTGATTTCTACAAGGAGGAATATTATATATTTCTAATTTCCTCTGTCACCAAATTATTAATTTCTCACTAATATGAAATCAATGCTGCGTGTGTAGACTTAAGACTAGCGTACTTTGGATTTGCATGTTAGTGTATGGCATTGACCAAGCTCCCGGAAAGTTTTCTCTCAAATACAGGCTCATATATATAGCATTCTAGAAGATACAGTAATAAGTTAATTGTTGGTCCAGATGTGACTCTGATTAATTATGACTTTTGATGCTATATATATCCAGTGCCGGTCCTAGTACTGTAGGGGACTATTGGAGCAATCAAAAACTAAAATATGATCCAAACATGAAAATATCCGAATTTTCATTATTAATTATGATTGAACTCGTATTTCTTCTGCAGAAAGTCACGAATTTCTGCAATAACATGAGTGTGTAATTAATTATATAACAAAAATATATTATGTACACTTTTTCAGAGTAAGGAGTGGGGAATAACTCGAATGGGGTTGGTACATTAAAATTTGCACAACTGAAGTGTGTAATATAGTTTAACTAATATTTAAAAATAGGACTTTCAGTTAAATTTATTACGAACTAATATTGCCATTATGCGCAAGCCATTCAGCTATGTCGACGCCGGTACATTTCATCTTCAGCCACAAAAGTCATAAGGTCATGCTATAATTCTTGCATGTAGCTAATAGCTTCACTACTTTACCCAAGATTTGCATATAAAATGGGAAATTGAGATCATTGCATTTGCATACGACAATCTCCTCTTCGTAAAACTGCAGTCTGCAAGCAGTGATCATGGAAATTTACTCACCTATTCTTGCCATAATATTCTTCATCTTCTTGATCAAACTACTAAAGAAATCTAAAACATCCGAAACAAATACTAAAAATCTTCCACCAGGTCCATTAAAACTACCCTTCGTAGGTAATCTACCACAAGTAGCTGCAGCTGGTAAAATTCCGCACCGTGGTCTGCAAGCACTAGCCAAAAAACATGGACCTGTCATGCAACTTCAGCTCGGTGAGATCCCTCTAGTTGTAATATCATCAGCTAAAGCTGCCAAACAAGCACTACGTACCAATGACCTTGCACTTGCAGATAGGCCAGGACTTGTACTTGGTGAAATTATCTTGGCAAATTGTAGAGACATTGTTTTAGCACTCTATGGTGATTACTGGAGACAAATGCGCAAAATATGCACATTGGAGCTCTTGAGTGTCAAAAAAGTCAAGTCATTTCGATCAATTCGTGAGGATGAGTCCGAGATTCTCTTGAAAAACATTAGGAATTCTATCGGATCGTCGTTCAATCTCAGTGAAAGTGTTGCAGATTTGGCGCACGGGGTGATTTCTAGAGCTGCAACTGGAAAAAGAAGTGATGATGAGCTCGCGAAAATCGTTGAAGAGATATCGTATTGGGGTGCGGGTTTTCTGCTTCCTGATTTGTTTCCATCGATCAGGTTTCTTCCTACTCTTACTGGGATGAAAAGTGGAATACAGAAGTTGAGAAATGCCATCGACCCTATTTTTGGTTCAATCATTGAGGAGCATAGAGAAAAGTTGGCTAGGAAAAAAGAAGAAGAGACAATTGATAATGATGCAGATGAGGAAGATCTCATTGATGTCCTTTTAAGAGTTAATGAGAATGAACGCCTTGAATTTCCCATGACTTCTAATGACATCCAAGGAATTGTACTGGTAATTAACTCATTTAAATACTTCCATTATAATCTAACTACTGTATAAATAGTTCGGCAGATGATTGTTGCATCATATTTACCGTTGATAATAAGCACCATGAGGTGAAAACCCTTCTAACTTTTGGATTAAACCTGTGTTCTCAAAGCGGTAAGAATGAATTGGCATTTTGTATTTCCATAAAAAGCAGGTGTCGGACATAAGTGCGGTAATGTAAAAAAATTATACATCTCACTAGTAGTAACATTTATTGATTGGTTGCTTGCCTTCAATAATAATCAAATTCTATAAATATTGTAAGTAGTTCAGAGACTTCCTCATTAAGTTGGTATGTGGTGCAGGATATGTTCACAGCCGGAATCGATACAACTTCAGCTGTCATCGAATGGGCTACGTCAGAGTTGATGAGGAATCCTAGAGTAATGAAGAAGGTGCAAACAGAAGTACGCGAAGCCCTCAAAGGAAAACAAACAATAACTGAAGATGACATTCAAGGATTGAGTTACTTAAAGTTGGTCATCAAAGAAGCTCTACGATTGCACACACCTCTTCCATTATTATTACCTAGACAATGCAGGAAAGAATGTGAGATTGATGGGTACACTATTCCAGTGAATACTAAAGTCATCATCAATTCTTGGGCTATTGGAAGAGACCCTGAATATTGGGTTGATGCTGAAAGTTTTATACCGGAGAGATTTGAGAACAATTCTATTGATTTCATCGGACTCGACTACGATTACTTACCATTTGGATCAGGAAGAAGAATGTGTCCAGGCATGAATTTTGGAATAGCTGGAGTTGAGCTTCCCCTTACTCAACTGCTCTACCATTTTGATTGGAAGCTTCCTAATGATATGAAACCAGAAGATCTTGACGTGGAGGATGCCTTTGGATCAACTACTAAGAGAAAGAATCATTTGGTCTTGATTCCCACCTCTGAATATACAGCTCAGAAGGCTTAATTAGTTGATTCAAGTCGCATGACATGCCTTGGAATATACAACAAACCAACCAAAAACAGAGTTTTAATGCATGTTAAGCTTGAGAATAAAATAAGGTTTATATTGCCTTTGGTGAGGCCATGACCAAACCAGTGTAAGAAAATGCTTTAATCTATATAATTACTTACAATTTCGGTTTGTAAAATTAGAGCTATTCACGAACCGAGTCGAGTCGAGATTAGATCGAACCGAGTCGAGATTTTTTTTTTGACGAACCGAGCCGAGCCGAGCCAAGCTTTTTTAACGAACAGAAAACCTTCTTAGAGCTCGAGCTCGTTAATGAACGAGCCGAACACGAACAAAATCGAACCGAGCTGAACACGAGCTTTTACCGAACAATATCGAGCCGAGCCCAACAGAGCCGAACCGAGCCGAACACGAGCTTTCTCCATCAAAACGAGTCGAGTCGAGCCGAGCCGAGTCGAGCCGAGCCGAGTCGAGCTTGGTAAAAATTCTGGTTAAAACACGGTTGACGGTTAAAATAACAAACCAAATACATTTATTTTTTTCTAAAAATTTTGTCATATCACTAAATTATATAGATATAAACATCCGTACGGTTGGATCATTCGTCAATATTTTTAAAAAATTGAAACATTACTGTAGGAATAAACACTAGTTACAAGTACTCGTCAAAACACCTTTGATTGTTAAAATAACAAACCAAATACATTTATTTTTTTCTTAATTTTTTGTTATATCACTAAAATATATAGATCTTAACATCCGTAAGGTTTGATCATTCTTCAATATTTTTAAGAAAATGAAACATTAATACAAGGATAAACACTAGTTACAAGTACCGGTCAAAACACGATTGACTGTTAAAATAACAAATTAAATACATTTATTTTTTCTAAAAAGTTTGTCATATCACTAAAATATATAAATCTTAACATCCGTACGGTTGGATCATTCATCATTATTTTTAAAAAATTGAAACATTACTACAAGAATAAACACTAGTTGCAAGTACTCGTCAATACACCTGTTGATTGTTAAAATAACAAACCAAATACATTTATTTTTTTTCTAAATTTTTTTTCATATCACTAAAATATATAAATCTTAACATCCGTATGGATGGATCATTCTTCGATATTTTAAAAAATAATGAAATATTAATATAAGGATAAACACTAGTTACAAGTATTGGTCAAAACACATGTTGATTGTTAAAATAACAAACCAAATACATTTATTTTTTTAAATTTTTTTTTGTCATAT
This sequence comes from Apium graveolens, assembly GCF_009905375.1. Lineage (NCBI taxonomy): Eukaryota > Viridiplantae > Streptophyta > Magnoliopsida > Apiales > Apiaceae > Apium > Apium graveolens. Next base: position 253,085,204 of record NC_133655.1, read on the forward strand.
CACTAAAATATATATATCTTAACATCCGTACGGATGGATCATTCTTCAATATTTTTTAAAAAATAAAACATTAATACAGGCATAAACACTAGTTACAAGTACTTGTCAAAACACTCGTTGATTGTTAAAATAACAAACCAAATACATCAATTTTTTTCTAAAATTTTTGTCATATCACTAAAATATATAGATCTTAATATCCGTATAGTTGGATCATTCGTCAGTATTTTTAAAAAATTGGAACATTAGTACAAGAATAAACATTAGTTATAAGTTCTCGTCAAAACACTGTTAAAATAACAAACTAAATACATTTATTTTTTTCTAAAACATTTGTCATATCACTATAAAAAATAAATATTAACATCCGTCCAGTTAAATTATTCATAAATAATTTTAAAAAGACTGAAATATTAATATGAGACTAAACAGTGATTAAACTACTGGTTGATTGTAAAACTAGCAAATGAGACAAATTTATATTTATCCGAAAATTTTTCCATACGACTAAAATATATAATTTCATGAAATCACTTACACTTTAATATAATTTCATGAATTAAAAAGATATAATAATCCAAAATATAAAACTATATTTTTAGAATTTCTTTTTCTTAATTGGGCTGAATTCAAAGAATGCAAAGCCAAACCCACAGAAAACCCTAACCCATGATATGTTCGTTCATTCCCTGTTTTCTCAATCAGTCCATGTGATTCTCATCTATATCCCTAAACCGCAAAATGACTAAATCCCTAAATCCCCAAACCAAAATCAACCCTAAATTGTAAATCAAATCTTAGATTCTCATTTCTCAGTGTTCAGTCCAAACTACAGAATCGTATCTACAGATTGTAACCCCTTTTGTTCTTCTTCTCTGTTCGATTTTTACATCTCCTACAAGGTACAAATCCCCAACATTTCTACACCGTTATATATATATATATATATATATTTCTGTATACATACATACACACATGATACTTCTTCGTTGCTTTTTTTATCTCCCGTTACATAATTTTATCTCTACACACAAATTTATACACACACGAGAATCGTATATCTATAATTAAATGTCTAATTGTTCACTTTGTTAACTTGTTAATTAAATTCATGTATGTGCTTTTACATCCCCCATTTTATCTAGCTTTAAAATGTTGTAGTTTGGTGTTAATTATGCGTAATTTTCTTGATTTTTAATAAACTTTTCTGTATATATATATAAATATATATATTGTTTTGACACATGTTTCAGGTCTGATATATCTTTTGTTGGAGTTCCACAGAGTAACAATAACTAGCTCAAGTACTCTGCACCAGATTTGTTAATCACTCTGATATTTGTCTATTCGTTATTACTGTGTACTGTTTGTTTTTTTTTTATTATGAATTTTAAGAATGACACTTTTTATGTGATTTTGTCTGTGTTGACATGCCTGCCTTAAGATTGACTGTATCAAGTAGTAAATGTGACAAAGGAGCATTACTCTATAACTTTATGTTGCATACAAGTAGTCAAGTGCTGGTTCAAAAACATTGAAGTGGAAGGAATTTTTTGGTCCTTGGGAGTGTGTATCCTGTTTTTTGATGCCTGTCTGGAAGCAGTTTTGATTTGGTGTATTCTGATTTGTTTTATGAAATTAGCCTCTTAGTCATGAATCATGCCACATCCCGCGTCTTTATTATCCATTGTACCTTTACGATGTTGTATTACGGAGTTCTTTGTTGCGATTATCGTCACTCTCTGGTTTAGGTTTGGAGAATTAAAAAGTGGATTGATTCAGTTAGCTCGAAGTGGAGTTTTTTATTACACTGCATTTTAGGAGTTTTATATTTTTAAGTTATAAAAACACACCCTGAGTGGTAGTTTGGCGAGCATTGAAGAGTTGAGTTATATCTTTAACTTGTAATAGTTTGGATGATTGGTAAGTACGATTTTCAATTTACAATATGCTATATGCTGACTTTTTGGTGTTGTGATCTACTGTCATTTTTTTTTACACTCTATTCAATCCCTGTTATGTAAGAGCTGCCATGTTTCATAAATTGTTGTTTCTTCCCTTTTAAATTGTTGTTTCTTACCTTTTAAATTATTGTTTCATGCTACTGTTTTATGCTACTGTTTATTTATTCATACCATATTGTTTAATGGTGTGCAGATGTGTAGATTTGTAATTGCACCTTCCCAGAAAAAAAAAATCAAATTGAAATTATTCCGGAAAATGCTGAATTTGAAGAGTTGAGAAGCCTTGGCGATGAATCAGAATATGAAGATGTTGGTGAGAATAATGGCGCATCTGAACGGCGTGAACAGACTGAACAAATTGAACAAGAGGAAATTTCGCGAAAAAGAAAAAGTGGTAGCCTTGAAACTCAAGAGTCTACTCAGCCCTACCAATAGAAGCAGAGGAAGAAGAAATCCCGGTGTTGGCCATATTTGGACATGATTGAGGAAAACAATCAGAAGATTGCGATTTGTAAAATTTGTAAAATAGTAAGAATGAAATTAGGCAGTACGGGTTGCACAACCACGCTAAACAGGCACATGGATAAATGTTTGAGGGAACATGGGCAAACAAATCAAGCAACACTACAGTTTCAACCGAGCGACGATATCATCCGAGGTAACACTTGGCAATTTTAAATATGATCATGCTGAAATGAGAAAAATAGTTTCTCATTATATTTTGGTAAATGAACTTCCATTTAGGCATGCAGAAAGCTTTATGTTTGACAAGGTAATGAGAACAGCCACCCCTTATTGGCAAAAAATTACTAGGTATGTTGTTAAAAAAGATTGTATTGGTACTTACGAAATTGAGAAAAATAAGTTAAGTGAATTGTTCAAATCTGTTAGAAAGATTAATATTACAACCGGTATGTGGACTTCCTCACATCAGAAACTTGGTTATATGGTTGTCACCGGTCATTGGATCGATTCCGATTGGAATCTTAATATGAGGGTTCTGAATTTTTGTAATGTGCCTCCCCTGCATAGTGGATTTATAATTTCAGAAGTTTTGTTCAAATGTTTGAATGAATGGGGAATAATTGATAAAATTGGGACGTTAACCGTCGATAATGCTGCTGCGAATGACGTTGCTTTACGATATTTTAAGCAAACTTTTAGTGTTAGAAGGGTATTATCAATTGAGGGAAAAATGTTTCATGCACGTTGTTGTGCACACATATTGAACCTATGTGTGCAGGATGGGTTAGAACTAACCAAAGAAATAGTTGATAAAGTCAGGGATGGTATTAAATATATAGAAGCCTCTGAAAGTCGTAGGATTAAGTTTGCCAAAATTTCAATGTTCTTAGGTCTGAAATATAAGAAACTGATTTTGGATGTTTCAACTCGCTGGAACTTGACATATAATATGATGTCATGTGCGATTGAGTTCAGAGATGCATTTCTTATGTATAGCTCATCTGATCAGGGATTTAAGGAGTATGTACCAAGTCCAGTCAGACTGGGAAAGAGTTGTAGGTGTGTGTTCATTTCTTGAAGTTTTTTCAGATGTCACGAAAGTTGTTTCTGGAACGCAATATTCTACTTCAAATCTGTTTTTATCAGAAATAAGGAGGGTTAGGCAGATAATAGACAAAAAGGCAATTGATCCAAATATGCATATTCGAGAGATGGCGTGAAAAATGGAGCTGAAGTTTGAGAAATACTGGGGCGAAATGAAATTAATAATGTCAATTGGTGCGGTCATGGATCCACGATTTAAAATGATGCTAATAAGGAAAGAAATGAATCAAGTGAAATTTCTTCCTCTGATGCAAGTTTCACGAGTAAACAAAGGGAAACACCTAAAGGAATATATGATTACGAGAGTTTCATTCGAGAAAGTGGAGGTATTTTTGAGCCCACAAAGTCAGAACTTAAGGAGTACTTGAGTGAGAAAATTATTGTTCCAAGTTCTAAATTTGACGTTCTAACGTGGTGGAAAGGAAACTCTGCAAAATTTCCTATTTTTTCCAAAATGGCATCTGATATTTTGAGCATTCCTATTAGCACTGTGGCTTCAGAATCTACATTCAGTGCTGGTAGTAGAGTAATTGAACCGCACCGCTCCTGTTTGAAGCCCGAAACAGTTGAAATATTGTTGTGCGGAGCAGATTGGGTGCACGAATTGTATGGCCTGAAAAAATCTAAACAGGTTTATAAGAATCTGATTTTATACCCCTGATAGTTTAAATGAGTCTAATTATAAAATAAATATGCTTATAAGACATGATAGATAGATTACTCCTTTACAGGCTTGTATGACCTAGTCCCCTGATAGCCCTTGTCCTGTTATGAACTTAATCTAGATATTTATATAATATTGTCCTGTTATGGGACTTGGTGTATTTTTCCTGGAGTTATTGTGGCTTAGCTTGTTTGCTGCTCTGTGGTCTCTATATCATATAGAGTCATTTATGAAGAAACCCTGATTTATGAACCCTGTAATATGTCATTTATGAAGGAACCTGTTTTATGAACCATGTTTTATGTTTTATGTGAGATCAGTATCATGTTTTATATAACTAACTATTTGCAGTCAAGTCAGTTACTGGGATGTACATCTATTTGCTGATGGCTAAGTGCACTAGATGGAAACATTAAACATCAACCTGGAGGAGTTGGGAATGCCAAGCTGGAGTTGCTACAATTTGCTATAAATTCTATTTTGGTTTTAAATTTTGGAAATGTAATCTAATTTAAAATTTATATGGTTTTTGTACTTGGATAATTGATTTAGACTTTTCTTTTATTCTGGTGTGGGAACATGGATTGATGAAAATGATTTCTGTAATTTTAATCTAAAAATATTAGCAAGCAGGGTAACTGGGCAATTATTATACAAAAATAAGCAGAATTTTTTGCATTTTTTTTGAGCTCTAATGAGCCGAGCTCGAGCCAAACGATCTCGAGCTGAGCTCGAGCCGAACATGCTAAAAACTCGGCCCGAGCTCATTTTCTTAACGAACATTTTTTCGTGTTTGAGCTCGAGCTCGAGCTTGAGCCCTTAACGAACTGAACCGATCCGAGCCCTTAACGAGCTGAGTTAGAGTTTATTCGCGAACAGCTCGGTTCGTGAACAGACCTATGTAAAATCGTATTTCTTTCATTTGCACATAATAATGTTTCTCCTGGGACATTTTCATGTACTTAAAAAAGTGGTGTTTGGTTGATAGTTGATTAGTCCGGTTAACATAAATTGAACCTCAATCTCATGCAGTGTTCAAATTACTCATTAAAGTGTATGGAAGCAGAACCCCATTCCTGATAGGAGATTAAATCATACCCATCCCACCCCTTAGAGTTTTTAAATCATTCTCATTCAAATTAACTCTATATTCATCCATGTATTCTTATTCCCGATTACATTTCCAACATCCATCCAAACACACACCTCAACACCCCCCAGGCCCCAACACACCCCAATCCACATGATTCTACTGTCTAAAACATGCTCATAAAATTTGACGCTAGAATACTTCCCTGTTATAGGATTATTAATTCCCTTATGTAGGTTTAATCGTTTAGACCGAGTTCTGGGGAGTTAGTTATCCTTCCCAGGTAACAAGTTCAAAGTTGTGCTACAAGTTTATTTCTATTTCTTTAAAAAATTTAAAACTCAATTAAGTATGTTCCTAGCTTATTTGGGTGCAAGTGTATAGTAATACTTGATGAACAACGCATATTTTATCAGACAAACCGAAGTGAATAGGCAAAATAAGTTTGTAGCCTATTTGTCTGCATGTAAACAGTGATACCTAATGAAAACGATTTCCATGGAGACTTTACCATGTCATGAAACATTTAAACTTTAAAAGAATGATCGCCATAAACCGTCCTAGCAACAGACTTAGATTACCAAAAATTCTTACCTTTTTTCTGACTCATCCATCTTTCAGCCAAGTACCTTATAACTTCCGTTTGAATCCCTTGGAAAGAAAATTATCTCTGCAAAATATGTGGTTCACGAATGACAAAGATATTAGTAAAGATCATCATACCGGAATTAAATATTACATTCAAGCAAAAGATTTCTGGACTAAGGAAGCAAAAGATAATAGATAAAATGATTTTGCATGGGGAAGTTACTGACTACTATCTTTTTAGTAATAGATATTTAATAGAATTATATGACAATATTAGTTTAACAAGACTAAATTGATACTCAATAGTCAATATTCTAATAATTTTATTTCTAAGACCTATTATTTTTCTGTCACGGTTCACATATATGAACTCTCAGAGAAAGAGAGAAGCAACAAATAATAAATTTACGGGAAAAGAGAAATGCTAACTCCTCTTATTGCTTAAGCTTGACTAATATTAGCATCATAAATATATTTGCTGAAGTTGTTGATAAGCTTTATACTATGAGCTTTCTTGGACTAGTTGGAAGCATGAAACTATCTATATCAAATATTGACCACTAGTTAAGTATTCTGAATAGCTTTCTGGCATTTGCTCATGTGCTTAGTACGTTGTTTATTAGCACTAGGCATCAACAAATTCTTGGAATTTGAATAGCGGAGTACTAGAAACTGAATATTAGATATGGCTTTCGATACTCAGGACGGAAAGATCATGTGCATGGTCGTCTGGGCCATGTGACCACCATGTCCATCAGTACCAAACTCTTTTTCATCTAAACTTATGTGCTCAGGTGTGATCCTTTGTAAAACCAGATGCCTTCAAGTCTATCATCGGTGTTCTAATAGAAGACAACATGACTACATGTCCTGTAAACAAAAACCTTCTCCATACATTATTTTTAAGTGATTTTGATGCGAGAGTTTCAAATGCAATGGGTGCCATTGCAGTAAAGACCATTGTATGGATTAATATGGTAGTACATAATACCGTAGACCAAATATCCTAATTTATTTTGAGAAAGCTTGAAGTAGACATAATGTATATTTCCAAATTCCCGAGAAATATATAAAATTAAGATTTAAGAACCCAAAATCCTTTTAAAGGTGAGCAAAATAAAATATTATTTTTCTATGGTGTGTTCATGAGCACACAATAAGCACAGTAAAATACATTAACTTCTTTTGTGCCTCGTTAAAATGACAATATGCAGTAGACATCCATGTGAATTGAAATGCTTTTGTGCCACAAAAGTATCGTATTGTGAGAAAGGATTCTTCCCTGTGGATTGCATGGTTTCACAGCATACTCATGCGCAATAAAGCTTTCTGGAAAATTCCTATCCCATCAAAAGCTTCATGGTGTGTTAAAAAGATTCTTGAGCTGCGTCCTCTAGCTCTGTCCCGAATGACATACCAAGTGGGAAATGTGTCTCAGTTCCTCTTCTGGCATGACCCCTGGTCTGAGAACTGTCCACTGTTGCATAGGTTTGACAAATCAATTATTTCTATCTCTGGAACTTCCGAATGGGTTACAGTTGGAAGTTTTATCATAAACCAGCATTGGAGTTTCCCTCCTTTGAATCATTCTTGGATTATTGACTTACGAGACCAGATTAATTCTATTATTATTGAGGCATCAGATAAGCTAAGCTGGAATGGTTATTCTATGGCTGAAACTTCTATTTCAGTCTTTTGGAATTCGATTCGTGCTTCTTGTCTGTCACCTCCATGGATTGAAGTTGTGTGGCATCCGCTCTTGGTGCCTAAATGTTCTTTTACTCTTTGGTTGGCTTTTAAGAATCGCCTCATAACGAAGGAGCGTATGGCTAATTTCTATATAACAACGAACCTCCTTTGTGTCCTCTGTAACAACGAGGTTGAATCTAATGCTCATCTGTTCTGCACCTGTCCGTACGCTTCGGTGATCTTCACTAGTGCAGGGTTTGGTTTCACTTGTAATTGGGACAGTTATCTCCATGGCCACTTCTTGGTAGTTAGGCCATCTCGTATGAAGAAGCTTTTGGCATACTTATATTTTTCAGCCGTTGTTTATTGATTGTGGAAAGAAAGAAATGACTGTATCCACAAACAAGGGCATAGACTCCCTCCTGCTATTCTGATGGGCTTGATAAAGAGATTAGTGCGAGAGAAGGTCTTCTCCAGCAAGTCATTTCAACGAGCATCGGTGAAGAATCCAGATCTAGTTATTGCCTTGTACTAGTTCTAGATTTGCACTAGCACTAGTAGGTTTTATGTGTGTTATATTTTAATGTTGGGCATCATGCATCTTACCAAATTTTCTGATTTGGCTGTTTTCCGCGGGGTATGCCCCTAGACTTTGTTCCTTTTTTCTTTATCCAAAAAAAAGTAAAGGCACTACACACGCAACATAAATGAATTTCCTAGTTACGCGTGTACAACGTTTTAGTAACAAAATATCATCAGGAAAACTAGAAGAACACTCTTATTTTATGCTCTAGGACTGGTCACAAAGAGACTGACACCAAACAGCCTAAAAAGTTTTTTAAAGAGAAAAAACTAAAATAAGGCTCCATGGTGTGTTACAAATATAATAAACCTGAGCAAAAAATCAAAGATATTCAAAGTTGGCAGCAAAGAAACTAAAAAAGTGCTAAGAATTGAAGAAGAGAATTCTTAACCAATTATTGATCCGCCATACCATACGCCGTAGCTATACCATATTTTATACCTGATAGTATATGTTTTATTGAACCTGCTACTGCTACTGTACTAAAAACATGTTCAGCACACACAATTAATGTTCCAGCTAACCTGATTTTAAAATGACCAAGTTCTACCAAAATATAAGAAAAAGGACTGCCAAAGAATCACAACTGTAGACCACAACAGTTGAACATTTTTTTACCTATCCTTTGGTTGTTTCTTCTCTTTCTTGTCTCTTCTCTTTTGTTACTTCTTATCTTTCTTGTCTTTTGACGGCTTCTGCGGTTGCTCATTCTCGGAAAATTGTAAGAGCCTCTCTCTGCATTATTCTACACCAAACTTGCTCGGATGCCCATGAATCCTAACATTCTTTGCTACATTCCTTTCAGAGTCATACCACACAAGTTTTGAGCTGTTCACCACTAATAGTTCATCCTTGCCATTCCTCGAGAAAACAACAGGCCTAATAAGAACCATAAAAGATCCAAGTGCACCAGATTGTTTCATGGAAAATGCTTTGAACCAAGGATTTTCCGCCCCATTATTATTTATTAGCCACACATTTACACAAGAATTGGTGCATTCCCGTTGTGAGCAACTGGAGAAGGGATCTCTATGAATCGTTTCAACCCAAGATCAAAACCAAGAATTATATAAGATGAACCTGGACTAAACTTAGCAGTCACCCAGTGTAGAGCTCTGTTGGCAAACATACTGATGTGTAAAAATATAAGAACCGCAAGCGCGCAAACATTAGTGGGAGCAATTACGGGTTGACTCAAAGAGACCACGATTTTTCAAAATCTTAACAACTTAAATCAGGCGAACTAAATAAATAGATTTGAGATGAGATTTGTTTAATTCAAAATCCTAACAATTTAAATCAGGCGAACTAAACAAATAGATTTGAGATGAGATTTGTTTAACCTAATTATCAAATAATAAATAATATGAAAAACCTAGGAATCCTAATCTGTTAATCAATCACAATTAATATCAACTCGCACTAAAATCAATTCTCTTTTCTTCACAAAAATAACTTATATCAATTAACGAGACAAGCATATACTTTGAAGTTTGTTATCTAACAAAATCCATCAAAATTTCATGGAGCAAACATAGGCTATAAAAAATAAATCCGGTAACAATCAAGGACAGTAGTGGTAGTATATCCGGTAGTATGTCCAGTTGTTAGGGACCACTGTTAGTTATTGTCAGTTTGTATCCTTGGATAAGGTCTAGCCTTGTTAGTACTATATACAACTACAACCTATATCATTTGGATCAAGACTATTAATCATTTTGAATGAGATTTGTGCTTCAATTCATTTCCGCCTAATCTTAATCTATTGCCCTGCCTCCAATCCTGGTTTCTTCTTTCCTTCATTATACTTTTCATAAAAGTATCATGGTATTAGAGTTAGCAAGTGATTTGATTTAGCAAGTGATTTGATTTAGGAAGCTCACCATTCACCAACATTGAAAAATTAGTCTTTTTAAATATAGTTCATACTGAGGAGCTAATTAGTTGACTCGCATAGATGGCTATTACCAGTAAATTTTCCTTCGCAAATATGCAAAACCCATTATTCCTTCATCCATCTGATAGTCCGCTGTCAATTAGTGTGACTAAACTTCAGGGCGCTGCTGATTATCGTACATGAAAACGTTCAATGGAGATCCAGTTATCATCCAAGAGAAAGTTTGGGTTTGTTGAAGGAACTGAGGCAAGGAGCAAAACATACAATATAGAAGGTGTCCAATGGGACACCTGCAACAACATGGTGATCTTCTGGATTCACAACAATGTTTGTGATACAATCAAGCAATCAATTTTTTTTATAAACCCTGCATCAGAAATCCGGAAAATTTTGTAAAAACGATTCTATTTGAGCAATGGGTCAAGAAACTACAAGATTTGTAAAGATTTGTACAGCTTAAGACAAAATGGTAAAACACTGGTGGAGTATTATACATCATTGAGTGCTCTTTGGAAAGAGTTGGAGGCCATGAATGATCTGCCTTCACTCACCACCACATCTGATGAAATAAAAGCCCTTATGACTGCTATTCAAATTCCGAAAGATGAGTCCAGATTATTTCAGTTTCTCAATGGTCTCGATGACGTGTTTGGCCAACAAAGGAGCCAACTTTTGATGGTGTCCCCCTTTCCAAGTGTGAAGATGGCTTGTGCAATAATTCAACAAGAAGAATCTCAATACGATATCCTTCAAAATCACTCAAGTAATGAAGATATCTCGTCCATGTTTAGTAAAGGAGTTAATGTCTCATTTGAAAAATTAATGGTTTACAATATTTGCAAAAAGCAAGGCCACGCATCAGATACTTGTTCGTTGGTTGTTGGGTATCCTAAATGGCATTATAAAACTATGTGACCACCTGCAAGAGGAGGGGGACATACAGGAAGATGGAATGGACAAAGAAGTTCAGGAACTCGGATAGTAAATTCTGCACAAACAACAGGGGGAATATAGGATAGGCATCAAACGGTGATTTCTCATCAACAGTTTCAACAACTGCTCAAGCTCATCCCTGGAAATTATGCCTCTGTTGTGACGGACCAGAGTGAAGAAGAATTTGACATGCCATTCTCAGGTATGATTACATGTGGTGCTGCTGAATCAACAAATCAAGAATGGATTGTGGATTCAGGAGCCTCTAAGCACATGACCTGCTCCTTGAAACTTCCTCATATATTAGACCTGCAGCGCCACACTTGAGCATTAGGTTACCCAATGCAAACACTGTAAATATCACACATATAGGTGATGTTGTTCTAAATTGTGGAATTGTTTTAGCTAATGTGTTGTTTGTTCCTTATTTCACACACAACATATTGTATATCACTAAGTTGGGAAACTATAGTAAATGTGAGGTGACATTTAGAGGTAAAAAATGTCTTATGCTTAATTCTGATACTAAGTTGGTGATGGGAACTGGATATTTGAAGAATAATCTATATTACTTGAGTAATGAGAGTGCATCACCTCCTAGTGAAAATGTTGGCAGAGCTAATAACACTACAACACAATCATGTAAAGTCATGTCACCTATAGATAAGTACACCATTTGGCACAATAGACTCGGACATATATCTGATTCTAAGTTGAAGCCGATTCTTAATTTCAAAGCTGTCGTTAACCCTCAATTAAACGTCTACCTCACATGCCCCATGTCTAAGTTTGTGAAACTGTCCTATACTTTGAGTACTTCACGTGCTTCAAAACCTTTTGAATTAGTGCACATAGACACATGGGGGCCTTACAAGGTATGCACGAAGCAAAAGTATAGGTATTTCTTGACTCTAGTAGGCGATCATTCGAGAATGACATGGGTGTATCTACTTCAAAAGAAGTCTGATTATGGAAGTATTTTGAATGCATTCTAAAATTATGTTGTAAATCAATTCAACAAAACCATCAAGAAAATAAGGACAGACAACGCTCCTGAGTTCAATGATCAATATTTTACTAAGTTTATGAATGATCATGGTATTCTACATCAAACAACGTGCAACCATAGGCCACAACAGAACGCACGAGTGGAAAGAAAACATTGTCACATCTTGGAGGTAGCTCGAGCTCTAAAGCTGCAATCTGGACTGCCCAATACGTATTGGGGTGATTGCATTCTTGCTGCAACTTATATTATAAATCGTATTCCCTCATCTGTATTAAAAGATCTGATCACATATGAAGTGTTATTTGGAGAAGCTCCTAATTACAATGAGCTTTGAGTGTTTGGGTCACCACCTGGAGATTTTGTTGATAAATTTAAACCAAGAGTCGTGCCATGTGTGTTTGTGGGGTATCCAGCCCTAAAATGAGGCTTCAAGCTGCTGAGTTTGGATTTAATGACCTCATTTATTTCAAGAGATGTGCATTTCCATGAGAATATATTCCCTTTGTTGGATTCAACCTCTATATCTTATTTGCAGCCAATGCCGATAAATTTTCCACATGCTACAGTTCAAAGTAGTGACTACAGTGATGACATATTTCTTCCAAGTGAACTTGAAGGTGCTCCTCTAATTGTTGACTCTCCTCGGCAAAGTGATGATCTTTCTCAAAAAAATCAGGTTGATCAAATGGAGTCACCTCAACCACCGAGATGCAATGTTATCAAACCATTTCCCACCTCTACTGCACTTTGTGCTACTATTATGAACCAACCAATTCAATCAACCTTCCAGAGCTTTATGTCATCTTTAACAAATACTGAGGATCCAAAATCATTTTAACAAGATGCAAGGCACCAACATTGGATGGATGCAATGAACTTGGAACTAACTACCCTCGAAGAAAATAAAACGTGAGAGATTACCACATTGCCTCGTAGTAAAAAATTGATTGGGTGCAAATGGTTATATAAAACAAAGTTTAAGGATGATGGGGAGATAGAACGCTTTAAAGCTCGGCGGGTTGTTTTAGGATACAAACAAGTATATGGTGTAGATTACGAGCAAACCTTTGCCCCGGTCGTGAAAATGGCAACTATTCGAGCTCTGTTAGCAGTGGCAGCAATAAATGACTGGATTTTAGAGAAAATGGATGTTACAAATGCGTTCTTACATGGAGAGTTGCATGAAATGGTTTACATGAAAATGCCATTGGGTTATACTCACTTAGACTACATAATTTCTATCTCACAAAGCGAACCCTTTTCTATTGTTGACAACTCTCTAGTATGTCGACTTAAAAAGTCATTGTATGGCTTCAAACAGGCACCCCGTCTCTGGTTTTCAAAGCTCTCCACCACACTACTTGATCTTGATTTTGTCCAATCAAAATCAGATTACAGCTTGTTCACCAAGATGACTACATGTACGTTGACTCTAATTTTGGTGTACGTAGATGATATACTCCTAGATGGTAATTCAAGAGCAGACATTGAAGGTCTCAAAACCATGTTATCAACCAAATTCCACATTAAGAATTTGGGAAATCTTCGATATTTTTGGGCCTCGAAGTTGATAGGTCATTTGCAGGATTCTTTGTCTCTCAACATAAGTACTTGATTGACCTTTTGCAAGAGTTTAATATGCATTTAACAACACCAATGAAAATTCCAATTGATGTACACCTTAGGCTGACAAAGGAAGTCGGCAAGCCTTTGATTGATCCTCATCCATATCACCGCTTGCGGGGAAAATTGATCTACTTGACCGTGACACGCCCTGACATTGTCTACACAGTGCACATTCTTACTCAATTTATGCAACAACCGTGCACTACTCATATGGAAGCTGTTGTTCATCTCCTCAGATACCTTGTGGGCACACAAAATCAAGGTATACTCTTAGCCTCTAACTCAGCTGTAGAACTCTGTGCTTACTGTGATAGTGACTGGGCTACATGCCCCATGACACGAAGATCCACAACTAATTTTTGTGTTTTGATTGGCTTCAGCCCCATTTCTTGGAAAATAAAAAAATAGATAGTTGTGGCTCGCTCCTCGGCTGAAGTGAAATATCGTGTTATGGCACTAACTTCCTACGAGGTTACATGGCTCCAAGCACTTCTTCAAGACATGGGCATCACTAATTTGCCACTAGCCATCTTGTATTGTGATAATAACGCTGCAATACCAAATTCTGCAAATTCGGTGCTCCATGAACGCACAAAACATGTTGATGTGGATTTCCGGTTCATACGTGATAAGATCAACTATGGAACCATCATTATAATTCATGTCCCTACTCAATCAAACATGGTATACTTGCTTACGAAAGGGCTCTCAGCAAAACAACACTTTTACCTAATGTCCAAACATGTATTCAGTCTTCATCCACCACCAAACTTATAGGGGAGTATTGAAGAAACAGTTCCATAAGATGTCTGAACTACTTTATTATTTATCATTCTGCATTTATGTTAACTTGTCATTTCTCTACTTAGTTGCAATTAAGCACAGTAGTGGTAGTATGTCCAATAGTATGTCCAGTTGTCAGGGACTATTGTTAGTTATTGTCAGTTTATATCTGTTAGGAATATGTGTATTAGTTTGATGATAAGTTAAACAAAACACTTAAGTAGAAATCTAGTGTTTGTAGCCTCAACGGATAAGACCATTCTGGCTATCCGTTGAAGGAGTAGCTTTACTTAGAAATAAGTTTAGTATTGTAGCACATTTCATTCTCTGTATTTAAGTTGTAATTCTTGGATGTTGTGGGAAATTATCAGTCATGTTGACTACTAGTGGATATGCAAATAGGATGGCTAATTGTAAATATTTCATGCCTTGTAATTTTGTATAAGTGAAGTAGTATCAACTGATATTAAAGGCCTTCAACGGATGAGAAACAAAGCTTCAACGGATGTCTCTAAAGCTTCAACGGATAACATCCATCAACGGATGAGTGCTTCAACGGATAAAGCTTCAACTGCTAATGCATCAACGGATAAAGCTTCAACGAATAAAGCTTCAACGGATAAAGCCATCAACGGATGAAAGCTTCAACGGATGCTTAGTTCAGTAGCAGTTGATAGTGACAATTCATAAGCTGACAGAGGCACATGGGTTGACAGAGACAAACTGGAATGTGGCAGCCTCTAGGAGGAATCAAGAAAATGCAGCATTTCCATTCTGGTGCAAACAAGGAAGTATTCAAAGATTCACAGCTAAACCTAAATTGCATTGGATAGAGAAATGAGGAAGAAATATGTGAAGAATCTTTTAATTGTATTTTACAGTTTTGTCTTCACTTGTAAACTTGGTGATATATAAACCAAGTAGCAGCTAGTAATTAGAGTGTGAATTTTCCAGAGCTGTTTAGAAAAATCCAGAGAGAAAATCATCTAGTTTGTACTAGGACGCAGCTGTGATTTAATTCTTTGAATAACAGATTTTCTGAAATAACACATCTCTGGTGGAACAACAAATCCACCAGAAAAGTTTTTAAGTTCTTTGTGTTCTTTACATTTGTGTTTGAATATATATATCTGTCTGTATTAGCTTAAAGCAATTCACACACATTTGTTCTCTAAAACACTTAGCCTTAGAAACTGCTCAAAACTTGAAAAAGTTTTGAGATTTACATTCAACCCCCCTTCTGTAAATCTCATTGTTAGTACACTGGGAATAACAATTGGTATCAGAGCAAGCTCTTAACTTACAAAGAGTTTAAAGATCTATTTTGCTAACATCATGAGTGTACAGAAGACTCCTCCTGCTACCATCATAAGTAGGAAGGATATTGGTATAAAGATTCCAGTCTTGGAAATAGATAACTATCATCACTGGAAAGTGAAGATGCATTTACATCTACTCTCTCAAGATGAAAGCTACATCAACTGTATTGAAAATGGCCCTCACATCCCTCACAAGGTGGCCACAGCTGCTACTGCAACAGTTGCTGTTGGACAGTTCATTCCCAAGCCAAAAGCCGAATGGACTATTGAAGATATTGAAGAGATTCGCAAGGACAAGAAAGCCATGAATATTCTGTTTAATGGCTTAGATCAAGAAATGTTTGACAATGTCATTAATAGTCAAACTGCAAAGGAAGTTTGGGATACTGTGCAACTCATCTGTGAAGGTACTGAGCAGGTTAGAGAGAACAAAATGCAGCTTTTCATTCAACAGTATGAATATTTTTATTCTGAAGAAGGAGAATCATTGAATGATACCTTCAACAGATTTCAGAAACTGTTGAATGGATTAAAGCTGTATGGTAGAGTGTACCAAGTCAAGGACTCCAATTTAAAATTTCTGAGGTCTCTACAAAAGGAATGGAAGCCTATGACTGTTTCTCTAAGAAATTCTCAAGATTATAAGGACTTCACACTTGAAAGATTATATGGAATTTTGAAGACCTATGAACTTGAGATGGAGCAAGACGAGCTGTTGGAAAAGGGAAAGAGAAAAGGAGGATCAGTTGCACTTATAGCTGACAATGAGAAGATTGAAGCCAGGAATGAGGAAAAGACAATGCCAAGTCTCAAAATTGGCACAAGCAAATCAGAATCAAGCAAGGGAAAGGAGCAAGTAGCTGAGGATGAAGACAATTCCAGTCAAGATGACTCTGATGATGTTGATGAACATCTGGCTTTTCTGTCCAGGAGGTTTGCAAAGATGAAATTCACGAAAAATGCAAAATTTACTAAGTCAAACAAGAACATGGTGGACAAATCTAAGTTCAAATATTATAACGTGGATTAAGTGGACACTTTGCAAATGAGTGCAGAAAGCCATCCTCTGATAAGAAGAAATTTGAGCAAGTTGATTACAAAAAAAATATTTTGATTTGCTCAAACAAAAGGAAAGAGCTTTTCTGACTCAAGATGATTGGGCAGCAGATGGAGCCAATGAAGATGATGATATGGAATATGTCAACCTAGCCCTGATGGCTAATTCTGATGAAAATGAAACTAGTTCATCAAGCAACCAGGTAATTACTACTGATCTCTCTCAGCTTTCTAAGATTGAATGCAATGAAGCCATAAATGATATGTCCAATGGATTATATCATTTGCGTGTTTCCCTTAAATCACTAGCTAAAGAAAACACAAGAATCAAAGAGAATAATTTGTTTTTAAGTGATAGGAATGCTGTGTTAGAGGATCAGGTAATTGAGATTGAAAAGACTAAAATTAAATGCTTGACTGTTGAGAGTGAACTAGAAAAAGCTGTTAAGAAAGTAGAAATTCTTTCTAAACAGTTAGAAAGTGAGTAAGAGATAATCAAGGCCTGGAAAACATCTAGGGATGTTAGTGCTCAGATTGTCAAGGTTCAGGAAATTGAATCATTCTGTGAGAATGCCTGGAAGAAAAACAAAAAGAAGATAAAATTGATTGATGGATTGTCAACGGATGTGGAATCTACGGATGATGAAGGTTATCCGTTGAAGGAAGAAAAAGAGCATCCGTTGAAGGCTCATCAATTAAAACAGGCAAGTGATTCTAAAAAGAAAAATCTCAATAAGAAGTTTGGTTCAACTTCCAAGAACTTTGTCAAAGAAGGAGCTAGCACATCCAAAGATGCCAGTAAGGTGAATATAGGACACATGACTTTAGATCAGTTAAAAAATAGGCTTAAGTTGGTTGAGGATAAAAAGGAAACTAAAAGAAAATCTAATAGAAATGGGAAGGTAGGGATTAACAAACACAACAATTACACATCTGATAAGTATGCTCCTTGGAAAAAGCTGTGTGCATTGTAAAATTGTTAATCATCTATCTGATAACTGCAAATCTGTTAAGAATGCTCCCATGCCTTTAACTCCTTCCATGCCTAACATGTCTATGTCACCTCTGCATGCTATGCCTGTTATGTCTCATCAGAATCCTCATGCACATTTTGCAAACATGCCATATGTTAATAATCCTTATTTTACTGCATTCAGTATGCCTCAAATGCCATACAACATGCCTATGTGGAATAATATGTTTGCACAATATATGCCTTATCAAATTCAACCAAATGTGCTAAATGATTCTGTGACTAACCCTACACTTCAACCAACTACATCTGAGACCAAGGTTGACCCAAAGTTACCTAAGTCAAAAGATGCAGGAGAAATGAAGTCTAGGAAAAAGACTAACAAGGCTGGACCCAAGGAAACTTGGGTACCAAAATCAACTTGATTGATTTTGTTGTGTGCAGGGAAAAAGAAGGAATCTATGGTACTTGGACAGTGGTTGTTCAAGGCACATGACATGAGATTTCACCCTGCTCACAGAGTTCAAGGAGAGAGTTGGCCCTAGCATAACCTTTGGAGATAACAGCAAAGGGTTCACTATGGGATATGGCTTGATTTCAAAAGAAAATGTCATCATTGATGAAGTTGCATTAGTTGATGGTCTCAAACACAATCTATTGAGCATCAGTCAACTATGTGACAGAGGGAATACTGTTTCCTTCAATTCTGAAGCCTGTGTTATCACAAGTAAGAAGGACAACAAAGTGGTTCTAAATGGAGTTAGAAAAGGGAATGCGTACTTAGCTGACTTCAACTCTACAGATTCA
This sequence comes from Apium graveolens, assembly GCF_009905375.1. Taxonomy (NCBI): domain Eukaryota; kingdom Viridiplantae; phylum Streptophyta; class Magnoliopsida; order Apiales; family Apiaceae; genus Apium; species Apium graveolens. Next base: position 253,103,754 of record NC_133655.1, read on the forward strand.
GAATCAATTACTTGTCTTCTCAGCAAAGCAAGTCCAGATGAAAGTTGGCTATGGAACAAGAAGCTGTCCCATTTGAATTTCAAGACAATGAATGATCTAGTCAAAAAGGACTTAGTTAGAGGAATGCCTCTAGTGGAATTCACAAGGGATGGACTGTGTGATGCTTGTCAGAAAGGAAAGCAAAAGAAAGCATCATTCAGTAAGAAGCTTGAATCAGCAATTGATGAACCATTACAACTGCTACACATGAATCTTTTTGGATCAGTCAATGTATTGTCAATTTCAAGGAAAAGACATTGCCTAGTGATTGTAGATGATTTCTCAAAGTTTTCATGGACTTATTTTCTTGGATCAAAGGATGAAGCTAGTGAAATCATTATCAATCATATCAAGCAAGTCAATAATCATCCAGACTTCAAAGTAAGGAATATCAGGAGTGACAATGGAACTGAGTTCAAGAATTCAACCATGAAGTTGTACAGTGAAGAAAATGGGATCATGCATGAGTTCTCAGCTCCAAGGACTCCACAACAGAATGGTGTGGTGGAAAGGAAGAATAGGTCACTAATTGAAGCTGCAAGAACAATGCTTGAAGAGTCAAAGCTCCCAACATACTTTTGGTCAGAGGCTGTTAACTGTGCATGTTACACTCAGAATATTTCTCTAATCAATCAAGCAAAAGGCATGACTCCATATCAACTGTTCAAGAGAAGAAAACCAACCCTAAACTTTCTTCATGTCTTTGGTTGCAAATGCTACATTCTAAGGAATCAACCAGATCACAAAGGAAAGTTTGATGCAAAAGCTGATGAAGGAATATTTGTTGGTTATTCTGCTGGAAAATCATATAGGGTCTACAATCTAAGAACCAACATTGTCATGGAATATGTGCATATTGTGTTTGATGATAAAAAGATTGATGGACTAACAGATGAGGGACATCACGAAGGACTCAAATTTGACAACATTGAGATATATTGTGATGATAGTGAAGATGAGAATGATGGAGAAGGCAGCTCGAAAAGAATTCAAAACCTGCCTTTGGATAATGCACCGAATGCTGCATCCGTTGAAAGTCATAATTCAGCTTCCGTTGATAGAAGCAATGCAGCATCCGTTGAAAGACAAAGTGCATCATCCGTTGAAGTTCATAATGAAGCATCCGTTGATCACAGTCTCTCAACGGATAATCATTTCACTTCATCAGTTGATAGAACTCCCAATTCCTTACAAAGGATCAGCAACTCAGGGGGAGTTTCAACCAATCAACATTCTATCTCACATCATGACAATACTGAGGCAACCTCATCTAGAGCTAATCTACCACCTCAAAGGAAATGGACCAAGAATCACCCTTTTGAACTGATCATTGGTGATGCTACATCTAAAGTGCAAACTAGAAGGGCTACTCAAGATGAATGTCTGTATAGTAGCTTTCTATCACAGGAGGAACCTAAGAGAGGGGAAGAAGCTCTATTGGATCCAGATTGGATTTTAGCAATGCAAGAGGAGCTAAACCAATTTGAAAGGAACAAAGTATGGAAGCTGGTACCCAAGCTAAAGAACAAGAGTTCTATTGACACAAAATGGGTATTCAGAAACAAGATGGATGAAAATGGCATTGTAATAAGGAATAAAGCCAGATTGGTTGCTAAAGGCTATTCTCAACAAGAGGGAATAGATTTTGATGAGACATTTGCTCCAGTTGCCAGACTTGAAGCCATCAGAATCTTTCTAGCCTATGCAGCCCATGCCAATTTCAAGGTCTATCAAATGGATGTCAAGAGTGCATTTCTGAATGGAGAATTGGAGGAAGAAGTTTATGTAAGCCAACCTCCAGGATTTGAAGATCCAAATTTTCCAGACTATGTGTATTATCTGTTGAAAGCACTCTATGGACTAAAGCAAGCACCTAGAGCCTGGTATGAGACTTTGTCAAAATTTCTTCTAGATAATCACTTCACAAGAGGTACAGTTGACAAAACTCTTTTCTTTAGAAATGTTAATGGCTCTACAATACTTGTTCAAATTTATGTAGATGATATTATATTTGGTTCTACAGATGATAAGCTTTGTAAAAAGTTTGCTAAGTTAATGCAAAGTAAATATGAAATGAGCATGATGGGAGAGCTAACTTATTTTCTTGGTTTACAATTTAAACAAGTTAGTGGTGGAATTTTCATTAGTCAAATTAAATATATTTATGATCTTTTAAAGAAGTTTGACTTAATGGATTGTTCATCTGCAAAAACTCCCATGAAAACTGCCACCAAACTTGAATTAAACAAGGCTGAAAAGTCTATGGATATTACAAGTTATAGAGGCATGGTTGGCTCACTTTTATATTTAACTGCTAGTAAACCTGATATAATGTTTTCTACATGTCTCTGTGCTAGATTTCAAGCTGACCCTAAAGAATCTCACTTAGTGGCTATTAAAAGGATTTTCAGATATCTCAAAGGGACTCCAAATCTAGGAATTTGGTACCCTAGAGAGTCTGTTTTTGATCTAATTGGCTACTCAGATGCAGATTATGCAGGTTGCAAAATAGACAGGAAAAGTACAACTGGCACCTGTCAATTTCTAGGGAATAAGCTTGTGTCATGGTTCAGCAAGAAGCAAAATTCTGTTTCTACATCAACAGCTGAAGCTGAGTACATTGCTGCTGGTAGTTGCTGTGCACAAATACTGTGGATGAGAAATCAACTATTTGACTGTGGACTAACTATTGACAAAATTCCTATATTCCGTGACAATACAAGTGCCATTGCCATTACTGAAAATCCAGTGCAGCACTCAAGAACCATGCACATTGACATCAAGTACCACTTCATAAGGGAACATATGATGAAAGGTACAGTGGAACTTCATTTTGTTCCAAGTGAAAAGCAGATTGCAGACATATTTACCAAGCCACTTGATGAATCAACATTCACAAGATTAGTAAGTGAGCTAGGTATGCTTAATTATTCATAAATTCATGTCCTCATTATAATCTGTTTTGAAGCCTGAAATGAATTTGTTGCAAGAACAAAGTTGGCTTTAAGTAAAGATTATTCTATCAATGGATATTCCCTATCCGTTGAAAGCCAAACTTGTTCTATCAACGGATGTTCATTATCCGTTGAAAGACAAATACATTTCTGGTAATTTTATCCTTCAACGGATAAAACTGTGTTAATCTTCAATGGATAACTATTTACCTCATCCGTTGAAGTGTCACATCAGTTGCTTTAAGTGAGTCACAGCCGTTGATTCTTTTACTTAACCGTTGATACATATATACATTTGTATGTATTTGTATTAAAGGCAGTTTTCAGAATTTCTACAGTTTTCTTTATTCTCAAATGACTGTAATTTACTTAAAAGTATTATTTAATCATTTTATTTACGTTTTAATTCGAGAAAGTATAAAAGCCCCTTGAATTCTTATTTTCACTTTACGCTTTCTTGCAATTTTTATTCTCTTTCTCTCCCAAAACTCTCAATCTTTCTCTGCAACCTCTACTCACAACAATGGCACCAGTAGTCAAGATTATGTCTCAGTCTGGATTTGTTTATGAAAAGAACAATTTTGTAGCCTTGGTGGAAAAGAATGAAGCCCACTCAGATTATCACAAGATGATGGACTTCATCAAAAACTGTAAACTAAGCTATGCAATGCTGAAAGCCCCAACTATCTACTGTGAGGTAGTTGAGGAAATTTGGACAACAACAGAGTTCAACTCCACAGACATGACCATTGCTTTCTCTCTCAAAGGTAAGGATTACTGTATTAACTGTGATGATATACAGTTTTGCTTTAAGCTACCTGAGAATAATGCCATGACACCACACACTGATAATGATGTATCTGCTATGTTAGATTCCATAGGCTATTCTTTTGATTCTGCTAGTTTAGGGAGCATTAGAAGAAAGGGCCTTAGGAAAGAATGGAGTTTTCTTGGAGATGCCTTTATCAAGGTTTTCTCTAGGAAGATTAGCAATTTTGATGCCATAACTTCATCTCTTGTTAATATGCTCTATATGCTAGTTTCTGATAGGTATTTTAATTTTAGCAACTATGTCATGCTAGAATTAGGTTCCAGGTTAGGTAACAAAGCTAATAGACCTCATAACATCGACTATGCTAGATTCTTTATGTTATTGGCTAACCATGTTGCTGAAGGTTTGGTCATAACTAATGAGAGCAATAAACTCAAATGCTGGGCACAAGAGAAAAGGGTCCTTGCAGACCTTTTGAGAATTAACCTCAACAGCCAGGTGCCATTGGTATATTTACCAATAATGAATGCACCTCAGGTAAGTGAGGTAAATACTTCTGTAACTCCTACTTCTTCCAACCCCATTGTTTCTTTGCCTTCTAGTGTGGCAATAGAATCTGTGTCTTTGTCCCAACAGATTCCTAGCAAAGCCACCAAAACTAAAATTCCAAAACATAAGTCAAAGAAAACCACCTCTGTTGTTTCTCAAAAGACAACAGTTGTAACAACTACCATAAACCCTGAAGGGAGTGAACAGGGTGTGAGTGGTGATGGGAGGGGTGAACATCAAGAAACCCCCCAGGATAAGGAGGGAGAGGTGAGTGGTATCCTAGCCAGCCAAGCCACAGTTTCTCAAAAGACTGTGGTGGTTCAAAAGGATTCAAACACATCCCTAGTTGCATCCTCCCAAAAGGATGCAGCTATTGAAAATAGTCCCCAACCAGGGACACGGAATAAAAGAGGGAGGGACACTGAAGCCACACATTCACTATCAAAGCCTTTTCAAGAAGAAAGAAGGCTAAAACCCTAGTTTCAACACAGGGGGCACACACTGCACATATACATCCACCTGTATCTTGGCCTTCTCAAATTCAGCTTGATGTGGCTCCAGCAAATGTGGAGTCATTGTAATAACCCAAAATTTTGGAATTTTTGAAACCCTTATGAATAGTGTTTTGCTGATTATGCTGAATAAGAAAACTTTTTATGCCACACTATGTAGGGGTTCTTTTATTGATCTTCTGGGATATTATTAGTACTCTATGTGGTATATAAGTGTATGTAAAGATCATCAGAATCCAAATCCGAACACTTTGATTTTTCCCGAAAATCCACCAGATACCGAAAGAATTGAGTATAAGGTAACGGGATAAAAAGAATTTAAATTCAAAGATTGTAAGAGAGGATCATAAAAGGAATATAATGTATTGAGAAAGGTTAAGGGAACCCAAGTAATAAGATCCCAGGTATGATCCCTCAAACGATAAACGAAAATGAAAGTTAAGCGAATCGTATAATAGATCAGCGGTCATTAGCCAAGTAATTAGAAGCTAATCAAAGAGATTAGTGGGGATGATGTCATCAAACCAATGAGAAGAGGACAAAGGTGGGAAGGTGACATCACATGGTGACATAAGCATGACCAAAGCAAGTGTGTTGTTAGTTAATTTAGAACCACACAAAAGTTATCATAGTAAAAGGTAAGAAAACAAAACAAAACAAATCAAAAGCAACCAACCAAGTCAACCAACAATTCATTTTCACCAAAAACACAAAGCTATTTCATTTTCTTCATCTTTGCTCTCGGCTTTCAAGGAAAAAGCAAGGAAGAAAAATCCAAAGTCCAAGCTCCACTCAAGCATAAATTCCATGGTTTGTTTTATGGATTAAACATTTCATAACTTAGCTTGGGTATGATTTTAAACTCTTGATTCAAATGGATTTATAGCTAATTAATTCACCAAAGATTAGGGTGAATAGTGTTTTCAAATTTTAACTTTGTGTTTCTTGATTTCATTTGCAAGATCAAGGTTATATAAAGATAGATCAAGGTTCTTTGAGGTTCCCTAGTAACTTTCCACCCTCCAAGAAAGGTATAAATCTTCACACCCTTTAGTAATAAGTTTGAATGTTGAAGTTTGGAGATGGTTTGGATGGATGAGTAGTAATTTGAATGATAAGCATGATTCGAGCTTAATTGTTAAGTAGTTTAGTTGAATTTAGAGGTGTTATAATATATGATTGGATTGAGATCCTTGAGCTTATTATGAATGAAATCAGTAGCATTGATGTGTATCTTCAGTTGTCATTGATTGGTAGTTGGATTGATATGATTTGGAATGGTAAAACTTGAGAAATCGCGTAAACATAGTCGTCGTAATGTCCGATTTACTTTAGACTGTTTTTGCTCTTAACATTAGGACCCTTGAACTCACTGTTAGGTTTTGACCATTCCCATGTTTAGATATTTCATGTTATGAGCTGTGTTTTGATATGTGGTACGCTTGAATCCGATGTACGGTTTAGGAGAAACGACCGTTTTAAGTAACGGCGTTTCGCGAACGAATCATTACCCCTCGCCTTACTTCGAAACATAGGTTAAAGACCTAAAGGACTAATTAGAGTATGAAACATTTATGTAAAGTGTATTAGGAAGTTGGTAAGGCACTCGCGAAAGAATCTCCTTAAAACCCCTAATGGTTAATTTATTAAAAATGGTGGAGCCGAGGGATCTCGAGCGACTTAAGTGAATCGTTAAGCGCGAAAGCGAACGTTAGGACTCTAAATGGTTAAAGTCTAGTTTCTTAAGTGACCGGGGTTTAATTCCGACTTGTGTTGTTGTTTATAGGTTACCAGACTCGTCCCAAGCCATTTGTAATCCCCAGTCGCTCAGGCAAGTTTTCTACCCGTTATACTGTTGTGGTGATGTATACTTTTGTATATGCATTATCTTGTGACAAATGCATGATTGTTATTAGCAAATTCTTGCGATATATTGTAGCATGTGATATGGTATATATGCATGCCTGTTTCGTATTCTTGATACATATATCTGTTGTTTCAGTTGATAATACCTATGCTAGAGATAAGCGACAATTTGCATATACCCTTAGTATAGGGGACCCAAAGGTAAACATTTTTCTGAAACCGGGAGTCGATGCTCCCGAGTATAATATATATATATATATATATATATTTATATATATATATGAATAGTTTTTAAAACTATTATTCGAATAAGGTTTATTTGACAACTTTATTTTATTAATGAATATTATTTTGAATATTCATTCGAGGGCTTATGACTCCGTTTATTTTATTAATGAATATTATTTTGAATATTCATTCGAGGGCTTATGACTCCGTTTATTTTATTAATGAATATTATTTTGAATATTCATTCGAGGACTTATGACTCTGATTATTTACTAATTATTATTCTTTATTTTATTAAAGAATAATGTGTCGATAATCAAACTTACTTTTGATTATTCAAATAAAGATAGTACTTTCGTATAAGTATATCTTTGGTTATTTAATATTCATTTCAAGTATAAGTTTTACAACTTCTACTTCAATTATTTTTATAAAGATTATTCTTTATGGGAATACTATTTAAATAATAATATTCAGATATTTTCTAATATATTGGGACTGATTTATTTTATTAAATCAGCATCACTCCAAACATTCTTAAAAATATTTTGCGAGTCTTCAAAATGATTTTAAAAGTTAGAGCGGATCCCAAAACTCATTTTTTTTATATTTAAGATCCTCCTTTCGAAGGGGATTTAAATATTCGCTCAAAACCTGAGGGATCCGGCTCTGTTGTATGTTTTATATTCGCAACAAGGTTGCTATTTTGATAAAAGAGTTTTGATTACTTACCCAATACTCGGGAAGTAAAATTCTTAGAACAAGTTAATCCATTAACAGGCATCGCCTGGGAAATATCGGTGAGTTTTCCTTTCCAACTAGATACGATTTCTTGGTGGAGCCGTATCAACAAGTTTCTACTTGGGGAAAGTGGGGACGAGCTTTACGTTTTAGAGTCATGGATTTCATCTGAACTAGGAGTGGCGTAAGTGGTCGAGTGGCGCCGGCCCAGCCTAATTATATTGGCCCAAATTGCCTGGAAGTTCCGCTAAGACGGTCCATTCCTTAGGAGTCCAGTGTTCGGTTGACAAGTAAATCTGACAGGTTCTCCTCTACATGTAGAAAATGGTGGGGTTGTACTACTGCGACTGATCATCGTAAGTGGTCTTCCTGGCGCAACAAACTCCCGTAATGAGTTCATCATCCAATTGGATATTTCTGCAACACTACCCAGAGCACCTCGATAGAAAGGCTATGGTTGGGCGATTGTTGAGTGTTGGCAGGGTCAAGCTTTCAAAATGATGTTTGCATCAAATGAAGTATCTCGTAACTTCATTTTATTTTGATGATATTTTAAAGATTGATTCTATACAAGTTTTGTCTTGTAGCTTAATCTATGGGATGAACTAATTATAACTTGAACGGTGGTAGTTCAAGTAGTATTCGGTAAATATATAAGTATATTGGAGTATCTTGTAACTTCATCTTTTAAACTTATATCTAGTTAATGATTGTCTTATGAATGACAAAGGTTTCAGAAAAATGTTGAGACAAGGTTAGATATATGAGATCACCTTGCAACGATATTTTTATAAAGTTATAAACTGGAACTCTGTGGATATTATACATATCAGAGGATTTCAAATATTGTGAAAAGTATATATATATATACTGAATATTTTGCGACTTGGTCGCGGTAAGATATCAAACTTGGTTCATTTCTTCTTGACCAAGACTTTCTTGAGTACTATGAGAATGCTCATATATTGTAAATCATTATACATATTATTTTGGTGGGCTTGTTGCTCACCCTTGCTTTCTTCTTTCATCACACAACATCAGATAGACAAGATGAACATGACCAAGCTCCCGATTCGCAAGCGGTTAGGAAATGTTCCGCAGTTTTCTGGAAGCGTTGATGCCACCGTAGCTGAGGTAGGAGCTACCAATAGGCTAGGTTTTCAACTATTGATGAACTAGACTTATGTATAATATGAATTGTAATAATGGCAAAGAAATGTAAATTTATTCAGAACCTTCTTGAGGTGTAATGGCTTATTATGTGGAATAAAATGACTTGTGTTATTTTTTTGGGTATTCATCTCTGAGACTATAACTTGCGGTGTGTGTGTGTATATTGTGGGGTCATAGTACACAGTAATTGGTTGATTGTTAAGATTAAGTGTTGTTAAGGGATATGGAACTCGTGACAACCCGAATCCCCGACTCCGGATTTGGGGGTGTTACAGAAATGGTATCAGAGCTTTTCGTTATAAACCTCAGAGATGATGTGACGTTAAGATAATAAGTTCACCAAGATAATAAGAACTCTTGCCAAGTTCATAGTCGGGCTACCTAACGTAGTACTGACAGTTAAAACCCTTACGGGAACCCTTATAAATATTATGATAGTAACATAGTTCGTTCTCGTATAGGGCAGCGGGGCACCGAACCCTGAGGTTCAGAAGCATCAGCATGAGGATGTTTTATTACATGTTGGAGATCAAATTGTGAATCCGATAGAGTACCCTAACGAGGGACCGGATGAGATTCATATTGAGAATGTTGCGGTTGAGGATGTTATCCCAGAAGGGATTGTTGCTGAGGAGGATCTTGTGGGGGATCCTGACGGGAATGAAGAGAGGACCGCTGAGGAATTGATGACCTAGTCAGGGTGACTACCAGAGCTAGAATGGCCGCGAGGGTGGCACTAGAGGACGAAGAGTTACCAAGGGCACAAAGGTTAATGAGGGCAGAAGGAGTGGGGCCTTCCATGACACCAATTATACCAATATCAGACCCTCTTCCCGAGGTTCCTGAAGACATCCATGAGGTTCCACCAATTCCTGTTCCCTCCCCTGTACAGAGCCCAGCACCTACTGAGGAAATGCCACCTTTATCTCCTGCACCATTGTCACCTGATACCGTGCTTGGTTATCCATTTGGATCCTCTGGGTCTGCACCACCTGCACCCCATGAACTGCTAGATGCTACCACTCAGGCTTCTCTTATCGCCAATTATTATATGACTTTGGGTGGCCTGTCTGAGGCCCGTAATGTTAGGAGTGATCTGTTGGATCGACTTACTGCACCGAGGATTGAGGGTGGGTTACTTCCGGCAGGATTAGCTCATAGCATGGAAAGGATTGAGGCTACCACCCGTGTTACAGCTAGAGGCCATCTTGAGGGTCAGATTGATCCAGCTCTACTTGTAACTATCCTAGACCTCATCACCGCTTTAATGGAGCAGGTTAGGGATGTCGTGCGTGCCCGCATTTCTTGATCCCTAATAGTGTGCAGAGTCTGAGCAATCTGACAAGAACTTCATGTAGCACCGCTTTTGGAGGATCATCCTAAGTTATGAATGATTAGTTTTTAATGACTAGATGATTATATGTGGTAGTACTTTTGGGATAGAAGCGATCAGGCCAATTCATGTAATTCTCTTTCATGTGTTCAGTTGTTGTACCTCGAACAAATGGTTATGTATATATTTGTTCCTTTCAGTTCAGATCAGTCTGTTTGTGATAAGTTCATATTGTTAGTTGCACTATCAGCACTTAATAGTGTCATGAAGTTTATAGAACTTGAGAATTCATAATTTGTAATCATGCAAGGACTGTATGAGGGAAAGATTTAAGCAAAGTAAGTAAGACAAATATCCAGAGATTCTCAATTTTTTTTTTCTTTCTTTCTTTCCAAGCATTATGCCCCATGAGGAATAAGATTAGGGGCAAACCTTGAATGTGATAATCAGGGAGGTCGTAATTAAGATATAAGGAACCCAGAATATAATGAAGTGGAAAATGAGGATTTTAAATTAAAAGATGACCCCAATTATGGGGAATAGGAAGAAATATTTAGACTGAGAAAACAGAAGTCGAGCAAGATAAGAAGAACCAGGATGGTACTCCTATTGGGCAATCCATGGACCTGCCTAAAACAAAACTTATACTTTTACCCCTAACCACCACCTTGAGGAAACAATATGGTGTGAAATTCTTTCAGGACCTTTAAGTCGCTAAGCTCTCAGAGTTCCAAGGAACAAGCTGACCGAGTAGAGGCGAGAGCCTGGCTAAAGGAAGTATAGGAATCATTTGAGATTCTAAATGAATGATGAAGCACAAAAGACTGTTTTTGTCACTTACCCTCCTAAGAGAGAGACCACCCGCTGGTGAAAGGCCAAGGAAGGCACGGAGCAAGAGATTATAATAAACTGATTTAAGTTCAGTCAATTATTTTCGGGAAAGTAATTCCCAAGGTTATGGAGATATTGTAAAAGTTTTAGAGCCAGAACAAAGGCGGATGAGTATGATGAATTATGAATCTAAGATTATAAAAGTTGTAAAGATTCGTTCGGAGGACAAGAATCCCAGAACGACGTGATGTTTGAAGTAAATAATTAGTGGGTTCATGAAATAATGATAAGAGAAAGGAAAATAAAAAGGAATTGAAGTGAAAAGGAATATAAAGGGAATAGAGTTTGAGGAATGATAAGGGAGTTGGGTATGAGGAAACCCTAAAGACTCGTAGCAATAGAAATAGAAAAGTATGTAATCGTCAGGATGAGGGTGATTCACCATGAGTTAAAAATTGATGGTTGAAGGCATAAGAGATACATATATTTTATTCCCTGTATGTTGGGAGGATTCGAGGAAACCTTGAGATAGTTCGAAGGATAAATAATAAGGCGCTGATAGACTAAGGAGACAAGAAAGTAAGAAATTAGGAAAATTGGATGAAGGGAGTGACCTTCAAGAATGTGAAGTGTAAGACTGGTGGATTGATACCCAGAAAGGGAGACGCCAGGTATGAGAGATATCCCAGCATTGAGGTGACTATTGAGATAAACAACAAAAGTAAATAAGGAATTATTAAGAAGAAGTTCACGTTGAACACGACCAATATCTTCCAGAACATCCTTGTTATCGTTACCAAATTAGGCAAGAAAAGCGGATAACCGTTGTTATCTTTTGGAGGCCATATTGATTGACCTCATTTTGAATACAGATGTTATTGTGAAATTAGGCATATACTATCGAGGTGGAAATGATTGAATAAGACACCCTTATCAGGAATATATGACTTGATTTATCCATGGAAGGATGCATGTACCTTTTTAAAGGTGGAATTAAGGATAGAACATCGGTAACTTAAAATGAATCATAGGGGAATGCATAAAGGTTGGCATTTCACCCTTAATAGGGATAGTATGAGTTTTGACAGTATGAATTGGAAAGGATTAAGGTAATAACAACCTTTAGGAATCAGTGGAGAAATTTTTCAAAAGTATATAGACAATGATTCTGGTATTAATAAATGGTATCTTGATATGCCCTGTATCTAGGGAATACAGGAGGAACGATTCAAGGATAACCTTAGAGGTTTTATAAGGAGAAAGGTAATACTCAAAATTCTCAAGAATAGAAATGTTGATAAAGGAAATATGACGTAATTATAATGATGCCAAGTGGGGCACGTGTTAAACAACGAGAAAGTATGGATCGAACCAGTAAAGGTCGAAATTGTTCAGGGCAATTAGGACCTAAGATAAAAGATGTTCTAAGTATGATTGAGAGTCAGTCGTGACAGTGATTAACCTCTAAAGACTGAGGCAATAACTTATGGAAAAATGGTGATATTTTTTTTTACTCATCAGATTTTAAGGAAAACATCTTCACATAAGCAGTGATTGAAATGAGGTAGAAAATTTATTTGGAGGTGGTTAAAATGACATTGATTATAAGGAAATTTTACTATCAGGAAAGGCCAAAGAGGTGGCCGACACTTTAAATGTAAGAGGATAATTATAGGCTCTTGTGCCAAAGGAATACAGTGATGATGGTTAAAGCTGTGATGATTGTATTATGGTTTGGAAGATTGACATTCCTTCTGATGACTGTGCAATACCCAACCGTAATAGTAGTCGGTAAAGGTTTAATTCGTGTAATCGCCATGAGCGGGCTATCTATCTCAGAAGGTACTATCTTGAGATAAGCCAGGACCATGTTTCAAAAAAAAGGGACTAGACGAACCTTTGAGTTAAGTCTTCTATTCAAGGCATATGATTAAGAATGGTATTAACCTGCTATCGTTGCTTTGATTGCAACTCTTCTGCAATTTTATCTGCTTCATGTCATAAAAGTACGTCAGAATTTGGAGTGTTCTTCATGAATTATGAATGGTAATTATGTTAACTCCTTAGAAGAATTTGATACGACAGGTATGGACTCCGTATGGTTAGCTATTAAGATTCCAAGGAAAATGAATGACGACAGTAGTTCAGTGGTGGATTATAGTAATGCAGCAACGATTCTTTGAATAATGAGCCGATTACAACCGTGAGAGTTGTAGTGTAATGGATGTTGAGATTGGGTACCCCTAATCGGGTTGTGGTGATGTATAAGTTATCGTTGAATAGGCTGATTAAGTAGATTATCTACCTATTAAATATATATTCCTTCTTATCAATAGAGAGTCGTATTAATATACGAGGAAAGTTGTGATGCAAGCATAGAATTCTAGTAACGATGATGTCTAGAATGAGATCCCAGATTCGATTTTCGATGTCGAGGGAGTTTCAAAGGTGATTGAGTATAAGCTCGAGGAAGAGCATGGGTCCATAGAATGATGGACGGAATAGCAAAAATATTTAGGCATGTGAAATACGATGCTATAATACTTGATGTTGATATAAATACATATATGTTTTGTTCTCCTATGACAAACCTCTATAGTTCAGAGGTAGATTCCAAGCCAGATATTTTATGGCAATAAATTTTTTTACGTATATACAATTCTCTTCAGTTCATTCTTTTCTCTTCTATATTTGATAATGTCATGGCTAATATGTTTTATGTTTAGATTTCAGATCTTACTTAACAGGACAAATCAGTACTTAACCATTAATCAGTATTTATACTAGAAGTCAGGACTTAAGGATATCAGTACTTATATTATCAGGAGATAATTATCAGAAGTTGGATATCAGAACTTAAGTGCTGAAGGACGTTCAGATAAGGACAATAGCTGATTAAAGGAAAGAAGATCGAGATAAACATAAGAAGAGATATGCATGAAGAAGGAATTCCGTGAAGAATGGAATACTTGGAAGAAAAGATATCTGATTGATATATTTTAGGAAGCATAATTATATTCCATATCAATTAGCGATTATCTTGTAACTGTGTAGTATATAAACACAGACATAGGGTTTACACTATAAGTGTTATCATATTCGAGAAGATTATTCATTGTAACCCTAGCAGCTCTCGTGATATTTGTTCATCACTGAGAGGTAACAGTTCCATACTGTAACAGAGTTTATTGTTTCAATAAAGTTTGTTTTCTGTTACTTAAGATATTAAAGTTCGATTTGATTGTATTATACACTGTATTCACCCCCTCTACAGTGTGTGTGACCTAACAAGTGGTATCAGAGCTTATCTGTTAACACACATACAGTTAAAGATCCAAACACAATCATGTCTGACACAGAAACTCCAACTAAGCCTACCAAAACTGAAGAACCTCCAAAGACACAAATTCAAAGTCGGTATGAGACTATCAGAGTTCCCATACTGAGACCATCTGAATATCCCATATGGAAGGTAAGGATGACCATGTTCCTGGAAGCAACAGATCCAGAATACCTTGATAGAATCAAGGAAGGGCCTCACAAACCAACCAAGCTCGCTGTTGCAGTTGCAGGTGAAGCAGCAAAGACCGTACCAAAGGAGAAGAGTGATTATACTGCTGAAGATATAGCATCAATTGCTAAGGATGCTAAGGTACGACACTTACTGTATAGTGCCATTGATAATGTAATGTCAAACAGGGTAATCAACTGCAAGACTGCTAAGGAGATATGGGATGCTCTGGAAACAAGGTGTCAGGGAACTGACACAATTAAGAAGAACAGGAAGACAATACTCACTCAAGAGTATGAACACTTTGACTCAAAGCCTAATGAGTCATTGGCTGATCTATATGACAGATTTGTCAAACTCTTGAATGATTTGTCACTGGTTGATAAGGAGTATGATCTTGAAGATTCAAACCTTAAATTCCTGTTAGCTCTTCCTGAAAGTTGGGATTTAAAGGCAAAAATTATAAGAGACAACTATAATCTTGAAGAAACAATTCTTGATGAAATTTATGGGATGCTCAAGACTCATAAACTTGAGATGGAACAAAGAAGCAAGAGGAAAGGAGGAAAGTCAAGGACAGTTGCTCTTAAGGCTGAAGAAGAATCCCCCAAGGCACCTACCTCAAGGAAAGGCAAGGGTAAAACTCTTTTCATAAAGTCTGATACTGAGTCATTAAGTTCTGAAAGTGATGATGACTCAGATTCTGAAAGCTTGCCTGAGACTGATGCTGATGAGGAGATGATGAAGCTATGTGCTCTTATGGTGAAAGGAATCACAAAGATTGCATACAGGATGTTCAGGAAGGGAAATAAGTTTTCCAAGAAAGGCATAAGTTCTGATAAGAAGAATTTCAGAAGATCTGAAGGCAGAGGAGGAAAGTCTGACAGAGGAGATTATACCAATGTTAAATGCTATAACTGTGGTGAGAAAGGCCACATATCTCCTGATTGCAAGAAGGTAAAGGGTGACAAAGGCAAGGCTCTTGTCACAAAGCAGAAAAGCTGGACAGACACCTCAGACTCTGAAAGTGTGGAAAACTATGCATTGATGGCAAATGCTGATAAAGAAAGTGCTGAGAGCAGTTCTGAAGCTGCTGAAACAAAGGTACCTCAGACTACTTATGCTTTTCATACTGATGATATTAATGAGTTGAGAAGATATCTTAAAACCATGTTTGTTAGTTATAGAGATCAAACTTTAACATGTGAAAGATTAACTTCTGAAAATCTTGCTTTTAAGAAAAGAAATGATTTCTTAGAAAAAGAGTTAGTCATGTTCCATCAAACTCAGAAGGATAGAGATGATGCTTTTTATGTTAGGGATGAAGTGCTAAAAATGAATGAATCTCTAAAAACTGAGTTAGAAAAGGAAAGAGAGATTATCAGGACTTGGACTAACTCTGGCAAAACAACTCAAAATCTGCTAAGTAGTGGAAACTGGAAAGAGGGCTTAGGATATGGAGAGGATAAGAATGATAAAGGAACTGAAGAAATTAAGCCTGTTGTTAAGCAAAAGCCAAAGTTAAAACCTGTTAAGTTTGTAACTGTAAAGTCTGAAAATAAGAAATCAGAAGTTAAAGAGGAATTAACTTCTGACAAACTAAAACAGGAAAAGACAGCTGAAGTAAACATAGGCTTAATGACAAAGAAGCAGCTTAAGCATAAGCTGAAAGATGTTAAGAATGCAAACAAGGTAAAATCACCTAGGAAAAATAGGAATGGAAAGGAAGGTGTGAATAAAAACAATGATTATAAACCTGTTCCTGATGCTCCTAGGAAAACATGTCATAACTGTGGAAGTTCTAATCATCTGGCTTCTTTTTGCAGGAAGAATAAGAATATTAACTCCTTACCTTCAAAATCAGGAGTTAAGAGTCAGTCTGTTAGATACAAACCACAAAATCCTTGTTTTCATTGTGTTAGTTTATGGCATTCCATTTATACTTGTAAGGAATATCATAGTTTGTACTATGATTATTATCAAATAAAACCTTCTTTGAAGAAAGTTTCCATTGTTCCTTCTAGTGTAAATTCTAATTCAAAGTCTGATAGTGTAAGTTCTGATAAGAAAAATGTTAACATAAACTCTGATGCTAAATCCGCTGCAAATGTTAACAAAATTAATAAGGCCAAATGATCCAAGCAAGTCTGGGTCCTTAAAACTAATAATTAGTGGTCTTTGTGATTTGAGGACAACAGGAAAAATATTCTAGTTCTGGACAGTGGATGTTCAGGACATATGACTGGAAATAAGGCCCTGCTATCAGACTTTGTAGAGAAAGCTGGCCCAAGTGTTTCTTATGGAGATGACAATATTGGAAAAACATTGGGATATGGCAATATCAATCTTGGGAATGTCATAATTAAAGAAGTAGCTCTGGTCTCAGGACTTAAACACAATCTGCTGATAATAAGTCAAATCTATGACAGAGGTTATCATGTTGATTTCTTTGAAGAACACTGTGAAATTGTGAGTAAATCTAAAGGCAAAGTTGTTCTGAAAGGATACAGGCGTGGTAACATTTATGAAGATAAGCTTTCAACAAGTACTGATGGTTCTGCAATCTGTCTGATAAGTAGAGCATCAATTGAAGAAAGCTGGAATTGGCACAAGAAACTTTCTCATTTAAATTTCAACAATATAAATGAACTGGTCAAGAAAGATCTTGTGAGAGGATTGCCAAAGTCAGTATTTGCTCCTGATGGTCTTTGTGATTCATGTCAGAAGGCCAAACAAAGAAAATCTTCCTTCAAGAGCAAGACTGAATCATCAATTCTTGAGCCTTATCATCTACTACATGTTGATCTATTTGGTCCAGTAAATGTCATGTCTATTGCAAAGAAGAAATATGCGTTGGTCATAGTGGATGAGTTCACCAGATACACATGGGTGTATTTCTTGCACACAAAAAGTGAAACTGCATCTATCTTGATTGATCATGTCAAACATCTGGATAAATTGGTCAAAGATTCTGTGAAAATCTTAAGGAGTGATAATGACACTGAGTTCAAGAATTTGATAATGGAAGAATTCTGCAAAAACCATGGAATAAAGCAGGAATTTTCTGCTCCTGGAACTCCACAGCAAAATGGAGTTGTTGAAAGGAAGAATAGAACTCTCATTGAAGCTGCACGAACTATGCTTGAAGAAGCAAAGCTTCCAACTTATTTCTGGGCTGAAGCTGTGCAGACTGCTTGTTTTACTCAAAATGCAACACTTATTAACAAGCATGGAAAAACACCATATGAGATGGTGAAGAAAAAGAAGCCAAATCTGAAGTACTTTCATGTATTTGGATGCAAGTGTTTTGTTCTCAAGACTCATCCTGAACAGTTATCCAAGTTTGATCTAAAAGCTGATGAAGGAATCTTTGTTGGATATCCACTTTCCACAAAAGCCTTCAGAGTCTATAATTTGAGAACAAAAGTGGTCATGGAATCTATCAATGTCTCTTTTGATGACAAGAAGATTACTGGTCTTGAAGATTTCATTGACCATGATCAGCTGAGATTTGAAAATGAAGACTCAAATTCTGATACTGAAAATCCTGTCAGTCTAAGTCCTGATACTGTAAACTCTGATGGATTAAACTCTGATGTTATTGAAACTGTGGTGACTACGTCAAAGGAAGATGCACCTATGCAGGGGGAGCATACTCAAGATCTTACCACATCTCAAGAAACATCAGAACATACATTTGGCTCTTCAAGTTCTGATTTGTCAAGTTCTGATAAGCCAAGTTCTTATAGTACTGAAAATCTAAATTCTAAAGAATCCAACTCAGAGAGCATAGTTTCAGGGGGAGCATCAGAAAATGAAAATGAAGACAGCATGGATCATGGGGGAGCATCCAGTTCTAGAGAAAACCTTCCATCTGCAAGGAAGTGGACAAAATCACATACACCTGATTTGATAATTGGAAATCCTGATGCAGGTGTCAGAACTAGAATAGGTACTTCAAATGAATGTCTTTACAATTCTTTTCTCTCTCAGACTGAACCAAAGAAAGTGGAAGAAGCTCTTCAAGATGCTGATTGGGTGCAAGCAATGCAGGAAGAGTTAAATGAATTTCAAAGAAACAAAGTCTGGACCCTAGTGCCAAGACCAAAGAATAGATCTGTTGTTGGTACAAAGTGGGTATTCAGATACAAAATTGACAGTGATGGCATAATTATAAGGAATAAGGCAAGGCTGGTTGCAAAAGGATATTCTCAACATGAGGGAATTGATTATGATGAAACATTTGTACCAGTTGCTAGGTTAGAAGCCATAAGGATATTTTTGGCTTATGCTGCTCACAAAAAGTTTACTGTCTTTCGAATGGATGTGAAAAGTGCTTTTCCCAATGGAGAATTGGAGGAGGAAGTATATGTTGAACAACCTCCAGGCTTTGTAGATTCCAAACATCCAGATTATGTCTACAGGCTTGATAAAGCACTTTATGGACTTAAGCAAGCTCCTAGAGCATGGTATGAGACTTTAGCTCAGTTTCTTCTGGAAAGTGGATTCAACAGAGGAACAATAGACAAAACACTGTTCTACCTCAACCATGGAAAGGACTTACTTCTGGTCCAGATTTATGTTGATGATATCATTTTTGGGTCTACAAATGACAGACTTTACATGAAGTTTGCCAAACTGATGCAGTCAAGATATCAGATGAGTATGATGGGGGAACTTAGCTATTTTCTGGGCCTTCAAGTCAAGCAGAATGAAGAAGGCACTTTTATTTGTCAAACTAAGTACACCAGAAACTTGCTGAAGAAATTTGGAATGCAAGATTGTTCAAGAGCATCCACTCCCATGGCCACTGCAACAAAACTGGATAAGGATACTGGTAAATCAGTAAATATTACTGATTACAGAGGTATGATTGGCTCTCTACTCTATCTATCTGCTAGTAGACCTGATATCATGTATGCTACCTGTCTTTGTGCAAGGTTTCAAGCAGATCCAAGAGAACCTCATTTAACAGCTGTGAAAAGAATTTTTAAGCATCTTAAAGGAACAGCTGATCTGGGATTGTGGTATCCTAGAGAATCAGATTTTAAACTAATAGGTTACTTAGATGCAGATTTTGCAGGTTGCAAAATTGACATGAAAAGCACAAGTGGAAGCTGCCAATTCCTTGGAGACAGATTGGTTTCTTGGTTCAGCAAGAAACAAAAGTCAATTTCCATATCAACTGCAGAAGCAGAGTATATTGTTGCAGGAAGCTGTTGTGCACAGATTCTTTGGATGAAGAATCAGTTACTGGATTATGGGTTAACATATTTCAAAATCCCTATTTACTGTGATAATCAAAGTGCTATTGCTATGACAGGTAATTCAGTTCAACACTCTATGACAAAGCACATCAGCATCAGGTACCACTTCATAAGGGAACATGTGGATGAAGGTACAGTGGAATTGCACTTTGTTCCAACTGATCAACAACTAGCAGATATCTTCACAAAACCATTGTGTGAAGCCACTTTCACAAGATTGGTAAATGAACTTGGAATGGTTTCAGGTTCTTTTTCTAAATCTGCCTAGTTTTGTTCTGACGCATCAGACTTTATGATCAATATTTACAGAATGTAATCTCTTTGTGTATTCTGTGATTAATTGAAATATGCGTTTAAGTACTGATTATTGTCTGATATATGTTTCTAAACTCTGATAAGTGATATGTCTGTTTTAGTAACTATTCAATCCTATAAGGATAACTGTGCTAGATACTGACCTAGTAGTCTTCAATAAACAAATGATCCCATGTAAGAAGTAATTATTTCTGTGGAAATCTTCTGAAACAAGCAAATTCTGATAATTGAGCTTAGTTAAGTTTACTTTGTTTATCTTATTACTAAGTCACAAATTAGAATAATGCTACTCATCTGTTAAGTACTGATACTAGTAAAACTGCTGAATGTACTAAGTGCTGATAAACCTCACTTATAAAAAAAAGCAAAAGGATCAAAGAATAAAATCAGGTACTCCTTTGAGATCTAGAGTAAAAATGTGGAAGGGACGACCCAAGTGCATTGCTGGTATTAAGTAAATATGCATTAGAAAAGCAAAATATTTTCTTGGTGACTTTTCACACTCTATGATTACTGGAGAAATACTCTGATAATAGCATAAATTCTGATAAGCAGTCGTGACTCACTTAAACTGAGAAGCCACTGTAAAATAGAATTTAAAAAGATGCATAAAATTAGCACAAAACAGTTGAGGTGGACTCAAGCATGAACTCATTCATCAGTAGGTTTCAGGATAATGACAACTCTTTAGCAAAATTTTAGTTATGCCTTATTTCTAAGATGTACTGAAGTGAATCAGACTTTACTCTTTGTCTGCTATTTAGCTTGATACACACACTAATCACTCCATTTGAATGATGAAAATTACTGTGGTGGTCTATGTTGTTTTAGATAAACAGTCATTATGTCATTTTGCACTAATTCTGAGGACAAGTTCTGGTTGCATATTCTGAAGATTAAGTTCTGAAGAGTATAACTCAGAACTTGTATGAGGATTTACTCCGATAGGCATTCCTTTTTCGAGTCAAGAAATTATGTTCTGATGACTGTTAAGTTCTGATATAAGTCTAAGCTCTAATATTACAGTCTAAATTCTTTACTTGACTTATCTGTGGATAAAAGTTGATAACAGTCTCAGTTCAAACAAGAATATGTTGAAGTGGAAGATTAATAGTCACTATGGTTAGGGTTAATGGTATTCGTACTTGAACAGTCCACTTTTACTTGTTTCTTGTGCGCATTAAACCATGTTTTCTCTTTCCAATGAATGTTATTCTTTTTCCAAGTCTGGGGAGACGAGGTAGAATTAATTCTACCTGTCAGCATTCAATTCCTTTGTGTCTCCTGGCATTCACTTGCCTATATAAATAACCACTTCACATCAGCCTTCCCATCAAATTCTTTCTCACAAACTTACTTTCATACTTTTTATTTCAAAAACACAATGGTCAGATACAACATGTTTTTGAATTACCAAACATTTAATATGGAGCTAAGCTGTGCTGACTGGAAGCAGGAATGGCACGTCACGGCCATTCCTGAGGAGATATGGGACTCTGTCCCACAGGAGGTACTGACTCACCTCCTGTTCTTCTATATGGATTACCATCGCCATCTGGAGCGATTGGAGGAGGAAAGGCTGGAAGCTCTCCGCCAGCAAGAGCGAATCATCCGACTCGCCATTCTGTTTGTCGAGAGTAGGAAGAAGAAATGATTTATTTTCTTCTTCCTGTTTTTCTTCATCATCAGCCTTGCCCTGCTTCTTGAGCTAGGACAAAGGCTGTTGACGTTAGGTTTAGTAGCTTAGGGAAATCTTGTATAAGTACTGATGTAATTTCAATTTCATGATTGTATTCACTTGATATATTAATGAAATTTGTTTTTGCTTCAAGATTTTATCTCTAAGTTATTTTATAATGCATTGATAAATCCTGATTGATATTCTGATGACCATATAAATTCTGTTTTAATTTAAGTTCTGACTTTCCTTTATCAGTACTTACTCATATGATTTATCTTGGTCATTTTCACTTGATTTCTTTTCCGAATATTAATGTTGCAGTGAAAAATAATTAACTCAGTGGGAACGGTTTCCATTTTGAATTAAAACTGTTTCACCTTGATTAATGGAATATCTGGGTAAGTGGAACGGTTTTTCCTTGAAAACAGGCAAGTGGGCAAGTTATGATTACTGTTTTCTCGCGCCCAGTAACTATCCGTTATTACTGCATGTCTGACAGGTGTCTAACGGTAACATTTTTTTCAAGAGTATAAGTACGACAGAGAAAGGATTTCTTTAATCTTTTATTTCCTTCATACTTTTTCTCTCTACTTACTTTTACTCTCTCTTTCTCTCTTCTTCTCACGTTGGTTTTTCATACAGACATTTTATCAAACACCTAAGAGGCACTCTTCAATCTCAATTTTTCACATGGCACCTAAGGATTTAATCATTGATGGAGCTAAGTTTGTTCCAAACAACTATGTTGCAATTCTTGATCATGCTGAAGCTCCATCTGAATTGCATTTTGTGCAAGATCTTCTTGCATACAGTGAGATTGGGTATGCATTAACCCAGCCTTCAGTCTTTTCGAGCCAACAAGTTCTGACGTTTTGGCGGACTGGGCACTTTGATGATGGTGGTAAACATGGCACTCCTAGTATTATTTTCGAAGTGGGTGATTCTTCTTATGCAGTCACTCCTGGTACAATACGCAAGGCTCTACATCTCCCAGAAGGTTGTACTTTTTCAATTCCAGAAGAATCAGCTCTTCAGGAGTTAATGGCAAATTTGGGGTATGAACAGAGTTTGGCAAAACTTGGGCAGTTGAAACGGGCTCATATCAGAAGAGAATGGAGCTTCTTCTTCGACTGCATCACTAAAGCTTTTGGGAACAAATGTTCGAATTTTGATGCTATCCCAATTCTGAGTCAGCACATCGGGTATGCTGTTATAAATCAAACTCATTTTGATTTTGCAACTGGTATAATTGGTTTTATTGGGGATAGGATGACAGAGGATAGGAATGTTGTCTATTTTGCTAGATTCTGTCAACTTATTTATACTTTTTGTACTGATGAACCTCAATTAGTCAGTTCCTCAACCCCACCTTTTAAAGTTGCAAAACGCTACTTTAATGACCTAGTAAATGCTGACACTAAGAAATCAGTGGTTAGACCATTACAGATTCCTCAGTCTGTAAAACAGATCCTGGTAAATGCTGATCCTGATACTTATAGATCTGTTTACTCTGATGTCCAACCAACAACAAACACTCAAAAACCATCATCCTCAGCACCTACCACTCATTCTACTCAACCTACCACTCATTCTACTCAACCTACCCTCAGGACATATCTCAAATCCTATCTCTCCACTTCACAGACTGTTCAACACTTATCCTCAGCACCTACTGTGAAGCCCTCATCCTCCAAGCCAAATAGGACAAAGACTGTTCCTCAAACACCTCAAAAGAGAAAGAGGATTGCCTTGAGAGATGAATCTGATACTGAGGACCAGGTTCTTTCTTCAGAACCTGTAGTAGGTGAAGCTGAGAAAAAGACTTCTCAAAGGATTCTGGAATTGGGGGATCTAGGCTTCTCAAAAGGCTTAGAAGAATGACAGTTCCTGAAACTCCCAAGGAATCCAAATCAACAAAGAGATACAAGAAACAGAGGGCAAAAAGGCCAGTTTCAGATGATGAAGAGGAAGCAGCTAAGGAAGGGGATCAGGAATTTCTGATCTCACAAGACAAGGAATTTGCTCCAGTCACTTCTTCTCCATCAACTCCATCTAAGGAAGCTGTTTCTGAAAAGGCTACCACACCATCTGTGTCTCCTGTTGATCCAGGCACAAGTGCTGATATTGATGTTCAAAACTTGGTTGTGCCTGAAGTAATTTTCTTAGAAGCTCCAACAGCAACTAATCCTTCACCAACACCTGTTACTGATGCTGTTCAAACTTCAGAGTTATCTACAACACCTTCTCTACATCAAGATGCTGATGATCAGACTTTAGGTGAGTATCAGGATATGGCTGTTGATCAGAACTTAGAACCAGATCAGCAATTAGAGGATGCTGAAGCCTCCATTGCTACTCACACTGTTATTTTATCAGAGGATACTGATTCTGTAAGTTCTGATGCTGCAAATGCTGGTGATACTGGTGATGCTGCTCCAACTGCAGATGCTGATGCAGCAGGTCCTTCAGGACATGTTCTTCAACAAACTATTCTTAAGTCTGAACTTATTAAGAAGTTTGTTACCAGAGAAGCACCAGTGCCTTGGAGTGAAACTCCTGCAGGACATGAGTGGACTAAGGAATGGAATTTAGTTTCTTGTGTTCCAACTGAAAAGCATCTTGCTGAGCACTTGACTAAAGCTGATGAAATGTTAAATTCTGATGATTTCAAAACCCAGCTTAGAGTCACTGCATTTAGTACTAAACATCTACAAGGTCTTCATTCAACTACTCATGCAGCGCTACACAAGATTCAGGAAGAATTCATCAAACAGGAACAAGTTCAAAAGATTGATAAGAAAAAGTTCTTCCAACCTACCTTTGACAGGATTGCTGATATTGAGAAGACTCAAGAGAAACAACAAGCTCAGATTAATGATATTCTGAAAAATCAAGCTTCTCAGCAATCACAACTTAATGAAATCCAGACCTCAGTGGAATTGCTTATCTCTCTTCTAATACCTGCTGATGCCAAAAAGGGGGAGAAAGTAATTAAGTCCAAATGCAAGACTGACAAGACACTGAAAGGGAAGGATGATGGAAACGATGATCAAGGAAACCCTGGAATGGGTAGAGGTCATAGTCAAGGTAGAGGATTCACATCAAGACAAGCTAGTCACATGACAAGTTCTGATACTGGGAGAAGAATAAGTTCTACTACTGGTAAAAGGATAAGTTCTGATGAACTTTTAGATCTTGATGAGGAAATGTCAAGACAGTTATTTCTTCAGGATAATCCAGGAATGGACTTGGAGAGTTTAATGGAAGAAGAAGCCAGACTTAAATCAGAGAAAGTCACATCTAAATCTGAAGCTTCTGGTAAAAAGCCACTTCCAAAACTCAAAGGCATTGTGATCAAAGAAAGGATATATACTGAAGCAATATTGGCTAAATCACAACCGCAGATAGATCCAAGATCCAAGGGTAAAGAAAATGTTGGTGAACCTATCAAGGTTTATGTGCCTCCTGAGGATGAAGAAATTACTGATGAAAAGGATGATCTTGCTCTGACTTCAAGAAAAGTTCTTAAAACAACCTCTGACATGGCTCAAGTTGTTCAGAGTCAAGAAATTATAAGTTCTGATATTCAGAAGAAGCAAGTAACCTCTGACATAGCTCAAGTTAACTTGATATCAGAAGATAGACCAAAGCCACTCCTACCAGGATTCACTAAAGCAAAACAGACTCAACCTTTGAAGACTACTGCAAGTGGTTTTGAAGCTAGAGTAGTTACTGGAAAGGAAGCAAGAGATAAAATTGGATTGGGAAGTGCTGATGAAAGGAGAATACATAACACTACCAATGATCCAACTTCCTTGAGTGAACCAGGTATTGGAGCAACTCCTGAGAGATTGAATCAACTGGAATCTGTACAAATGGTTTACCATACCTACTTGAAAGAATACATCTTGTTGTATTTCATGACAGATGGTAGGGTTTATCATATAAGGCAAAATGTCATTCCATTGAAGTATTTTGAAGAATTGGAGCATGTACTATTTTTACTTCAAGTGGATGACAAAATAACAGGAACTGCTGCAAACTATTTGAAAGATCAGATTCAGAGACAGAAAAGGCTTTATTCTGTTAAGTCTGACAGCACATACGTTCCAAAGTACAGAGATCACAAGGGTGATATAGTTGAAATGAAACCCAATTCTGCTCAAATTGTAACTACCTTTCTAGGGTACAGGGCTGTGGAATTCAATCTTGAGTATGATAAAGCTTATTTGATCAGACTGGATCAGGAGATAAGAAAAGCAAATATCAATGATCTCAGAGCTACAATCTTTCAAATTGGTGAAGATACTGCAGAGCTTAAAGATGCCAAAAGGAGAATGATTGATGAACTCAGATATGCTGAGAGATGTTTGTTGAAGAACTATCTCAGAACAACTCCTGACATCAGAGAGATCAGATGATGAAGCCAAGTCAAAGATCTACAACTGCTTAAATTCTGATATTTGTACTGACTGAAGTTGTTATCAGAAGTTAAATATTGGTAAAGCTTTAAGGACTGTAAGTTGTAGTTATCTAGTCTAATTCTCATGCATTTGTACTTAATGTTTTTGACATCATCAAATATCTGTTAAACTTGTATATTATGCTAATTTACAAGTTGGGGGAGATTGTTAGATATATTTGATAATGTCATGGCTAATATGTTTTATGTTTAGATTTCAGATCTTACTTAACAGGACAAATCAGTACTTAACCATTAATCAGTACTTATACTGGAAGTCAGGACTTAAGGATATCAGTACTTATATTATCAGGAGATAATTATCAAAAGTTAGATATCAGAACTTAAGTGCTGAAGGACGTTCAGATAAGGACAGTAGCTGATTAAAGGAAAGAAGATCGAGATAAGCATAAGAAGAGATATGCATGAAGAAGGAATTCCGTGAAGAATGGAATACTTGGAAGAAAAGATATCTGATTGATATAGTTTAGGAAGTAGAATTATATTCCATATCAATTAGCGATTATCTTGTAACTGTGTAGTATATAAACACAGACATAGGGTTTACACTATAAGTGTTATCATATTCGAGAAGATTATTCATTGTAACCCTAGCAGCTCTCGTGATATTTGTTCATCACTGAGAGGTAACAGTTCCATACTGTAACAGAGTTTATTGTTTCAATAAAGTTTATTTTCTGTTACTTAAGATATTAAAGTTCGATTTGATTGTATTATATATTGTATTCACCCCCTCTACAGTGTGTGTGACCTAACATCTTCTTTTCATTTCATGTAAGCTGAGAAGAACAACCCTTCCAGAAGGGGAGGTATTGCCGAATGACTATCTATCTGTGTGATAGAAGCCTAGTAGGAAACCACATGTTGTTTAATTGCTTGTCAAGTACTAAAGGCTGGCCACCTTCTGTACTAACTATGCAATAGAACAAGTGTTCATGATCATAGTGATCTCTCAACACATTCCTTTACTTCTATATGACTGATCAAATTTTGGAAAATAGAAACAGCTGGAAAAGGAGTAGTAAAAGTTATGGTGGTATTCGGAATGGACACACATTCGTGATACTAAGGTTGACGTGGTTATTAAAAGGTTATAGAACGCTAACGAGCAAAAGTATAACTAGTATAATATTAGGAACAGAAGGTAGTAGCGATTACGAACTGGAAAAGAATGGGTATTGAGAAGCAAAAGCTCTAATGCTAAAAGCTATAATGAGAGTCTGTGCAATAGACTTGAAAGAATTTGGAATGATCACTTAACGCGGATTGAGTTTTCTCATGATAATAGATCATATGTCATTATCGAGATGTCGCCTTATGAGATCCTTGAGGGAAGACAATGTCGATCTCCCTTATGTTAGGATGAAGTTGTAGAGCGCAAGATGCTCGGACCCGCAGTAGTCCAAAGGACCAGGGATGTAATAGATCTAATCAGAGGACGGCTGGTAGCAACCCAAGATGGACATAAGAGGTATGCTGATTTGACTCGAAAGGACAAAGAGTATGAAATAGGGGACCTAGTAATGTTATAGGTATCCCTTGGAAATGATTGATGAGGTTCGGAAAGAAAGGAAAGCTAAGTCCACAAATTGTTGGACCCTTGGATATATTAAGACGTATTGGGAAGTTAGCATATGAGCTAACCCTACCCCCGAACATGTAACAAGTCATAACGTGTTCCACGTATCAATGTTAAGGAAGTGTAATACGGATGCCAGATAAATAGGGGCATATGAGCGCATAGACATGCAACCAGATGTAACCTACATGGAGCAACCAAAAAGGGTTATAGATCAAAAATGGACAAATACTTAGGAGAAGAGTTATCAAACTAGTCAGAGTTTGATGGTAGAACCACAATGTGGGAAAATTACGTAAGAGTTAGAAAGTGCAATGTTAAGAAAGTATCCCTATTCATTTTCTATCTGATTCCGGGACGGAATCCTTTTAAGGAGGGGAGACTGTAATAACCCCAAATTTTGGAATTTTTGAAACCCTTATGAATAGTGTTTTGCTGATTATGCTGAATAAGAAAACTTTTCATGCCACACTATGTAGGGGTTCTTTTATTGATCTTCTGGGATATTATTAGTACTCTATGTGGTATATAAGTGTATGTAAAGATCGTCAGAATCCAAATCCGAACACTTTGATTTTTCCCAAAAATCCACCAGATACCGAAAGAATTGAGTATAAGGTAACAGGATAAAAAGGATTTAAATTCAAGGATTGTAAGAGAGGATCATAAAAGGAATATAATGTATTAAGAACGGTTAAGGGAACCCAAGTAATAAGATCCCGGGTATGATCCCTCAAACGATAAACGAAAACGAAAGTTAAGCGAACCCTATAACAGATCAGCGGTCATTAGCCAAGTAATTAGAAGCTAATCAAAGAGATTAGTGGGGATGATGTCATCAAACCAATGAGAAGAGGACAAAGGTGGGAGGGTGACATCACATGGTGACATAAGCATGACCAAAGCAAGTGTGTTGTTGGTTAATTTAGAACCACACAAAAGTTACCATGGTAAAAGGTAAGAAAACAAAACAAAACAAATCAAAAGCAACCAACCAAGTCAACCAACAATTCATTTTCACCAAAAACACAAAGCTATTTCATTTTCTTCATCTTTGCTCTCGGCTTACAAGGAAAAAGCAAGGAAGAAAAATCCAAAGTCCAAGCTCCACTCAAGCATAAATTCCATGGTTTGTTTTATGGATTCTACATTTCATAACTTAGCTTGGGTATGATTTTAAGCTCTTGATTCAAATGGATTCATAGCTAATTAATTCACCAAAGATTAGGGTGAATAGTGTTTTTAAATTTTAACTTTGTGTTTCTTGATTTCATTTGCAAGATCAAGGTTATATAAGGATAGATCAAGGTTCTTTGAGGCTCCCTAGTAACTTTTCACCCTCCAAGAAAGGTATAAATCTTCACACCCTTTAGTAATAAGTTTGAATGTTGAAGTTTGGAGATGGTTTGGATGGATGAGTAGTAATTTGAATGATAACCATGATTCGAGCTTAATTGTTAAGTAGTTTAGTTGAATTTAGAGGTGTTATAATATATGATTGGATTGAGATCCTTGAGCTTATTATGACTGAAATCAGTAGCATTGATGTGTATCTTGAGTTGTTATTGATTGGTAGTTGGATTGATATGATTTGGAATGGTGAAAATTTGGGAAATCGCGTAAACATAGCCGTCGTAATGTCCGATTTACTTTAGACTGTTTTTGCTCTTAACATCAGGACCATTGAACTCACTGTTAGGTTTTGACCATTGCCATGTTTAGATAGTTCATGTTACGAGCTTCATTTTGATATGTGGTACGCTTGAATCCGATGTACGGTTTAGGAGAAACGACCGTTTTAAGTAACGGCGTTTCGTGAACGAATCATTACCCCTCGCCTTACTTCGAAACATAGGTTAAAGACCTAAAAGGACTAATTGGAGTATGAAACATTTATGTAAAGTGTATTAGGCAGTTGGTAAGGCACTCGCGAAAGAATCGCCTTAAAACCCCTAATGGTTAATTTATTAAAAATGGTGGAGCCGAGGGTACTCGAGCGACTTAAGTGAATCGTTAAGCGCGAAAGCGAACGTTAGGACTCTAAATGGTTAAAGTCTAGTTTCTTAAGCGACCGGGGTTTAATTCCGACTTGTGTTGTTGTTTATAGGTTACCAGACTCGTCTCAATCCATTTGTAACCCCCAGTCGCTCAGGCAAGTTTTCTACCCGTTATACTGTTGTGGTGATGTATACTTTTGTATATGCATTATCTTGTGATAGATGCATGATTGTTATTAGCAAATTCTTGCAATATATTATAGCATGTGATATGGTATATATGCATGCCTGTTTCGTATTCTTGATACATATATCTGTTGTTTCAGTTGATAATACCTATGCTAGAGATAAGCGGCAATTTGCATATACCCTTAGTATAGGGGACCCAAAGGTAAACATTTTTCTAAAACTGGGAGTCGATACTCCCGAGTATAATATATATATATATATATATATTTATATATATATATATATGAATAGTTTTTAAAACTATTATTCGAATAAGGTTTATTCGATAACTTTATTTTATTAATGAATATTATTTTGAATATTCATTCGAGGGCTTATGACTCCGTTTATTTTATTAATGAATATTATTTTGAATATTCATTCGAGGGCTTATGACTCCGTTTATTTTATTAATGAATATTATTTTGAATATTAATTCGAGGACTTATGACTCTGATTATTTACTAATTATTATTCTTTATTTTATTAAAAATAATGTGTCGATAATCAAACTTACTTTTGATTATTCAAATAAAGATAGTACTTTCGTATAAGTATATCTTTGGTAATTTAATATTCATTTCAAGTATAAGTTTTACAACTTCTACTTCAATTATTTTTATAAAGATTATTCTTTATGGGAATATTATTTAAATAATAATATTCAGATATTTTCTAATATATTGGGACTGATTTATTTTATTAAATCAGCATCACTCCAAACATTCTTAAAAATGTTTTGCGAGTCTTCAAAATGATTTTAAAAGTTAGAGCGGATCCCAAAACTCATTTTTTTTTATATTTAAGATCCTCCTTTCGAAGGGGATTTAAATATTCACTCAAAACCTGAGGGATCCGGCTCTGTGGTATGTTTTATATTCGCAACAAGGTTGCTATTTTGATAAAAGAGTTTTGATTACTTACCCAATACTCGGGAAGTAAAATTCTTGGAACAAGTTAATCCATTAACAGGCATCGCCTGGGAAATATCGGTGAGTTTTCCTTTCCAACTAGATACGATTTCTTGGTGGATCCGTATCAACAAGTTTCTACTTGGGGAAAGTGGGGACGAGCTTTACGTTTCAGAGTCATGGATTTCATCTGGACTAGGAGTGGCGTAAGTGGTCGAGTGGCGCCGGTCCAGCCTAATTATATTGGCCCAAATGGCCTGGAAGTTCCGCTAAGATGGTCCATTCCTTAGGAGTCCAGTGTTCGGTTGACAAGTAAATCCGACAGGTTCTCCTCTACATGTAGAAAATGGTGGGGTTGTACTACTGCGACTGATCATCGTAAGTGGTCTTCCTGGCGCAACAAACTCCCGTAATGAGTTCATCATCCAATTAGATATTTCTGCAACACTATCCAGAGCACCTTGATAGAAAGGCTACGGTTGGGCGATTGTTGAGTGTTGGCAGGGTCAAACTTTCAAAATGATGTTTGCATCAAATGAAGTATCTCGTAACTTCATTTTATTTTGATGATATTTTAAAGATTGATTCTATACAAGTTTTGTCTTGTAGCTTAATCTATGGGATGAACTAATTATAACTTGAACGGTGGTAGTTCAAGTAGTATTCGGTAAAGATATAAGTATATTGGAGTATCTTGTAACTTCATCTTTTAAACTTATATCTAGTTAATGATTGTCTTATGAATGACAAAGGTTTCAGAAAAATGTTGAGACAAGGTTAGATATATGAGATCACCTTGCAACGATATTTTTATAAAGTTATAAACTGGAACTCTGTGGATGTTATACATGTCAGAGGATTTCAAATATTGTGAAAAGTATATATATATACTGAATATTTTGCGACTTGGTCGCGGTAAGATATCAAACTTGGTTCATTTATTCTTGACCAAGACTTTCATGAGTACTATGAGAATGCTCATATATTGTAAATCATTATACATATTATTTTGGTGGGCTTGTTGCTCACCCTTGCTTTCTTCTTTCATCACACAATATCAGATAGACAAGATGAACATGACCAAGCTCCCGATTCGCAAGCGGTTAGGAAATGTTCCGCAGTTTTCTGGAAGCATTGATGCCGCCGTAGATGAGGTAGGAGCTACCAATAGGCTAGGTTTTCAACTATTGATGAACCAGACTTATGTATAATATGAATTGTAATAATGGCAAAGAAATGTAAATTTATTAAGAACCTTCTTGAGGTGTAATGGCTTATTATATGGAATAAAATGACTTGTTATTTTTTTGGGTATTCATCTCTGAGACTATAACTTGCGGTGTGTGTGTGTGTATTGTGGGGTCACAGTACGCAGTAATTGGTTGATTGTTATGATTAAGTGTTGTTAAGGGATATGGAACTCGTGACAACCCGAATTCCCGACCCCGGATTTGGGGGTGTTACATTCATAGCCCCATTCTCTCATAATAGACACACATCAATCACCAAACTCTCCATCACCATCTCTGGATGTGGATATGATATTCACATCAATTCCTGATTCTCCTTCTTTAAAACTCAGGGAGGAGCCACACTCAAATCTTGGTGATCATCATCTTTTAGATGATTTGTTGGATCATCAGCCAATTCTTTTGGACCTAGTTGAAGAATCTGTGTCACCTCACTTAAAATCAATCCACACAGATTCAACAATTATGTCACTTTCAATATCTACATCTTTTCCTTCTTCAACATATATCGCTCATCCGTTGACAAGTGGTTGTTCTTCGACGGATAAGCTTAACAGCAGTTATCCGTTGATATCATCAGTTTCTACTTCAACGGATACTCCCTATCCGTTGATGGTCTCTACACATATAACTGAATCAATTCCAAGTGTAGAAGACATGGTTACTGTACAATCACTTCTAGGATTGAGGGAAGGGAGTGATAATTTGAGTGAGAGGCTGGGTTGCTCCCAGGCAAAAGGAGAGGTTGAGAGTCAAAATCTGCATGCTATTTCTTCCAGCATGGCAAAAGTGAGTGAGAGGAGTGCCACCTTAGTAGGTGAGGGTGAGGGTGTGAGGGTGTGTGTGAGCCAGGGGGAGCCACTGATGCAAGAATAAAGAGAAAATGAGAGAAAGGCAGGACATAAGCTATAAGGGTGGATCCAGCCATTGCTAGTGAGTCAATGATTGTGGATGATGCTGAAAAGGGAAGACAATTTCAGCAACATTACAAAGCTGAAATTGATAACATTTCCTTGGATGCTGACACTTTTACTCATCATGTTTCAGCCTATCAACTGTTGGCTACTCAGGGCAATGTGGAGGTAGAGCAGACTTTGAATATAGTGCACACTTCAGAATCTCTTCAAAGAGATAAAGCTACTGTTAATAGGATGCCTTCTCAAGCTGGTGACTACAAAGCTGAAATTGATAACATTTCCTTGGATGCTGACACTTTTACTCATCATGTTTCAGCCTATCAACTGTTGGCTGCTCAGGGCAATGTGGAGGCAGAGCAGACTTTGAATATAGTGCACACTTCAGAATCTCTTCAAAGAGATAAAGCTACTGTTAATAGGATGCCTTCTCAAGCTGGTGACCCATCTGAATAATTTGAAGTAAATTCTAATGATGATGACTCCATTTCTTTGGATGAAAGCATGAACTTAGGGGGAGATGAAGGCCCAAGTTCTGTTCCAAATTTACCTGAATGGGCATGGACAAAGAAATCTATACCAGGACAGTTTGGTGTAGCTTTGGTCAAGCAGGTTTTGGCTATTCAAAAGGCCCTTCAGGAAACTTCAGATGCTGGTACCAAGGCTATTCTTCAAGCTCATCTAGACTCTATGCATCTCCTGCAGTTGCAGCACATCAGACATAATTTGAGTGTGGATGAACTCAAAAGGATATTATTGACTTGAAATCCTACAATTCTGAGAAGTTGGATTCAGTCATGCCTTATGGTACAATTCAAGATTTGTTGCTGAGACTGAGGAGAGAATCTGATGCTAACAAGAGGCTGGCCAAGTTGGAAGACAGAGTTCAAGTCATTGAAAACTCTGTGGCCACCATTCTTCAAAATCAACAATCTCAGACAAGTCTACTATTGCAGCTGGCAAAAGCATAAGGCTTGACCCCTATCCTTGATGATAACAAAAAGGGGGAGAATAAAGAGGAAGGGGAAGGAGAGCCATCAACAAAAGTTCAAATATCTAAAATGCTAGTTCCTGCCATCACCACTTCTCCAACACTTCAAATCAAAGGAAAGCTTGATGGAATTGATCTAATCCAGATAGCAGCAACTGAGATGAAAGTCAATGAGCAAAGGAGGAGAATTGATGAAAGGATGCAACAAATTTTTGGTTCTAGAACTTCAAAATCACAATCTGTGAAGCATAGCACAAAGGTGGAGCCAATCATTATGGAGCTAAAGCCAGTAAGGAGGAATAAGGTTGGAGAGACTCCTTCCAAGAATCTGAAACCTATGGTTCTCAAGCCCAATAACAGATCCAACAAGGACTCTACAAAGAACCCTCTAAGCCTTGCTCAGTTGAAAGGAATGGATTTTCCTCTTCCAAAGCCTGATGAAGACAAGGTTTTGGGTGGTAATATCATGAAGCACAAGGAGACCAAGGATGTGGTTGAAAGAAGGAACATGGCTATTATCTTTAGAGAGGGAAAGAGTATCTGTGTGATACAAGGACATCCCAAATTCTCAATAGCCAAGAGGGAAGAAGCCAGAAGGTTGAAGGAAGAAGCTGAAAAGCTAAAGGCTGACAAAAGAGCACAAGCAAAGCTTGAAAACAGCTAAAGTCAAGTCAAGCTGAAGAAAAGAAAGAAATTGAAGACAAGGGTAAAGATGTAGGTATGGGGGACATGTTTAGTGATGATGTGGAAGAAAGAAGTAAGGAAAGAAATGAATGGCATAAAGGGAACAGAAAGAAGGCCAATGCAAAAAGGAAGATTGTAGATTAATCTGAGGAAACCCAATCAAAATCCAAACCACTACCTTCTATTCCTGAACCCATTGTGCCTGACCCCTTTATAAACATCCATGGTGAAACAATCACTCCTAAGGAAGAACCAATTGATTGGGACACCATCAAATTGCCCACCTTCTTAACTACTTCTCCACCATCAAAGAAACAGAAAAGAAAAACTAAATCAACACCTCCCCTAACCTCAAGAAAATTCACTCAGAAGCCTAAGTCTAAGCCACAAGCCTCAAAGGATGATTATGTTCACATTTGTGACATAAAGGAGTTTACAGACATTGAACTCTATCTGGATGAGCTGGAGGAAGTAAGGGGAATAGATGCCTACAGACAGCTACCAAAAAGACTAGTGTTCAAATACAAAGGAAGTGGGGAAAGGACTTGGCCCCTTTACAGAATTCTGGATGATGGCTATTCTACCTTGCTTAGAGTCTACTCAGCTATAAAAAGGGATTCTGGCTTTACCAGGACTGCCAAAACTGAGATTCTCAACAAGATTGCCAGCATAAGGAAAACTTGGTGGGAGCCCAATGCCTTGTCTAGAACATTACTCATCCCAGAGCATGGAGTTACAGTTCATAAATCACCTCATTGGCTGATGGAGTTCAGAGACAATAAAGGAGTCAGAAGATTTTTCAGACTTGAAGATCAGCTCAAGATTTCCAGTAATGAAACTCTCAACGACATGCAATCTAAGTTAGACATCAATGAAGAAGATGAAGCTGAATTCTACAGACAACTCCAACTCCAAATAGAGGAGAATGACAGGAGGCTAGGGAAGAAAATAAGGGATCAAAGGAAAAGGAATTAATCTGCTCAGGCTAAAGGAGCACCCTTGGAAATAATGTAATTCTTCAATTCTATCTCAGTATACACACTTTTGCAGCACTTTTGAATTTCTAATTTATTTCAGTTCATATGTCTGTTAAGTGTTTTGTTATTATCAAGTTAAACCCAAATTTATGCCTACAGTACTAGTAGACATAAATAGGGGGAGATTATTAGGAATATGTGTATTAGTTTGATGATAAGTTAAACAAAACACTTAAGTAGAAATCTAGTATTTGTAGCCTCAACGGATAAGACCATTCTGGCTATCCGTTGAAGGAGTAGCTTTACTTAGAAATAAGTTTAGTATTGTAGCACATTTCATTCTCTGTATTTAAGTTGTAATTCTCGGATGTTGTGGGAAATTATCAGTCATGTTGACTACTAGTGGATATGCAAATAGGAGGGCTAATTGTAAATATTTCATGCCTTGTAATTTTGTATAAGTGAAGTAGTATCAACTGATATTATAGGCCTTCAACGGATGAGAAACAAAGCTTCAACGGATGTCTCTAAAGCTTCAACGGATAACATCCATCAACGGATGAGTATTTCAACGGATAAAGCTTCAACTGCTAATGCATCAACGGATAAAGCTTCAATGGATAAAGCTTCAACGGATAAAGCCATCAACGGATGAAAGCTTCAACGGATGCTTAGTTTAATAGCAGTTGATAGTGACAATTCATAAGCTGACAGAGGCACATGGGTTGACAGAGACAAACTGGAATGTGGCAGCCTCTAGGAGGAATCAAGAAAATACAGCATTTCCATTCTGGTGCAAACAAGGAAGTATTCAAAGATTCACAACTAAACCTAAATTGCATTGGATAGAGAAATGAGGAAGAAAAACATGTGAAGAATCTTTTAATTATATTTTACAGTTTTGTCTTCACTTGTAAACTTGGTGATATATAAACCAAGTAGCAGCTAGTAATTAGAGTGTGAATTTTCCAGAGCTATTTAGAAAAATCCAGAGAGAAAATCATCTAGTTTGTACTAGGACGCAGCTGTGATTTAATTCTTTGAATCACAGATTTTTTGAAATAACACATCTCTGGTGGAACAACAAATCCACCAGAAAAGTTTTTAAGTTCTTTGTGTTCTTTACATTTGTGTTTGAATATATATCTGTCTGTATTAGCTTAAAGCAATTCACACACATTTGTTCTCTAAAACACTTAGCCTTAGAAACTGCTCAAAACTTGAAAAAGTTTTGAGTTTTACATTCAACCCCCTTCTGTAAATCTCATTGTTAGTCCACTGGGAATAACAATATCCTTGGATAAGGTCTAGGCTTGTGTGCTTCAATTCATTTCCTGGTTTCTTCTTTCCTTCATTATAATTTTCATAAAAATATCAATAATATATCAAAATCACTTTGTCAATTGAACAATTAAGCACCAAGAAAAATCATGAGAATCAAATAATAGGAACGAGAAGATATCAAAGCAATTAAATTAACTTCATCTTCATCCTGGGAAATAAATTTAGCTACACATGATAAAAAGATGAACAAAACAAATAACTAATTGGGTCTTGGGGTGTGTAAAATACCATAGGGGAGACCCATATATATAGGGAAAGTATGAGGGTTTGGGTCTTAGAATACATGTAGGATTCTAAAAGTATTTCCTTCTTCTTCTCCAATAAGTATTATATTTATCTTCCCATTCCTTTGACTTCTACAATAATCCACCTCTTTCCTTATTTGCACCTTTTCCAACTCTAATTCTGATTTTATTTATTTTTCTACAAAATAAAATAAAACAATTTATCTATTAATAAAATTACAAAAACGGACATAAAATAGGCATTAAAAAAATGCTAAATATGGACCTATCAAATGCTCCCATACCTATCTTTTGCTCATTCTCGAGAAAAATCAAATAGAAAAATGCTAACTAAGAAAAGTCTTATGCTCCTTTTCGTAGGCATGTCGGAAAATTTTGTGTTTACTAACCTGTTAAACTCATATACGATCTCTATAAAAGGAGTGTTATCTCCTAAGGGTTTACTGAAGATATGCCCATAAAATTCGTGAAATACTTTAGTAAGTGTCCGAACTCTATCAATAATAACATTCATCGGTGTCAACACAAGAATTTTTAGAAAAATACATGCCTTTAATACTCTTCTAATTAGAGCCAAGATGTAGGTATCAACAATCCACTTATATCGATTTTGAACATTTACAAAAAATCCCAAGGTGTGTCGTGAAAGTAGGTCCTTGAAGAATTAATTGAGTAAGTACATTTCCTCTTTTTCAACCAATATTAAATGGACCCGATCTCTATCAAAACAAGTATCTAGCCAAAATTCGCAGTTTTTTTTCTTTTTTTTAACTAACTATGCAATATCTGTTTTCTTAGGCTTTCTATGTTACTCATGTAGCGAGCTTTAGGCCAATGACTCCCAAACCAATTGGTCCGAGGGCACTAGGTTTTGAAATACCCTTACGGACTTAATTACTCGAGTCACAAAGGCCACAAAACAAGACTAGTCAATTATATTACTTGTGGCCATCATCTCAATCTCTTTTTTGTGAGAAATACTTGGTATTGAAGTAGTTTATTCAAGCAACTTTTTTTTGCTTTTGCTTTTTTTCCGCAAAAAAATTGATTTGACAATGTTTCAAATATGATAAAGTAAAAGGACGAGAATACTTGATAAGGGCATGACAAAGAAACACAGTTACCTATAACACATACACACACATATTCACTTGTTCACAATAAAATAAACGCGAAAATACATGCAAGAGTACGCGATCAGAATTAGTATAAGATTTAAGTCAAGTTTGTTCTCATAGAGAATGGTTTAGGTTAAGTTCAGATTATGCACTTATGCAATAATGTATGACTATCGTTCACAGCTAAGACAAGTAACAAATTTGAGTTGATTAACTAGAGATTAAAAGTGAATTACTTATATGAGAATAAAACATGAGATTCTAACTTCATTAAATACTTCATTCAAAGTTTATGTCTTTATCAATAGTATGCGATGGTGATGATAACTAATCAGATAACACGAAATTAGTATACGCTATCTTTTGATATATGTATACCCTACTACTAAGCATCCACAATCAAGATAGAAGTTGAGTAGACACCAATTATGTTTAGACCCTATATGTCTATAAGATTTGAAGACATGACGGTTTAAGAACAAGTTATCTATTATGATTACATAAGGTGTGTAAGTTGGTTAAAATTACTCCACGAATTATGTGTAACACCCCCAAATCCGGGGTCGGGGATCCGGGTTGTCACGAGTTCCATTTCCCTTAATAACACCCAATCTTAATAAATAATCAACTACTCTATACTGTGACCCCACAATAAACACACACACCACAAGTTATAGTCTCAGAGATGAACACTCAAAAATAACACGAGTCCTTATATTCCACAATTATAAACCGTTACACCTTAAAAGAGTTCTGAATGAATTTACATATTCCTTGCCATTATTACAATTCATATTATACATAAATCTGGTTCATCAATAGTTGAAAGCCTAGCCTATTGGTAATTTCTACCTTAGCTACAGCAGCATCAACGCTTCCAGAAAACTACGGAACGTTTACTAACCGCTTGCGAATCGGGAGCTTGGTCCTGTTCATCTTTCTATCTGTTGTTGTGTGATGAAAGAAGAAAGCAAGGGTGAGAAGCAAGCCCACCAAAATAATATGTATAATAATTAACAATATATGAGCCTTCTCATAATACTCATGAAAGTCTTGGTCAAAAGAAATGAACCAAGTTTGATATCTTAATGCGATGAAGTCGCAAAATATTCAGTATATATACATATATACTTTTCAAAATCTTGGAAGTCCTCTTCCATGCATAATATACACAGAGTTCCAGTTTATAACTGTATAAAACTATCGTTGCAAGGTGATCTCATATATCTAACCTTGTCTCAACGTTTTTCTGAAAATCTTTGACATGCATTAGATAATCAATAACCAGATATAAGTTGAAAAGATAAAGTTACAAGATGCCCCAATATACTTATATCTTTCCCAAATACTACTTGAACTACCACCGTTCAAGTTATAATCAGTTTTCAACAGTTCATCACATAGATGAGACTACAAGACAAGATTTGAATTGATTCAATCTTTGAATATCATTATAAATGGAAGTTAAGAGATACTTCATTAAGTCCCGATATATATATATATATATATATATATATATGTATTCATATATATCTCCCATACATTTCCTGAAAACCTCTGTCATGTAAAGTATGAACAGAGTTGCAATATCCAATGAATTTGGAAGGAAAAGAATTTTTTGGCATAAACCCGATATCTTGCTGATCAGGCAAAGATACCAATAAGTAACCTTTTCTACTAGTAGATGGATGAATCCCCCACCGGTCATCACCCTGGCCACATAAGGACCTTGTGCTTGACCGCCACCCGGCCTCTTA
Source organism: Apium graveolens (assembly GCF_009905375.1). Lineage (NCBI taxonomy): Eukaryota > Viridiplantae > Streptophyta > Magnoliopsida > Apiales > Apiaceae > Apium > Apium graveolens. The sequence goes on from NC_133655.1 coordinate 253,144,004, forward strand.
CGCGTTGATGGACTGCCACCCAGCCACTTACACTTTGATAGACCGTACCCCGGCCTGTCGCTTATGCCGACTCAATTAGATGGGCTTACTTCCCGAACGTTGGGTAAGTAATCAATTCATTTGTCAAAATAACAACCTCGTTGTGAATGTAAAATACACCACAGAGCCGGATCCCCCAGGTTTTGAGCGAGTATTTAAATCCTCTTCGAAATGAGGATCTTAAATATAAAAGAATGAGTTTTGGGATCCGCCCTAACTTTTAGAAATCATTTTGAAGACTCGAAAACATTTTTAAGAATGTTTGGAGTACTGCCGATTTATTAAAATAAATCAGTCCCGATATATTAGAAATATCTGAATATTATTATTTAAATAATATTCTCATAAAGATAATCCTTATAAAAATAATCGAAGTAGAAGTTTTAAAACTCATACTTGAAATGAATATTAAATAACCAAATATATACTTATACGAAAGTACTATCTTTATTTGAATAATCGAAATAAGTTTGATTATCGAAACATTATTCTTTAATAAAATAAAGAATATTATTAAATAATAAGCGGAGTCATAATACCTCGAATGATTATTATAAATAATATTCATTAAATAAAATAAACGGAGTCATACATCCTCAAATGAATATCCAATTAATAATCATTAAATAGAATAAACAGAGTCATAAGTCCTCGAATGAATATTCAAATAATATTCATTAAATAAAATAAAGTTAAAGTTATCGAATAAACCTTATTCGATTAATAGATTTGAAAACTATAACCATATATATATAAATATATATATTATACTCGGGAACATCGACTCCCGGTTTAGAAATATGTTCACCTTTGGGTCCCCTCTACTAAGGGTATACGCAACTACTGCTTATTTCTAGCATAGGTATTATGCAACTTATAAGCAATTGAACCAACAGATATATAAATCAAGAATATGAAACAGGCATGCATATATACCATATCACATGCTACAATATATCGCAAGAATTTGCTAATAACGATCATGCACTTATCACAAGATCATGCATATACACATATACACAACAACAGTTATACGGGTAGAAAACTTGCCTGAGCGACTGGGGGTTATAAATGGCTTGGGACGAGTCTGGTAACCTATAAACAACATGTAAGTTGGAATTAAACCAAAGTCACTTGTAAATCTATACTTTAACCAATTTAGACTCTAACGCTCGCTTTGCGCTTAATGATTCTCTTAAGTCGCTCGAGTACCCTCGGCTCCACCATTTTTAATAAATTAACCATTATGAGTTTTAAGGCGATTCTTTCGCGAGTGTCTTACCAACTTCCTAACACACTTTACATAAATGTTTCATACTCCAATTAGTCCTTTAAGGTCTTTAACCTATGTTTCAAAGTAAGGCGAGGGGTAATGGTTCGGTCGCGAAACGTCGTTACTTAAAACAGCCGTTTCTCCTAAACCGTACATCGGAATCAAACGAACCACATATAAAAACGAAGCTTGTAACATGAACTATCTAAACATGTCAATGGTCAAAACCTAGAAGGGAGTTCTAGGTTCCTAATGTTATGAATAATAGCAGTCTAAAGTAAATCGGACATTACGACGGCTATGTTTACGCGATTTCCCAAATTTAAACCATTCCAAATCAACCACCAATCAATCCCAATTCACAACCAAATCAAAACTCCATCCATACTAAATCATAACAGCCCCAATCAACTCAACACTAACAATTTATACTTATTCTTAAACTTGACTTTAAACTATACTTAAGTCCTTTAACCAATCAATAAGATTTCAACATTTAATTCACTATAACTCCAACCCAAACTCTAAACCTACAAGCATCAAGCTACTCTTTTACCATAACTATCAAAATCATCCTAATATACAAAGTAAAGCTAGGGTTTGGAGATGTTATACCTTCCTTGAAGTGATGTGAGTAGCTAGGAAGCCTTAAGAAGCCTTGAGATGTCTTAGGGATGTTTGGATCTTAAAGGAAAAACAAGAAAAATCAAGTTAAAAATCTTGAAATCACTATTCATTATCTTCTTCATTGATTTCTTGGAAGAGGTTGAGAATGAATTGGAGGCTTAAACTTATAGGATAGCCATATCTATGCATAAGGAGTACTGGATAATTATCTTACCAATTAAGGAAGCTTGGAACTTGAATTTTGAAATTTCTTCTTCTTGAAATGAAGAAAAGCCGAGAGCAAATGTTGGAGAAGTGAAATGATTTTTGTGTTTGTGATTTGTTTTGCCTAGCTTGGTTGTTTTTGATTTGTTTTTGGTTAATTACCTTTTTAACCTTGAAGTTTGTGTGGTTTTTAATCAACCACACCTCCTTCCCCCTTATGTCATGCTTATGTCACCTTGTGATGTCATCATCCCTTACTTGCCCTCTTCTTATTGGTTGGATGACCTCATCATCCCTAACCTCCTTGATTAACTTCCTAATTGTTTGCCTAATGACCGCTGATCTGTTATACGGTTCGCTTAACTTTCGTTCTCGTTTCTCGTTTGAGGGATCATACCTGGGATCTTATTACTAGGGGTTCCTTAACCTTTCTCAATACATTATAATCCTTTTATGATCCTCTCTTATAATCCTTTAATTTAAATCCTTTTTATCCTGTTACCTTATACTCAATTCTTTCCGTATCTAGTGTATTTCCGGGAAAAATCAAAGTGTTCGGAATTGGATTCTGAAGATCTTTACATACACTTATATACCATATAGAGTACTAATAAAATCTCAGAATATCAATAACAGAACCCCTACATAGTGTGGCATGAAAAGTTTTCTCATTCAACATAATCTGCAAAATCACTATTCATAAGGGTTTCAAAAATTTCCAAAAATTGGGGTTATTACATTATGCATGTCAATTCATACATAAATCTATGCTAGCATGGCAAGTTCTAAACCTCTATATCCATTTTTGCTTCAATAGAGATTAACAAACAATCTTAGATGTTACCTATACATCTAAGAAGAATAAGTACAACCATACTAGGAAATCATAAATCACCATATACTGTTATTCCTAGTGGACTAACAATGAGATTTACAGAAGGGGGGTTGAATGTAAATCTCAAAAAAATTTCAAGTTTTGAGCAGTTTGTAAGGCTAAGTGTTTGAGTGATCAAATGTGTGTGAATTGCTTGGAGCTGATGCAGACAGATATATATTCAAACACAAATGTAATGAACACAAAGAACTTAAAAACTTTTTTGGTGGATTTGTTGTTCCACCAGAGATGTGTTATTTCAGAACATCTGTGATTTAAAATTAAATCACAGCTGCTTCCTAGTACAAACTAGATGATTTTCTCTCTTGATATTTCTAAACAGCTCAGGGAAAATTCACATCTAATTACTAGCTACTACTTGGTTTATATATCACCAAGTTTACAAGTGAAGACAAAGATAAAGTACAATAAGAAAATAGTTCTCCACTTGTTTCTATTCCATTTTTATCCAGTGTAATATGGAATTATCTGTTGACTTTCCATTTTGAACCAGACTTAAAACGGCTGCTTTTTCTGCTGTTCCTGAAATAGGCTACCACATCTCTGTCAATCCATGTGCCTCTGTCAGCTTTGTTAACTGTCACTATCAACTGTTATGAGACTGAGCATCCGTTGAAGCTTTCATCCGTTGATGGCTTTATCCGTTGATGCTCTAGCAGTTGAAGCTTTATCCGTTGAAGCACTTATCCGTTGATGGATATTATCCGTTAAAGCATTAGAGACATCCGTTGAAGCTTTGTTTCTTATCCGTTGAAGGTCTTCAATATCCGTTGACACTTCTTCACTTATACAAAATTACAAGGCATGAAATATTTACAATTAGCCCTCCTATTTGTACATCCATTAGTAGTCAACATGACCTGATTA